>NW_008237174.1:3681694-3695243 GCF_000691975.1 Corvus brachyrhynchos | reverse complement strand
AGGCTAAGTTGGGTACCACCTCTTTCCCGCGGGGCATCCTTGCCTCCTTTCCTTTCAGTGGCAAGTGGTGTGTGTTCGTTTCCAAGAGTTACTAACACATTTCATGAAACATGGTTCAAGAAAGAAGAAATTATTAACAAAAACAGCCTTTATTACAACCTTGCTTAGTCATGCCTTTCTTTTTTTCCTGACAAATTATGAAGAAAAAAATGGACTTGATGATCTTTAATGTTTTTTCCAGCCCAAATGATTCTATGACTTTTTCTCTCCTTTAATTTCTGTTTTGCAGAACCCATAGTGTGAGGAGTAGTTTCATTACTTGCTGTCAGTCCACCCCAAGGTGCTCAGAAATCGCAGCTCTTCCTAAGACATGATTTTGATATGTAATAAAAGATTTCTTTTGGTTTTGATGTGTTATGATGCCCTTGGTCCCAAAAAGAAAGATGAGAAACTTCATTTTTTGACAAAGTTGTCAAAATTTCCAAGTCAAGGTATCCTAAAAAATCCTCTCCAAGGAGATGAAAAATACTGTTAAAACACTGGGTTTGGTAGCAGTTCCTCACATCAGACATATCTGTGACTTGGTGTGCCGTTGCTGCAAATTTTTGGGTTTTCCAGCAAACAATGATTTATAGATATTGCTGTAGAAGGCAACAGCTTAGGCAAAGTGATGAATGTACTGCTGGGAGGGGCATAAACCACTTCAAAATGGTACAGAGCCCGGCCAACTGGCTGCCAGTGAAGGTGTTTGCAGTTACTGATGGTTGTACATGTGGTAGAAAAAAGTTTGGGAACTCCCTGGCTTGGAATAAAGAATTCCCTGAAGGTAGATGGTCTGTACAGATTAACTGTGGCTTTAGTAGGCCAGGCTGTTACTAAATTGTTTTGTTACTGGTGCCATCTGAAAGCCTTTAAACCTCATACAAGACTGGGAGAAAGCTCCAGAGAGATCTATGTATTATTTATGTATTTTCATTTCTTCCCTAATGATTGTAAAAATAATTTAATATTACTGTTTTGAGTAATCTCCTAAGAAGCCTATGAAAACTTTTATTCTCCAACTTTGCTGCCTTTTCTGAAAGGCAGAGCTCTGCTTATCCTTCCTTTGCTTAGCCAAGAGTAATCTATTGGGAGACATAGCTGTATTTGGGGAAGCTTTGGGGCTCATTTCATTGTGGCTGTAGTAATAATATGGATCATAAATAGTGCCAACTGATTTATCATAAGCAGAACCACTTGGCAAGGGGCAGATTTAATCAAGAAGACTATGGGGGGACTGCAAAAGTTTTATAGGTGTGAAGGAGTGACAGAAGAGGACATTCCACAGCCCAGATTTCAGCTCTCCACAAACTGTTTGTTAACGTATTAGCTGAGATTTTCAAAATAGCTGTAGGATTTAGTCACATCTTCCATTGAGGTGTAATGGGCGATAAGTTTAAATACTGTGTATTCAGAAAAAGGAAAAAAAGATTGAAAACATTTTCAGTCATTACTGAAGCGTACTACAGTACGTTTGTGCGAGGATAAGGAAAAGACAGGTGAGATCTACTGTATGGCAAGGCAAGTTTCCAAGAGCATTAACATTTTATTTTAAGAGATGAATAAAACGCTCAAAATTGCTGTAGACTTGGCAGGTAAGGGTTGTTATGCTTCATCTTGCCTCTTGGCCAGAAAGATCAGTGAGTGGGAGCTTGCCAGATACGGCAGTCTTCCCCACTACCTGAATTTAATTTAAACCATTCTGTGCAGCCCTGATTTTAATCCTTTCATTTTGGTTTTGAGTTACCGCATATATGGCACAATGGAAATATTTTTTCAAACTTAAATTAGAAACATATTTTAGGGGACCAAAAAAAGTGCCTGTCTTTTATGCAGAATAAAACATCTTTAACTGTTAGATGAAGTATAACCATTGGACCATTTTACTTGAAAAGTTTGATTGTCAATAGAAAAATGTAGATTTTTCTTTTTTTTCCCCCTCTTTCTTCCAGAAGTACACATTGCACAGAGTGTTTCATCAGGGTGGACAACAAATATGTTTTTAAAATAACAAGAGATAGAAGTGGGATGTGTCAAAGGTAAAAAAAAAAACCAGTGTGTTCATTTTTATTTTTATAGTCTGCATGTAAAAGTAATGGCAGGGTTTTAAAAATTCTACTGAGATCTTTTTATTTGCCATAAATGATGGCAGTGTTTTCATCACCTCCAAGAGTATGCATTTCCAGGATGTACCATCAGCTTTGGGTCTAAATGACATGCAGAACTGGAAGCATAAATGCTCAATCCAAGTAAAAGTGGTGGAAAGAGTATGGGTTGCAACCAGGTCTTCAATTTTGCTGCCCAGGCTGGCCTTGTTTCTTCCACAAGAAAAAGTAAGAGGCCAACTTAATAGAGAAAAATGGTAATTTTTTTATTTTATTTTTAAAATATACTCAGCGTTTTTCTAGGCTAGAAAGTCTAGAAAATTCAGTTCTTTATGGAACTGCCAAAGCACATGTGTGAGAAGCACAGTGGGAAGCTGTTCAAGCAGTTATCAGCAGGTGACCTTCAAATGGGTGGATGGATATATTGGGTGGGATTTCAGAGATTCTGGCTATGGTTCATCCATCAGAAACACAGCTGGAAGATGAAAGAGTGTGGTTTAAATCTGCAGATGACAGGATTCTGGTCAAGAAGGATGAGTGTGAGGTAGCACCCTGACGAGCAGCAACGTGTTGTGTGGACAAGCAGTGGTCAGTGACTAACTGAGAATCAGGTACCGCAGCTCCTACGTCCCAGTGAGCGTGCCTTGACTCGATCCTGCTGCTGGAAAGAAAGGCCTGGGACCCACTGGAACATCGGGGGATTATTGGTGAGCCCTGGGGAACAGCCACCTTACCTCAGCAGTGCTGGCAAGCATCAGGCATGGTGTGTCCTGTCCTGGGCTTGGCATTTCACAGATCATGAGCACCAATGGGGGTGATTCAGTGTTGAGCACTGAGGATATTTGGAGGTCTGGAAATGTTACTCGAGGCCTAAGTCACTGTAATGGTGCTCATCAACTTGTTGCAAGTAATTCCTAGAATCAGATAAAAGTGAGGGTTTTTTTTAAAGTGGGTGTTGTCTAGCATACTAAACATGCAGATTTATTAGTAAGTCAGATGTGTGTTAATATAATTTACGCACTTTTTTATGCTTGCATGTTGGCAGCAGAACTTGGAAACAGAAAGGAATACTTGCTGTGCAGTTGTGGTCAAAGGACTGTCCTTAATTCTTTGAAAGATCATTTAGGGCCAACTCCAGAAAAAATGTGCCTGAGCTTCGAGGCTGTAAGGACATACCCTGACTGGGACCTAACATATGGCACCAGCTTCTCTGGCATCTAGACCACAAACCATTGGTCTGTGGGATGTCTTACCAAACTGCTGGTGGTACTTGTTTCAGTACAAGTATATAAACACTTGACATAGTTTTAGAAAGATCACTTTGAGAAGTGTGTCTTTTGAGAAATCCATGTTAGGTGATCTTACTTGTGCTGGTCTGGTTTTTTAAATTATGTGAAGGAGGCCACTGGAAAAATGGCTTATTTCTATTGTGCATGGGAAATGGTGGAGTGAGCAGATTAAAATATGTCTTCCCTGAGTGCTGGTATGCAGAGAAGGTCATGAAGTCACCCGTGGGTGTTGGCCAGGATCACATCTGACACGGTCATGTTTAAAGGCAAAGCAAACTGAAAGAGGGGAAGGGACTGATGGGGTATCACTGGTGAAGAAAGCTTATCTACAACGTGCCAGCTACCCTGTAAAGCGTGAAAAGGCCAATTAGCTCTGCTTATCCTTCCCTTCCTGTTGTTCCCAGTCTGGGTGTGAGCCACTCACAACTTCTTAAGGCTTTGAGCAATGAGTTGCTTATTCTAAGGACTGACAGGAAATCATTTAATAATCTGGGGGGAGGGACAATTTTCCTGTTCTAGTTAGTCCCTGTGTAATTCCTAAACTAAAAAGAGAAGACAGTTCAGTGGGCCAGACCCCCAGCCCCAGCGTCCTTACTCATGTTCCTCGGACAGTGGAGATCTAACCAAACTGATCATATCCATGGATTTCACCTTCATCTCAGCTGGACCCCTAAAAGCTATCAGTTCTTCTAAAGGATAAACAAGCTGAGTGTTCTCTTGCAGTTGCATGTTAATGCAATGGACATGCTTTCCAGGTTGTGACTGTGGAATTACTTCTGTGCAGAGGGACTGCATCAGAACCTCGGGGCCATTTGGAGCCTCCCAGACACTTAATGACACACTAAGCTCAAGCGAAGCCCATTTTGCAATGTGTACAAAAAATATAATGGAGACTAATGTCCCTTTTTCTTGTCTTACACCATTTAGTATCAATACTTTATTACTTTGGTCTGTGAATACAAGGCCTTTGTTCCTTTTAATCCTCAAGACACCAAGATGAATGCCAAGAAATTCACTCCATTTGTGAGTGCCAGGGACTGAGCAGTGCATGCCCCAGTTAAGTTTCAGGCATTGAAAATCTGCATAACTTCCTCATGCTCACTGCCAGCAGCTGGGCAGCCCTTCCACCTACCTGCCCTGTACTTCACTCTGGCACTGACTGGAGCAAAGTGTCTGCATCCACACACCCTAGAGAGTGGGGGCAGACAGTCCAGATTCTGCTCTGGACTTAGCTAAAATGCACAAGACTGTTACATATATTTTAGTAATGCTTTTGGTGTGTTTATCTCCAGAGTTGTTTTTCAGGTCTTGTTTTCAATACCAGTAAATTTGAAATACGCTTATAAGTTCACTAAAGAATGTGTATACTTGTTTAAAGTTGTGTAAAAACTTCATTTTATTGATTTGAATGGATGAATGGGAAACATAAATTTTGTCAGAAGCCCATGGTAAATTTAAAGCTTTTAATACTTTAACAGTCCTACTGAAGAGCTGCACAGAAAGTGTAGTGTATTTAAAAAAATATTCTCTAGATAGGATTTCATATTAAAAGTGGTACTGACTAAATCTGTGCTGTTAAGGGAAAGAAATATAAACTCTGCTGTGCTTCCAAGTACATAAATAGTATTATTCAATAACTGAAGACAAATCATTTGCTAAAGTCCTGGCATTTGTTTTCTGAAAGAAGTGTGTGTTCGTTTCTGGAGCAGACATCCTCCGCACTGCCGAGAAACCTCTCGGAAAGCACATTTCAGAAGGGTCCTGAGGAAGGATATGACAAAGTTCTGCAAGATGTGATGTGACATCTGGTAGATGGCCTGATTCCAGTGACCCAGGGCCCCTGTCAGGTACAGTGATGAGTTCAGTTTTATTGAGGTCTTTAACAGATTTCAGATGACTTGATTAAAATCATGAATGTGCAACTTTGTCTCTACTAGGAGTTAACTTCTTTGTGCTGCAGTGGGCAGCACAGAACACTTGGGTTCTATTTTAATTTTGCTAACTGGTTACTTGACAGCACTGAAGGATTACAAATTTGTGTTCTTTAAAATCTGAAAGAAGTTTGGTAGGCCAGAGGTGTAGCATATATTGTTACATTTTGCTCTCTTTCTGCTTTCCAGCATAGGTGTGTTTATTGTTGTAGTCTTGTACATCTGCATTTCTCTTCTGTAATTACCCACCAGTTTTTTAAAAGTCCCCAAAATCATAACATTCACCTAAAATGCATATCAGTGCAATATACTTTACTGCTTTTTTTTTTTCATTTTCTGCTTCTAACAAGAGCCAAGAACCTCACCTTTAAGAGAAATAATTGATTGTTTGCAGCACAGAAATTGAGTCTTCTGAGGCTCCAAGAACAGAGACTTTCTCAAAAGTACCAGAAATTGCAAAAACAAAGAAAAAATTAGTTTTTAGTAGAGTTCAGACTGGTATTCTTTAGTAAGACTGGAACTCTGAGGCAATCCTTGCAGTGGTAGCTGCAGTGAGCTGGCAGTAGGAGTGTTCGGTTGGAAAAGAGGGCATAGGGTGCACGTGGGTACTGCAGGAACCCTGCTTGGCCATCAGCGCTGTAACAACCAATTCCAGCTCACTGCTCTGACTGTGCCCCTCGGGAGAACTGCAGAGGAGACAAGGGAGAGAATATCTAACACCTCCTTACAAATAAATATCTGCAACCTGCCATTGAGAGTACAGCTGCTTGCAAGTACAGGGCAGTTTGGTTTGTTATTATGTTTTCTTATAGCTCCTTTGAAAGTGAGTTAAAGGACAGCATTATTATTTTGTTGTTTCTGGTATTGTTATCAGTGATCATAAATTCTGCTCAGTTTCAGCTGTTTTTCCCAGTAGCTCCCATAGACAGGTGTGTGGTCACCTCTCATCTCAATGCAAGAGGCTGAAAAATATTTGAAATTAAAATCTGCAAGCTGAGAGGAAAAGGAGCTAAAATATCAATGTTTTTCAATTAAAATTAAATCTTACCGAGCCTGTTTCTGTTGGTTTTATATGCTTCCATGTATATTCTGTTCAGAAGCTACAGATTTTGTATCCTTAATGATTTTTTCCCCCGTCATTCCAGTAAATTTTCTCTTCTGTTATTTGTTATGGCTGAGCTACTCAAGCAGGGGAAGATTTGTTTGCTTGTTTTTGTTTTGTTTTCTTCCTGAGGTGCTCTGTCTGGAATTTCAAAGCAAAGAAAAACTTTTGGGGTGAAACTTCTGCTGGCAAGGGTTGGAGTGGTTATTTCAAATAGCTGTGGAAGCTTCATCAGAGACATAATTATTCATAATAATGAGGATATATCAATCTGCCAGTTGTTTGCCTGGGACACAAATATACACAACGTGCCCATTGATTGAAATGTCTGACCTGAGCTTTTGTATCCAGGAATAAGTTGTTGATTTTATCCCATTACAGTGTCAAAATACCTCCACCACGAGTTTGTATAAGCTGTGTTTTTTCACCACACTTTCCTTATTTTTTCCTGAACTAAATTCTTGTAAGATATTCTCTTCTCAATATAAACCCAGTGGGCTGCCTTCCCCCTAAAGCCTCCAAGGATTTAGTTTGTGAGGGGGAAGTGTTTAAAAATAATTCCAGATATGGCAGAACAGCCTGTATCCTTTCTATAGAGTAACTGACATCAGACTTCTGAGTTCACAAAATGGTCAACAAAAGATCAGTAAAAATATCTAAGGATTGTGAAAGGCAAACATTTTTTTCCTCTTTCCTTTAAAGGGAAAATGTGACATTTTAAGCAGGAGTAGACTTTCAGACTGTGGAAGCCTGAGGGACACACACCTTTTACTAAAACTATTGTGATTTTATATCCTAAAGTACTACCCAACCTCTTAAAAGCTTCACCTCTGAGGATACCTGTAGCTCTGCTGTAATACCAAGTTAATAAACAGATTATGGGCCCTGTGCATGAGAAGGGCTAAAGAGAAAAAGAGAAATCTCTCCTGTTTCCTTTGTGCCTGAGTTAGTGACACACAGGTACCCCTGAGCTGACTCCTGGGTTGGGGTAAGGGTTGTATTTTGCTCATGTTAAAGCTGGGGGATGTGAAGAGATGCAACCTGAGGCTGCAGGTGGAAAACTTCTTTAGAGCAGGGAATATGTGCCTGCAGAGCAGACCTGGTGACTGGTGTGGCTCTCATATGGCTTTTTAATGTGGACAGCATAAAGGAGGAGCCAAACTAGGGCATACAAGAGAAAGGTTGATGAGGAGGTAGGGGCGTAGGCTGGAATTGCTTTAACAGAGAGGGATCTCTGTGGTTTGCTCCGATTCCAGTACCAGCACCCTGCTGAGGTGCCATCACCACTCAGCCAGGAGCAGCAGGAGCCTGGGGGTCATGTGCTGCTGTCCTGCTCAGAGTTACCTTGCACAATTTTCTTCCTGAATTTTCTTATTTGAAGGAAGCACCAGAAGTGCTTGAGGAGAGGGCAAGCAGAGAGGAGAGTTATTTCCTTATGCCCAAATCTGATATACTCCAAAATTTCAAAAAAAGACACTGAGCAAGGGACTTCAAAGAGCCAAGGGCAAGGAGTGCATGGTCAGCATTTCTGGGCCAGGTCGTGGTGCCCAGCAGTACCTGAGGCAAGAAGGACAACAAATGTTTGCAAATGCTGATCTTTGAAAACATTCCCTTACTACAGTGCTCCACACCAAGAGCTGGAAATGGAACAGTATTAAAGATTTTCTTTGACTTAGTGTTTTCCCTGCTATGTTTAAGAAATGTTGAGAGGGGCTTTGGAGACTTTGAAATAACTCATTCGAAAGCACCACTGGATTGTTTATAATGATGTTATTTTTAATGTGTGCACATGCAAGTGGACACCCATCAGTGTGGGTGTCCTCTCTCCTATCTAAAAAAGCCAGAACTTCTTATGAATTGATATCTGCTAGGATCAATATTTTACACTTCTCAAATTTCTTGTCTTACCCTTGAAAGACTAGATCTTGAAATAACAATTTCTTTTTTAACTAGAAATTTAAAATACTTTTTTCCTGGTGTATAAGATTAGGGAAAATAACACACAATTTTCCCCAAATCACTGGCTACATTCGTATATGCACATATACAGCCATGCCAAATCTTTCTAAGCATTACGAGCGTATTATTTCCTTCTGTTGCATGCTAACAGGTTTTTCTAGATCCTTGTCCTGTTCAGGAGAGAAAATGCTATACTTTTGCTAAGCATTTTCTTGGCGCTTTGCCTTTTTTTTATGGACTGGAAGTTCCTTGGGAAGCTCCGGGAATGCTCTCAGGCTCCTGCGGAACCGCCTCGCTCTCACCTTGCCCCGATGCTCGGCTCAGCAATCCCTCTTCTCCGCGCTGTCTCCGTCGCTCGCCGTTTCACTGATGCCCCCTTCTGCCCTCCTCGCCTCATATCACGGGAAAATCTTCCTTCGGCACAGGACAATGAGTTGGGTTTGAGTACTGCTGGGTGCGTTCGGGGGAACGTGCCCAATTGCTGTTGTGTTGGCAAATTCATCATTAGCCATTTGCCTTTTCTGCAAGTAGGAACCCTGTGAATGGATGAGGGAGTACACTGGAGGAAGGAGGTGGGAATGATTTCATACATTATAAATCTTTGTGTGTGTGTGACCAAAAAGCTCTAAAAAGCGCATTTGGCTTTCAGTTTTCAGTTGTGTGGCCGCCTGTGCATTTTTAGCCAAAGTATCACATCAGAAATTATTTCCTCCTTACAAAAAAAATTAACAGAATATCTTTGAAAATTTGAGCCTGGTCTCTATGGTTGTTCTTGCTCACTTTCCAACAAGCCCTTTAATGTGATACAGGAGTGCACATCCCCTTTTCATCCTGGGAGCTTGTGCTGGTTGAGCAGCTTGTGTGCCACGCTTCTCCTGTGGCAGACAGCAAAGGAAGTGTCCCAGCTCTGGGATGCACTTGTCTGTTCTTGCCAGAGAGATCCAGTTACAGAGCTGAGAACATGACCCAGATCCTTGCTCTTTGCTGCTGCTGCCCCTGGGGGCTCAGTTCCAGTTGGTTGCGTTTCTGCAGCCCGCAGTATGCTAGGAAAGAGAGGGAAACCAGCAGTTGTCACAAGTTTAATTGGCTTGAGGGTGTGACCTTGGCACTGAACAGCTTCACATCTGATGGTCTGCCTGCCCTTACAAACCTGTGCAGGAATGGCTCTTCTGCTGGAAGCCCTTGTGTGGGTGCTGATTGCAGGTAGCGCACCAGGGACTCTTCTGGAATGGCCATTCTGGGAGATACCTGCCCACAGACCTTGTCCTGTGAGGCCTCTCCTCCCCATGGTATTTCAGAGAGCTCCTGCTGCACAGAAAACAGAGTTCCCAAAAAGGCGAGTACTTCTGTAACACAGACCACAAGTGCAAAGAGTGTAGGTTTTTGGGGAATAAAAAAAAAAACAAACCAGAAACTCCATGGCCAATCTTGTCAATTCAAAATATGGGTGAGAGGATATAGGCTGCTTTAATTCAGCATGAAAAGGGAGGGCAGGGAATGACAGCATAGAGACAGGACACAAAACATTCCTCAATTTTAGTGACTTTTAGGAAAAAAAGATGTCTGTAGAAATGTTTCTGGATTTTTTCAAATGCAATGCAGAGATTGTGTCACTGTTTCCTGACATCAGTTGCAGTGATACAGAACCACTGTGGAAGAAGGTTTCAGCCACTGCATTACCTTTGTTTTTACAATATTAAGTGCAGTTACCAAATGCATGGAATGATTTCTCTTCTAGGTCAAACTCCTTTGTTTGTGTTGCAGTGACAGCTTGACATAAAATTATTTTATGACTAAAATGAAAAAGGGTACAATATTTCAATCCTCATATCATGAACAATTTAGGAATTATAAAGAATAACATAGAATTAATGTATTTTTCAAAAATTAATTAAAACAACCTTCTTAGGTCCAGTTAACACTGACATTTAAATTGACCTTAGGTTTTAACAAAACACCTGTGTTTTTTAAGGAAAAAAATACCAGCCTAATTTAAGTAAAGCCTTTGTATCTTAAGTTTTCTCCTGTGCCCTGATATGGCTGTCCCTGAGATGGAAACTCCTGCTTCTCCCTGTAAACAGCAGTGTGAACTGGCAGAGCCAGTGCCTTCCCACCACCTTGTGCTCACGGGATGTTGACACATAGGAGTGGCAGAGAGGAAGGTGCAAACAGATGAAAATCCCAGCTGAATGAGTGGGTTTTTAATCTTCTTGCACCTGTCTCCAGGAGGGAGTGTGACAGTGATAGGGTGCAGAAAGGAATGTTACAACCTGGGCAGCAGGATGTGGGTGGAGGCTCGAGTCCCAAGGGGGGAGTGGGATGGGGGAGGAAGGAGCAGGAGCTGGCATCGTATTTCAGACCTTGAATTTGGAAGAATTTGGTATATTGAAGACAAATAATTTCAGAGCAGTTTTTAGGTATGGTGTTTACTGGGGAAGAGAGGTATTCACCTGAACAATGTGAATGCAGCAACTTTTGAAATAACTTAATTTCCAAAAACAATTGCTCTGAGACCATAGCACTGACTCTGCTGCAAGGATTTCATGCACAGCAGAATGTGATCTTATCTCCCAAGCTAATTGCCTGAGCACAGAGTGGGGATCTAAATGGTTAGAAGCAGGATATTGAAAGTGAAAACTGTCCCAAGCAGGATTTGCTGTGAGATTGGAGAACAGTGCAGCTTCTGCAGAGGGTTGTGCCATGGAGGTGCTGATACCCTCTTGGGGAGAGGGGACAGTGCATGGAAGGGGTTGCTGGAAGTTTTTTCAGCACCACTTTATCCATCTTCTCCCGTAACAGGTCCCCGAGGTCCTCA
The DNA here is from genome assembly GCF_000691975.1 of Corvus brachyrhynchos. Lineage (NCBI taxonomy): Eukaryota > Metazoa > Chordata > Aves > Passeriformes > Corvidae > Corvus > Corvus brachyrhynchos. The sequence goes on along the minus strand of NW_008237174.1, from coordinate 3,684,003 downwards.
TGGTTAGTGGGCCTGAACCCTGGCTTTAGAAGAGCCTGGTTGGAGGCCAAGAAGGCACCCTCATTTTCCAGCCCTTTGTTCCTCAGTGGCCTTTTTCATTACAGTGATAGAATTAAGAAAAATGGCTAAAATATTCTGCTTTGCAAAGTTTCTGGAAATTTGTGAACCTGCTCCTTTCCAGCACATCACTGGATCCTGTGCTGGGTATTCCATTGCCAGTGATGGCAGCTCCAGCTGCAGGGTTATAGCCCAGTTGCACTCACAGTCCTTTGAAACAATGCAGAAGAGAAATTCATTTCAAATGGTCTGAAAATCATATGTTATTGCCATAAATCCTTGGGTTTTTTCCCTTTTGCTCTCTTTTGGGTGGACTCCTAGCAAGTTTGACAGGAGCACAGGATATTTTTGATATATGGCATCAGGTCTGTTAGTTCAGAAACCCCACACAGAAGCTTGTTTTCAGAAAGAGAGAAAATAAGATTAAACAGGACAGGGAATGCTGTTATGAAGGAATGAAAATATTTTCATTACCAGAGTATTTGTATGTCAACAGCTGATAGGGAATGATGTGAGACATTCCCAGAAGGGCTCCCAAAGATTTCTTCCTTGTGTAATAGACCAATTAGCAGAGCCCAGATTAAATGAGCAATGTCACATTGCTTCTTGCATTAAAAAAGTGTGACATTCAGTCTCTTTACCTAGTAAATATTTGCATTTTTTATCCTTGGGATTTTAGTTATACTGCTTTCAACAGCTCTGTGTTCCCAAGTAATACAGGGAAAATGTTAGCATGTCCAGCATAACTTTCAGACATACAGATATATTTCTCTTATGTAGTATAAATTTTTAAATATTTATTAATGAGAAGCTTTGTACACTCTTGGAACACATACACATGTGAAAAGGAGGGGATATTAAACTCTGCTAACACAGACCTTGTAATATTTTTAAGCTGACTTCATGAGTTAATAAAGGAGGAAATGAGCACATTCAGTTTCAGACTCTGCTGCCCAGCTCTCCTGGAGCAGCCCTTGAACTGACCCAAAAGAAATTATTTGATTTACAGTTTTTTTCCAATATTAAAGTGGTTTGGAGAAATTTTAGTCTTTTCCTAGAGAAAACAACTGAATAATTAGATAAAAAATTAGTGCTATTAGAAAAAAAATTGATCTGCAGTGTTGCTTTTTTTTCTTAGCAGCTTCCAGATTCCACTGCAGAAGAGGTTGGTTTTTGGTGACAGGGCTCTTTTTATGAATTAATGTTGGTTTGAAGTGGGTAGAAGAAATTGCGATCGATTTAAAGAGCTTTAACACTTAATTGAATTGAGTTTCCATATAGCTTTTCTGTTTTCACATGCCTGCAAATTTGCGCAAGTTAATTATCAGTTAATGACTCTGATCTTTCCCAAATAAGTAATTGAAGCAGGTTATAATTCAGAATCAGATGGCTCCTTTGGAAGTGATGTGATCTGCATGTCAGTTCTGTGAGTTCACTGAAAAAAGGCAGAAACAATGGAATGTTATTCCATCGTATTAGCATTCAAAGGACTCGCATTTCACAGGACAGTCTTGTCCATCCAATTCTTTACTCTGCATTCATCTACTGCTGTGTTTTTACCTCATCTTTACCCTCTTCCTTAAATCTGTTCCTTTTGCTGATTGCTCTTTCCGAATATAGAGCACAAGACCTGTTTCTCAGGTCAAAAGAACACTTGAGAAGAGAACAGTTAATTCCACTAGAGATATTTATTAATAGCATTGCAATATGCTCCAGAAAAGACTCAGAATCCTTCTGTCTGCTGTATGTGCATGTTGCTACATTTATATAATGTCATCCTTCCCTCAAAAACAGTATTGCCTGAGGTGGGAATTTCAGAAGGGCCTAAGTAACTGCATTTTTCATCTTCACACAGGTTCCAGGGGACCTTCTTTTAGGGATATTCAAGGAATTTTTTAGGACTAAATATAAGTTGTCCTTCTAATAGTTTTTCAGATTTTTTTCTGACATTCATTGGTTTCTTCTCTTCTGATAGTCCTGAGTTTGAGGATTCTAGCTGACACCATTTCTGGAAGCTGCATTCTGGTTTGTTATATCAGCAGCTCTGAAAATAGGGAGATGGTGGGAGCCTGCTTTCCATGTAAAAAAGTCGTAAAATGTGCATGCCAAAAGGGAAGGTTGATTTGTGTCAGAAAACACCAGTTTTCTCTATTTTCATCTCATCTGTAGCTGCTTTAGGTGTTACAGCATTTGTTGCATTTTTGCACCTATTTGGAAGTGCAAATTTCAGTGCACCTCTGTGTTTCTTGGGG
>NW_008237174.1:3672974-3681442 GCF_000691975.1 Corvus brachyrhynchos | reverse complement strand
GGGGGGTGGGTTGTGTGCATATAAATGTGTGCAGGAGAGACAATTTCCCTTCTACTCTTCTTAAAATATTTTTATTTGCTATTTATGGGGAGCACCTCTCTCGAGCAAAGCTGAAATAATACAAGTACAAGTATTATTCCTCCCCCTCCCTTGCCCACTCAAAAAATCCCAGAATGTGAAGGTTCTTCCCTGGAAATGGGTCCAGCCCCATGGATATTCCTTCCTGGAGGAGGAAAGGAGCAGGCCCCTCACAGGTGCCAAGTTAAATAGGCTGCTGCTTTCCATCCAGAGAGATGAGTGTGAATATAAAGAAGTTAAAACAGTACCTAATGGTGATTAGCTAATAGTCAAGTTTGAAATAGGCTCTTCTCACCCCTAAGTATTGCTGGGGCGACTTGGAAGAGGAGCGACTGCAGGGATTACACTCAGGATGGGGGTCCACAGGCAAGAATGCCATGAATAACTTGGCAAAACCGTGCAGGGCTCTACCCGCTGCAGAGAAGCCTTCACCTCTTGCTGGAGTTTTTTTGGCATCTAGAAGAGCTTATCTTCGAGTAACATGTAGAGTGTAAGGTGAATTGCAAAAGAGGAATGCAGACAGCTTCTCCTATCAGCACATTGTTTTGGTTTAGACTCCACTGGAGTTTTGTAAAAATGCGCTTGGGGGAAGGGAAACAAGACAAAGTCAGCGTGTCCTCTGGGTTTGCTTAGTTAATCAAACAAGCTTATTGGGAAATTAACACTTCTAGGCTTAGAAAAGAATTGCTGTTTTATTTTTCAAATACCTTCAAACACTGTATCCAGCTGTCTGAATAACAACCAGGCACAAAAATAAGCTCTTGCACCTCTGGCTGTAAATGCAAAGGTGGGGGTCCAGGAGTCTGCCTTGTCAGCACTGGTATGGCAGGTTTACTTTGAAAAAGGAATATTTTTAGGCCTGACTTCTTGTGAGTTACTGTGGATCTTGCAGCACTCTGGAGGCTGGAAAGAGCAAAATTCTCAGCAGATCGCCTTTTCTATGATATTTTCTGCTTTATTTTAGAGTTATCTGATAACTTCCACCAATATTAGCTGTTCTTTTGTGACTTCTATAAAATCATCCTTTAAGAATTGCCTGCTTGCAAGGCTGGATGTCCTGTACTTCCCTCCCGTGAGTACACCAGTGAGACTCTTACAGGATCCTTGATGCAAAAGTCCTGGAAATTTCAGATGTATTTTTCAGCAGTTGATTAAAATGTGCTCTTGAATTTTCTAACTTATTTTTGCAGAAAATTAAGCCCCCAGAAAAGTATGAATCTACTTGATGTGTTGGTTTTACAATAGCTGTTTCACAGTCCCAGCACTGAGAATCACCCTTGGCTTTGTTGAATTGATCCCGTGCACTGGAGACACTGTACCTCTCTCCCCAGAATGATGGTGCTGGTCTCTGCCTAGAACAGTTCTTGTGTAGACACCTTGAATTCTCTTTCACTAGCCTTGCCACCACACTATCTAATTCCCTTTTCTTCCTTGCTCTTGGAATTTCCCTCTTCTGTGGTATTTCCTAACCAGCTTTAGGAGCACAGGATTTTTGGTGCTTGCTTGCTGTTTCCTCAACCTTTTTTACACCCTTAAGTAGCCTTTACATTCTGTAGGTTTGCATTTTGTCCTCTGAGAATTAGGGCCATATTGCACTTCTCAGTGAACTGAAGCACGGGAAGTAAAGCCTCTAATTTCCAAATAATTTAAAGCTGTGCTAAAATTTAGGTTATCATTTTGGTGATAAATCTCCTCAGCTGGGGAGCTCAGGTGCTCTCTGCACTCACCTGTGTTCTCAAAGAGAGTGAATTGGGGGACGTATGTGAAATTTTGGGGTTTTTTTAAGAATTTTAATGTTAAATAAGCAAAATAACTAATGTCAGCCATGCTGGGGAGCAAGGGCTGTAGAACTTTGCACTGGTTGTCTGGTGTAGAAATTAATGAACACTTGTGAATGCCTGATAAGGGGGTGCTGCAATGAAACCTTCTCTTTCTTCCCAGAAGTATCCCTGCTGGGCTCTGTCCTTCACCCATGGAGGTCCCCTGTCCTGGTCTGTCTGACCATCCTAGAGGAGAGAACACTAAAACAGGCTCACAGCGTAACGGGAGATTATCTACTGTGGTCCAGTGCCTTTAATGAAACTATTTGAATGAGTAAGGGATAGTGTGTGGGTATGAGTCATCCTAGAACTTCATGTTCTCTCCAGGACAACCTTCGGGAGGAGGGGGCGGGCAACATCTGCAAGGATTCTGGGGAGAAGGTCACTGCAGGCAAACTGTGATATTTGATCACTGGTGAAAAGACGGGAGGGGAACTCTCAGCTCCACGGCCTGGCACTTGCTAAGCTGTATTTGGACAGGTACACAGATGATTATATCTGAGTAATACCAAGGAGCATTACAGTCGTTAACAAGACAAGATTTGCAAATTCCTTGTCAGCAAATGCCTTTAGGAAGTGTGCAGCAGGAAATAAAGAAAGGAGTCCCTGTCTCCAAATCCACAGCCATTTCTCTGTTGCCTGAAGACCTTTCTTTTACCCTGTGCAGTTGAGAGACATTTCCTGAGTGCAAAGGCTGCTTAGGGACTAATGCACTTGTATCAGTCTGAAGCAGCAGGAAAATAGAGCTCACTGTGGCATGTTGTAGGAGCACATTTAATGTGCAGCTGTGAAATTTGGGGAGCGGAGAAGGCTAAAGATGTAAGTAAATATAAAGAAACCTCATAAATGCTGTACATTTCATAAATGTATTATTCCAGTATTAAATCTGGTTTAGACAAAAGTGGAATGATCAGCAATGAAGAAGCTATTTCCTAGGAGCTGGTTTTAATGTAATTTTAGACATATAAAACAAATAACTGTCTTTTATCCCATCATGTATTTTTTCCTGAAAATATATTGTGTGCCATATGAATATTAATTATTTATTGCAGGCAAACTAAATATATCCAGCTCAGAAAAGCACTTTTTAAAAAAAGCAAATGTTTAACAGAGCAAGGTTTGATTAGTCATTTGCACTCTAATTATTCAGAGTTTCAGAGTTTGTTTCTGCAGTTATTAGAATAACTCTCAGGAAAATCTCTTTGGTCAAATATATCCCTGTGGAAATCTGTCATGCCGGATTTAGTGCCTCAGTTCTTTTCCTGTTTTTTTTCTTTCATAATTTTTTAGGATCTTAAGTAGATTTTTCTTTTAAGGATGAGAATTAAGAGAAGTTTCACTGTATAAGTTCAGAGGGAATCAACAAGGTTTCACTTCCATTTTGTGGAGCTGTTAGCCAAAAAGGAAGATACCTCTAGTGTTTCACTCCAAGGAAAAAAAAAGTGTCTGTTCAGCCCTGGTTTAAGCTATCTAATAGGGAGCTGGAATTTATCATTAAAAAATCTTGCAGTTGAACTTCACAATGGACTAATCTTGGAGTGTCTCTATGCAGGGCTAGATCAGCTTCCTTCATGTCTGTAATCAACAGCAAATAATTTGGGGGAGTTAACTGGCAAAAGCAAAACTCTGAGATGAACTATCACTTTGTTCAAACTTTCTCTGATTTCCCCATTTTTGTGTCCCTGGTTTTGCCCTTTCTTTCACATTAAAGGGTCTGATCAAATGAACCTGTTAATTATATAGGCAGTTCTCATTATTTTTTTGTTCAGTCTGTGTGAAGCTTCCCTCTTTTTAAGAGGTAAATGGGTTCAGTACAGGCAGGAGAAAGAGTATATTGTCCCACTTTGCTTCCTGGCAACAAACTCTCATAACACCCTGACTCGTGGTTGTTCTGCTCTAGAAAGCCACCCTCTTTCCAGGAACGTGAAAGTCCTGAGGTAGCCTGGAAAGACAAAGAACACAGAGAGTGTATCAATGAAAAGTCATAATTCATGTAAAAGTGCAGACAGTCTAAAAAAGATCAATTGGATCAGCACAATCAGCACAAGGCAAATCCTTCTAATTTAACTACTTTGACAAAGGAAAACTTTCTAAAATACTAAAATAAAAGACTTAGCTGTGCTATTCATATCAAATAAATCCAGCATCCCTCTAGCAAAACTCCTTTCTTCATCATCCTTTGAATAACCTGAGTTAGAACAGCTGGATAAGGAACAACTCTGTCTTGCAGATGCTGCAATTTAGATTATATTTTATTAAGCTGAAATGAGAGACATAGCAAACTCTCCCAGGGAGTTCAGAAGTTTCCACCCTTCTAGTAATTGCATACTGTACAGGAAATGGAGGTTATAAAAAATTGCAAAAGTCATTCAGGGTATCTCTAATAGCGTCAATGCCTTGAAACAAGTTCTCATCTCAGAAATCCTCTGGAAGAAAGGATGAGGAAAGCCTTTTGGTGGTTCTTGGTATTTGTCTGGAAAAAAGGTCCCGAGCTGTAGTGCAGCCTCCCAGCTTTGTGCAGACACTGCACTGATATCTGTATTTCAAACTGAGCTCTCTAAGCCTCTCCCTGTTCAAAGTACCTACACAGAGGTGTTGCTTTCTTCTCTTACCACAACTGCTTCCGCTATAGGCACCATCTCCTAAAAAGGGTGATATTTGCTACTCCTGCAAAGTGGAACTGAAAGTATTTCATGTTGTTAATCCTACACACAAACAGACAAGAGCATTATCAGTGTGCAGCTTTCATCTCACCAGAGTGATGCAAGATAAAAACTCAGCACTCTCCTGCAACTGGAGCTCCAGGTTGCTCTTGCACACAGCACATCTCTCTCGCTCTGGGAGTACAGCTGTGCTCTGCACTTGAGTCTAGCCACCTGGACTCAAATTGCATCTTAAAGGGAGAGCAATGTTTTTCCTCCTCCTTCCTCTCCTTTCCTAGTGAATACTATTAAAAAAAAAAAAAAATTCTAAGTCTGTGCTGTTAGCTCTTGAGAATAAGGTTGTTTTGGCAGTTGCAAGTCATGACAGTCACTGTAAAAGGGAAGCTTTATACTCAGATTATGCTTTGTGAGGTAATTCTCTAAAAAACTTAGAGTGCTGGGAGTGTTTCATCCACACCAGTGCCAGAATGATCAGTTTCCTCTCTTGAGTGGAGAGAGAGGGAGGATTATCTGGGAAGCAGAACACTTCATTTTTTGTTTTCTTCAGTGACTGAGTCATTAACAGGTGTATGGTCGAGGACCAGAAGGTTCTGTACCATGTTCTCATTTCTTCTAACTGCCTATCATCTACTTCAAATTGGCCATTAGCTTCATGTACCTTAAAAGAGTCACTGTGTACCCCTTAAAAGGAAGGAAATATTTGCTTGCAATTTATAGACAAGATGTTTTAAATATAGGCTTCACTTAGCCTGTCCAAATTCAGAAAGCCAAGGCTCTTCGAGGTCTGATACATGGGGTGTACCTGCTGGATTGTACTGGAATTGCTCCATGCTTCTGTAAGAAATTGAACTCTTTATTCAGCAGAGTTACCTGGACTTCTTTATGTGTGTCAGGGACTCCACAATCTGTCTGTGAAAAAGGGGGTGGTGGATGTTTGTGTATTTTATTTTATTTATTAAACACAAGATTGAATGTGTTCCATTAAAATGGCCATATTTGAGTTTAAACCATCACAAGTGCAAAAATCTTGTGGGGGAGGGAAAAAATCCTCTAAGTTGTGACATGAACCTCATTGTACTTCCTTTGAGGGTCCATCAGAATAGTAAATTAGTTACACTGAAACCACCATGCTATGCAAAATATTTTGTTTAATTCTGTCTTTGTTACGTGCCAGCCAAAACTGGTGCAAGATAGAAGCTCTTAGGGAAACTGAACATTGCATAATATATAAATTAGGCAAGTTAGAGTACCGGAGGGATTATATTATTATAAAAAGTACAGCTATATTAGCTCTTGCAAGATTCGAGACAAGTAGGATGTCCAGGAAAACTTAATGTATAAAAGATTTAAGTAAATTTCAGATTAACATCCTCGAATGTCCTTAAATTGATGTGAATCTCTGACTTAGCACTCTGTCAGTAATATTAATATGTATCAATAATTATGAGAATAATTATCAACACTTATTTTACTTCCTTTCTGAAAATGTCTGTACAATTAACAGCAGTGTCATTTACTTAATCTAGAGGGGAATTTGATTCTGTATATGAGGTAACACATGTAGTCAACAAATTTGTATTCATTAAGTTAAATTTTAATAAAAGATGACACTTGGAGTTTGGCTCTATGATAGAACATGTCAAATCAGGAAATATAACCTCTAGATAAATGGACAATACCGAAATAAAGTGGTTCTGTGCTAATAAATGCAAATCTATGCAGACTAAAATTGAAAAAGAAGGTGTTTTAAAGGCACCAGATTCACTTGGTTTACACCATGGGATCTCAAGAGATCAAGTTGTATAAAAGGTGATATAGCAAATGCTCAGATTTGTGATTTTATGCTTCAAGAAAATAACTTAAGCACTTCTATTGTCACATTTGAAGCAAGATGCATAAGAAATAAAAATCCTACAGTGTGCACTGTATTTCCATCTTTGCTTCTAATAAATTTAATTTTAAATTACAGGTAATTATTAGATACAAAAATGTAGCCTGTAGTTTTACGTTGTTTCTCAGAACTTATTCTTTTCTTGCTGCTATTTCAGATGTAAATATTCAACAAACAATAAAAGGGCATTAAATTTATATCACTGCTTCAGTGAAGGCTTTCTGTCAGTAAGTATCAACTGGCTCATTTAAGTACTTGGAGTTTTTATGCTTCTTTGACATGCAGCCAACAACCAAATTCCCTGGCTCTTGTGTCCTCTTGGAGTGCTAGAAAAGGCTAAGAGCGTATTAAGTTGAAAAGAACTCGCAGAATGCTACAAGGACAGGCCACTGTCACATATTTGACAAGTCCTGCCTCCATATAATCAATCACATCTGATGGAGAGAAACGACGTTAATGCACTGAAATCATTTGTTGCACTGATATGTTTCAGGTACTTAAAATCACATAACAAAAGTAAAAACACAAAACTGTGGGCTGGGCCCTGCTGATTCTCGTGTCAACCAGATGTTTGCTGGCCCTGTCTGTCTCAGCTGAATGTATCAGTTTGGCACGTGTGCAGGAGAGGAAATGGTTGACATCAGTGAAAACGTTGCCTATAGTGGGCTGCTTACTATCTTTCCCATCTGAGGCTACTCATCCTTTCAGAAAATCTAATGGGAGCTTATGGTTTGTCCTGAGAGCTGGATCAGGAAAAGGCCCAAGCTGTGTGAGGAGTAGGTGTCCTTTTCTTCCTCCTGAGCCAGCAGAAGATTACAGCCAGTGTAGACCACGACCCTGAGATCATGGCCCTTGGATATCCCCTTGTCCCTCCTGTCCATGCAGGATGCTCTTGCTGACGGATGATTTACAAGACAGAGAGTGTTGCAGGCAGGGCAAGAGCAGTGACGGAGTTCCCTGCCAGGTGGGAAGAGCACAGCGCTGCACAGAAGGTACAGCAGGAACACCTACAGTGTTTTTTATCCCATTTGAACTTAAAGCTCAGAGAGAAAAAAATCTATCATGAGCTCTTTGGGAATATAAGTTAGGTATATGAATAAGATGCCTATATCTGTGTTTGTTTATCTTTTCAGAGAAAATCAGTATTTCTGATATTCTGTCAGTCCATTAACCATTCCAATCTCCTTGGTCTTGCTCGAGGTTATTTTCATAAATGTGCATTTTCTGTCCCATTGACATGATTATTTAGATATTCTTGTAGTCTTCATACCCAGGAATTTCTGTTTTACCTTTTGATTTTACTTTTCTTTTAACAAGAATTAATTTTAATATTTTGAACCAGGTGCTCAGGAACAAGTGAAGAATTGTTTCTGCTCTTGTGTATTTTCTGACCAACTGCTCCATAGCATTTTTTTTTGTAGGGATGTTTGGGGTTTTTTAATATAATATTATTTACAGGAAAACTTGGAAAAGTAACTAGACTTTTAAGATGATGTTCAACATGGGTTCTGAAAAACAGGGTGAGAAAATCATCTTAGTTCGACCTTGATTTTTTTTTAATTTGATTTTTGTTTAGGAAAATAAAATCTTGAAATGGATTTCTCAAAAGCCCAACACAATGATCTCATGTGAAACAAAATTATTAACTTTCTTGTAAAGAAGTTGCTTCTTCAAGATAAAATTGAAGGTGATCTTGGCATGAAAAGACAATTTTGAACACAGACCTTTTATTAAAAATTCATGAGATGTAATACTTTGTTAACAATTTATTTGCTTTTTTTGCATGAACCATTAAGTGCAATCCTGACAAGTTCACAATTATTCTTTTTGTTACCACTGAGTTTGTAATTCTGCCCTTTTTCTTCCCTATTTCCTCATCCCAGCTTTATCCATATCTAATTGAAATTACTTGATGCCTTTCTGGCTGGGATGAAGAAATCCGACTGTCCCTGTAGGCTCCCGGGCGCGCAGATGCCGGGTGCGGATTGCCGCGGCTGTGGGCAGAGACGGGGGCTG
>NW_008237174.1:3671475-3672959 GCF_000691975.1 Corvus brachyrhynchos | reverse complement strand
GGGGGCTTTAGCTGCCTCTGTCACACCAATGTCACTGAGCAGCCACGGGGCTGTTGGGTGCCTTGGGTAGGTCCCATTTGGGGTGATTTGCTTCCCAAAGCCGGTTCCTCTTCATCAATTCATTACTCTGTTTGAGCTATAACTTGTGCTTCCTTTATTTGGACAGATACTTTTCCTGAGTGAAACAAAGATAATACAATTAATGTACATCACTTGGGTTTAGGTTTTTCTCTTCACATTTATTTCCTAAAGCTCTCCAGCCACATTCCCGAGTTCCTGACTGAGTTGGTGCTCTGCTGGTTTGAAGTTGGGCAGGTGGCTCCTCTCCTTTTGATGGTGTTTGAGGAGAAAGGTTGATTAGTTCTCTCATCTACAACCTTTTGAATGTAGCCTGAGAGAAATGTGGTTGGGTCAGTGTAATACCCTCTCTGCAAAGTGCCTCATACTTTGTGGAAGGGGACAAGTTCCTCAGGAATGACAGAACACTGTGACAGACATCACCATAACACAGTGTTGTGATGCAGGAGCCGCTTCTCCCGACCTAGGGAATCAATCAAATGATGGATGTGATCAAAAGATTTAAAATGTATCAGCTTGCCTATAAATCACAGTCCTGACAAAAGCAGCATTGTAGCATCCTCTGAAAGAGCAGAAATTCCTCCTTCTCCCTGATAGTTCCATTTTATATAATCCTAAATAATGCCCAGAAAACCTTACAGTAAAACCACGCTAGAAATAAGGGATTCCTTTATCAAAATGATTTCCAGAATTATTTTTAATCACAGGAGAACAGGAGAATTCAAACCCATGAATGGAACTAGGATCAGCAGCAGTGCCTGTCCCGGGCATTGCGCATGTTGAATGGATGCTGAGTTGAGTCTCTCCTCCCAAACTAATCCAAAATAACAGTGTTTCAAAAGATTTTGGGGAAGAATCCCTTTTCAGAAAATTAACATAAAGTAGTTAAAAAAAAAAATCCTATTTCTTCCCAAGTGCCATCCCATCCCCCTCCAGAAAGCAATGGTCTGACATCTGCTACTGCTGCTGCTCTGCCTGTTATTATTTGTCTTAGAGCCTCTGCCCATTCTTTTGCTTCTACAGCTGCTGTTGGTGTTTCCTCTTGGTGCTTCCTGCCTGCCTGGCCTAAATTCCATCTGACACCCTCTTGGCCCTCTGGCTTTCTGCCCAGCTGGTTAAGAGCTGGCATTCAGTTGACTGCAGCGCTTATTTCTGCAGTAGGAACATGAAATAATATTTGGGTTTCATTTTCTTTTGAGAAGCTCTTCAAGATCCTTTCATGAAGGTAATCTATTATTTTTTCATGCTGACCCTTTGATCTGTGGAGGATCTCATACCCGTGTGAGAATTGTCAGTGCCTGTTAGATCTGCAGAGAAACTTGGGGCCAATTTCCTGCTGCAAAAACCATGAGGAGTTGGTTTGGTTGGGGAAGGGGGTGGAATTGGCACTTTTGTCTTTCTGTTCA
>NW_008237174.1:3666223-3671458 GCF_000691975.1 Corvus brachyrhynchos | reverse complement strand
GCAGGACAAGATGACTGTACAGTCTTGCCCTGACAGCATCCTTGATATCTCTACTTTCTGTAGACACTTTCCAGTAGAGGGGAGAAAAATGCAAGGAGGAGTTCAGGCTGTGCCTTCTCTCTTGTTCTTTCACCTCGGTGTCTCTCTGAAACCCCAGAGAAGGAGTGGTTTGTGGTGAGTCCTCCTTCCCAGCACTCTGGGAGATGCTTACTTCAGCCTTCAGGAAGAGAGGGAGTGGCTGTCTGGGACCTTTCATCAATAAAGATAGTAGTTAGGAACTGGAGAAGAGGCAAGTAACTGAAATTGCAGAATCTTCTCCTTTGTCACCCCAGGTTTCTCACAATTAATGAACTTCATAATATAGTACTGAATTTAAGCATGTTACAGATGACATGCCCAAGATATTTTGGCTTTTGAGAACTGACAGATGAGAACTTGGCCTCCGGAAGATGAGATATTTGAAAGAGTTCACAGCTTATGGCAGCAGCTTATCAGCAATATCCCCATAGGACTTACTGATATGAGGGTTTTCTGGTTTTATTAGATCACCTAGGAAATATTCCTGTCTTCTGTACTAGCACTGGTCCCTGCCAACATGCTGAAGGGTGGGGAACCTGCTGACCTGATTATTTGGAAAAGACAACTTTTTTTTCCTGTCCTGAAGCTACCAGCTGTATTCTATTAATGTCCAAAATAGACTTCTGATGTAATATCATCTTTTCAGCTGTGAAATAGCACCTATTCCATGTAGATTTTTCAAATTTGGAACCAAAATAAATCCTGGTGGAGGAACTTACTTAGCTACGCTGTGAGTAACCTGATGTTGGCTTGTGCACAGAGTGGCTAAAGTGAAGCATTACATCTACAATTTGATGTTCCCACTTGTCTGCCGCCTAGACGTGGAGCATTTTTTTGCACTGGATAAGTGTAAGATGTTATCCTGGGAGACAATGCTGCGCAGACTAGTAATCACTTTTTTATGGACGAAAGTATTTCCAGAACAACAACACATATAGTACAGAGAATACCAGGGAAAGGTTCATCTGAAATGAGCACAAGGAGTGATATTCTAATGGATGCATGGAGCTGTGCTCCACAAAATAATGGCCAAGGACATATCTTCCAACCTAGAAACTGAAGACTCAGAAATTATATGGAAATACCAGTAAAATAAAAGGAAAAAAGCTGTTATCACCTCCCTTTCTCCTGAAGTTAGTTAGTTAGCTAGCTCTGTTGAAGGAGCTGAATGCAAGAAGAGACACAGATCTGAAATCCCAGATTCTGTAAAGAAAACAGTTTCCAGGTGGAGGGATCAGCCTGTTCAGAGGCACAAGGTTTGTTTCTTGCAGCTGGCCTTGAATGATTATTTCTCAATGTTTTGCTGTTATGCTGCCCACACCACAGTCAAGCAGCACTTAAAACTTTCTCAGGACAAGGAAACTAATGAATGTGGAAAAATAAGTTTGAATTGATGGGACAAAAATTTGTAAGTTGTAAAGCATTTCATCTTCATGTTATTTTGTCAGTACAATGTAGTGGGGAAGAGCAAGGATAATCTTTTGCCAAAAAAGCTAATTGTTAAGAGAACCAAGCTGCTGAGCACTGTCATGTCTCATATTCCTTAAATCTGTATCTGCCATGCTCAGATTTCTATCAAAATATAAGACAAATACTACAAAGAAAATCTCTAGCTTTTAAGAATATTGAGTAAAAGCCTGAAAACACAGTGTATGGGTAGTAGTGCACTGCAGTCCTGCAGAGAGACTTAACTTCCACCAAAACATTCCTTGGTGCCTCCTGCTCCTCCATTTGGTGTGTTCTGGGCACTGCCATGGATTTCAGAGGTAGGTGCTACACAGGAAATTCTATAGCTTTTCCCAAAAAGTAAGAACAAGTACAGGAGGAGTTAATTTTGACTTCTTAGTTCATTCTTAGATGGTATCTTGGGAGTGTGCTTGACAATCTTAACTTGACACCTGTATATATATATTTATTTTTATTGGAACATAGAATTACATTGGATTTTAAGTGATTCCGTTTGGTTTGTAAAATGATATTTTGTTTACATTGGTTCTTCTGGTTTGTTTTCAAAATGTTGTTACAGTGAGCTCTTAAATATTTTAATTAGCAGCACATTAAAAAATACTGTTTTCAGGGAATTAAGTCATTTAGAACAAGTTAAGGCCCTTCTATATCACTTTAACCTGAATCTAGGCTGCTAATCCCGTTGAATAACAAAAACACTGAATTTCCCTCCCTGGTTGTAGACTCAGGCAGATGCTCATGAGTAAAGTGCACCTTGAATGTCACTCAAGGGAAGAAAATTAGAAAATTGAATTTTTTTATATATCTCTAAAACATAAATTAGTTCCATTAGTGTTGGTTATGTAGTCTAGTGGAATGTCTGAAACTCCTGGGGTATCTGCTTCTGTTTCATATGGTATTTCTGGTGATGTCCAATAAAACACTCTCAGAATGTTCCTTCAAACTGAAAAATGCTTTTGGTTTTCCCATACTCGTAAACATTTGAGTTCCTTGATATTATTTCATGGCTTTTAACATCATATATTAAAAAAAAATTCCCAGAGCTATTAGCTCTCTTCTCATTGCTTTTATTTAACATATCTTTGGGGATCACAGAAGTACCTCAACATGTAAATGCATCATTTACAGCAATCTCCATAGGTGTGGCCATTCAGAAACCTGAGCATATAAACCATAAATATGTACATTGTCCATACAGTTGGGCTTTGGTCTGGCCACATCAGTGCTGCTTTCCTCGGATAGGGATCTTCCTCCCATTTTCCCTTCTCCATGGTTTCCCCTCATTGTCATTCTCCTTGATGTCAGTGCAGATTTTGACCCTCCACCCAAATCTGTGCTGAGTTTTTCCTTGGGTTTTGGGGGTTTTTTGCTGTGTGTGCTGCAAGCCAAGGCAATTGGCATTGAGCATCAGGTGCTGGTCCCTCACGTGGCCCAGATCTGCAGTTTTCTCGTGTTCCAGTTCTGTGATGCTGCTGCTGCTTCCTCTGCAGTCCCAGTGCAAGTGCAATTTTCCCTCCTATATAAAGAAGCACAGCATTAGAGCCCCCAACTTCAAATAGCTCCATTATTCCCTGATGCAATTCAAAACTGCCCTTCTTGTTTTTAGGCCTCTCCCCAGGATTTCGTGGGAGAACTCCAGCCTTGCTAAATAACCTCCCCTCTTTGCTCTCCTCTGTTCGGCTACAAGTGGCCTTCTCTCTGACCCTGTTGCTTCTGCCACCTGGAGCAGCCTTCCTGTGTCTTGCTGCCTTTCTGACTCACCACCTACTTTTCAAATGCCATGTGAAAGCCTATAGTTTCAACCTCGCCTTGTAACAATCTGGAGCAGCTTAAGGAAAACAACCTCTGGCTGTTACCCAAAGAGGGTTCAATAATTATTTCTCTAACCCTCCTAAAGTAAAAAGGTTGGCCACCAAAAACAAATAGGAGGAAGACCCCACACACATTATCCATACTGGCTGGTTTTTTAGCCAAGAGGTAACAGGAATAAAATAAAACCTTAACAATTACCTCTGCTGCCTGGGAAATACAAAAAATACAGAGTATCCTTGTGAATAAAACAGATTGGTTTTTCTCTAATATTCCCATCAACTCCTGCTTCTTAAGAATCATTTCAGAATAGGAGTATGTTAAGTAGCAGTAAGGACAGAGTGTACTGTTCAAGTAGAAGTAAGGTTAAATACCCATCAACAGGATGATTGGAAGAACTGACTTAAAGTAATTCTGTACTGCTGAGACTACCCCTGTTTTAAAGCCACTGCCCCGTGCTGGTGAAACTCTCTCCAGTGCATCCCCACAGGTCATGGATGCACTTCGCAGCTTAGTTATTACAGGAGGTGTTTTCCATCCAGTACTCTCTGTAGTGGGGCCAGGGACAAGGCAGCACCAGTCAGTCTTCCAGGCTTCAGCAGAGTAAAAGGAAGTTTGCCTAAAATGAATGTGGCAGGCAAAAAGCATTTGGGAACCACTTTCTACTAAAGTCCTTGCTAATACTCCGAGGAGCAGAGCAGGGAAGGAAATCACAAAGTCATCCTCAGTGTCTGCTTCCAGCATCATTTTTACTGACTGCTCACTCTTTTGCTCTCTTTCTAAAGTTCTTAAGGACTCGTTTGCCCTGTAAGTTCATATATTTTTCTCACTGTTGCTTGTGGTTTTGATTGTGAATGCTCATCCTAGCCAGCCTCGAGCACCTTCTTCCTTGTGCTTGGGGAAGGCAGCACCCTGCTTCCAATTAGCAAGGCGAGGAAGTTGGCTGAAGAAGCCTCTTTCTAACGAGAAACACCTCTGGTTCTCTGTTATTTGTATTTGGTGCCTACTGTCCCTAGTCAAGCTCACGAGATTGCTGTGCTTGGAACCAGATATACAGATCTTGCCTTCATTAGGAAAAAGGTGGTTTAGATATCTCTCTAAAGGGATTCAAAAGACTTGAGCTTAATACAAATCACTTGCTGTTTTTAAAAGGGGGTTGTTAACTTTGAATAGCTAAAATAGATTAAAACAGCTGCTGTCTTTGGTAAGGCTGTAGCAAGGGCTAAAATCAGGAAATACCCATGATGTGGCTCAGCCAGAAACTGCCAGACAGACTCTCTAGGCAAGTCAGGTAAGCTCTTGTTTCTGCTACTGAGGCAGTCAGGATTTCCTTTCCATGCATGCACAACTGCTTTGTGTGAGCACCCAGGGGTGCCTGCCTCAGCTGGCAGTGTACCTTGTATAAGACAAAACAAACTGGTGAAATAGGACTTGTACCTTTCAGCAGGCTCCTTATTTGTCTACATGTAACTCTTTGGTGCTCTTTACCCTGTATGAGTGCACAATGGATAGCAACTTCCTTCATGAGGGTTGACATAGCCCCAGCTTTCCCCTTAGGCCACTTGGAGAGCTGCTGGGGACACACAGTCCTGCAAGCTGGGCACCTCTTGCTGCCATTGTCCCACAGGAACTTCCTCCCAGGAAAGGGCTCCTGTACCAAGCCTGGATGTGGTCCTCCACAAATGTGCCCTGTAGGTTGGGGAGGAGACCTGAAATTGGACTACTTGACCTTTAAAGGTCCCTTCCAACCCAAACCTTTCTATGATTTTCTGACTTCAAGTCTCAAGACTCAGGTCTACATTGCAAAACTGGTTTCATCATTGATGTTTGTTGTTTGATAGCATGTATTATTTTGTTATGAAATTTCTCACATAAGCAGGA
>NW_008237174.1:3653581-3666208 GCF_000691975.1 Corvus brachyrhynchos | reverse complement strand
CTCATTTTTAAATGGAAAATGTGTTGTACTAAAATATTAAGTGAAGAGGAAAAATTGTGCAACTGTGAGGGGACAGAAGGAAGTCACTATTAATCGGAGTGGTAAAATGATATTTTTCCATATTAATGATGTTTTTTCTGTTACAGACTGGGCAGCTTTGTCCAGGTAGTTGATTATATTTCAGTAAGTGTCATTCAAATCTGGTTCTCTTCCTTTTCTCTTTCAGTACTGCGAGCACTGCAACTGCTGATGTGAACAGTTGTTCCTACACCATTATACCATTTATGCTATTAACCCTAATATGTGCCAGTCTAACTTTCTGACTAACCTTTAATGGGGATACAAGTCCTAACCATCTCTTTAATGTTTTCTTCAGCTACTTCAGTTACTTCTTCTCTGAATTAGGATTACTTACATACTGCTATTTTATTTAAATACAGTATTTGCATCTCTGTGGGTAAATGCTAGTTTGGGTCTAATTATTGCATTGGAAGCCTGAAGCTAGAGTGATGTTATAGCTTAAATAATATATTAAAGGAAGGAGGCCATTTGGCTTGTTTTGTTAAAAATCCTGGGGCAATCATTTGTGTAAAACCACTGAAGGCTCATACAAATGACACCTGTATAAGCTCCAGGGAGAATGTTCATCTCAGTTCATGCTAGAAAAACCCCACCTTGAGAGTCATTAGTGAAGCAGGAGAACTGCAGAAAAAACCCCTCCTGCATCTCTAGTAAGAGATTCAGGGAGAGCTGAAGCAGCTAAGAAATATCACTCATCACTGCTCCAAAATCTAAGGAGAGTGGGGTTGGGGTGTGCAGCTAAGAGGCTCTTGGAAACTTTTGAAATCATTGTTTTCATGCTTTAAGGGTTATATTTAACCTTCATTAAATGTTCAAGTAAGTGAATATTTTGGTTTATTGAGTGGGGTTCAGGTTGCAGTACAGACCACCACTCATTTCTGCTTTAATCTTTGCACTTGTGGGAAATATTTGCCAAGTTTAGACACTATTTAATCTCTTTTTTTCGAGTCTCTTGAATTAAAACTGGCAACAAAACCAAAAACTTTCAAAAAAAAAAGCCCTACTTACATCTGATATAAACCAAATCTGTGTTAATATTAGCTTTTCAGAATATCTAGGAACTCATCACTTTTTTGTTAGCTTGGATGTGCTATCTGTAGGCTGGGAATATTCCCAGTGTATTCCTGGGTTCCAGTCATGGCTGGCACATGCAGCAGCTACCTGCAAAACCATCCAGTGCTGCGTAGCACACAGTTCATGGTATTTCTTTAGAGGGGGAACTCGAAGTGCAGTTGTTCACAGTGACTCCCTCCCAGGGCTTTTCCTGGGATAAAGGCTCTGGTCAGGCTGTCCCAGCCAGGATTTCTGAAAGGTGCATATCGAGGTTTGATTCCCAGAGGTCCTCAGCATTTTATTTTTCAGATCAGCTCTGTCAGCTGGAGTAAGATTTGATGGTGTGACCTCGCAAAATCAGGCACGTGAAAGGAGTACCGAAATCCTTTTAAACTGGCTAGACCCCCTTCCAAATAACTTGCTGGTGTTTTCATCCTGCCAGAGACTGAGAGCTGTGGGGCTGTATATCTCAGAAGCAAATGACAAAGCCGTGATTCTTGCCCTGAAGCAGCTGCAATCCAAGACTCCGGTCCTGTGATCAGGCTGTTGGAAACCATCACGAGCCCTCCAAGGGTTTTGTGCTAGTACTGCCCTCGGAGCACACGCTTATTTCTGACACTGGGACTGCAGGATGGTGCAGCCAGACTTCTTAAGGGAGCTGGTGCTGACCTGCCGCGGGCTGGGCACACTCAATGGCTCTACACCCTAGCTGTGAGTTTCTGAAAATAACCCCCAAAGCCTTGATTCCAGAGTAACATGACACTCTGCAAAGTTTCCTTTTAGCAGCGAGAGCTGGGATCTGCCCTCTGCATGCACGAGGGCTGGATTGGCTTCAGCCAGCACGCTCTGGCAAAGGCCCCGTGCTGGAAACAGCATTCTGCTCATTCTTCTGCATGTTCACATTCGTGATATTTTCCAAGGTGAAGACAGTCTGTACTAATGGAGAGGGAAAATAGCGGGTGAGGTTATTTTGGCCTGTGTTATTTAGGAAGTCAGGCTCCCTGTTACATGATCACATCTTACAATCTATAAAAAATAAAGTACTGGGGCTAGTGGAGCTTACTCCTGGTCACACATCTGTGGGAGCTGTAAAAATGCCTTGCAGAGAGCCGTCACCCTCCCTGGTCCCTGAGTGTCCCCTTTTGCTGTGCCTCCGACAGGCTCCGGTCTCTGCACCATTGCCGTAGTCCCCGTTAGGTGCGTGTGTGCGGGCGGGGGCACTGCCCTGGAGCTGCCTGCGAGCGACGAGCCCGGATTTCGTGTAAGCGCTGGCAGGCGCCGGGAGCAACTGGGTCTGGAGGATGTGGGACACAGGGCAGGGAGGGGACACGGGGACAGCGTGGGGACAACCTCCAGGAAGGAGCCGGGGCTGGGGGGGCCGCGCTGGCCGCAGCCAGGGACAGGAGGACTTCGCTTTTATTTCCAAACCTTTGCTTTCTGAGCTGTCCCTGCAGCTGGCTAATTTTTAATTCAGAAGAACAAAACCTAATAAATTGAAACAATAGGAAAAAAAAAAAAAAAAAAAAAAACAACCCCAGCCTCCTAATATAGAAAATTATCCCCCATACAAACTCAATATTCTGTCTCACTCCATCTTCAGTGCCTTTTCTGCACTTCTAGAGATGCCTGGGATTTCTTCCCTGTTTATGGGCAGAGCTATAACTAGAGCTGGGTGATGCTTTGCAGCTTGCTGTGTTATTCACCAGAAATGCAAATTCTACAATCCTTTACTACATTCAAAGCTTCTAAGGAATAAATGAATAGATAAAAAAAAAAACAAAAAACCCCACAATTATTGCAGTATTTAAATAAAGTTTACATTTCTTATTTCAAATGACATTTTTATTTAGAAATCCAAAATGTTACTTTAGATAGTTCTATAGACTGGGAAAACCAACAAAATTTCATCAAAATTTCATTTTGGGTCAGCCAAAAGGATTTTTTTAAGTCAGGAAAATAATTTTTTAAAAAGACCTTTAAAAATAGAAATTAATTTCTGAGAGTTAAAAAAAAATTTAAAATCCTTTCTTAAAATTCTGGTTTAGTCAGTGAACAAAACTTCTTTTTTGTAGACATTGATCTCTGGAGCTAGTGAGGTGATAAATCTTTGTCCAGCTTCTGTTCAAATAATTAAGACATATTTTCTGTATATTACATTTCCTGGTAATATGATAGCTCCACTTTTACATAATGCTATTTCAGGATTTATAAGACTGGAGGTAATTAATTCTAATATAATTATTTGTTACCGACTGGAGATCATGAACAGTATCACAGACTAAAAGGTAGGGTTCTTCAGAAAGCAAGCATAGAAGGAATACACAAAGTAGAGATTTTTTTTAAGTGCTTTCATTAATAAATTTTAATAAAACAAATTCAGACAGGAACTGCAAAATAAGCTCTATCTTGGCAGGAGTGGGCACTGGCTGCAGCCAGAGTCCACTGACTACACCACCTGACCAGCCAGGGAGATTTTGGGAGATCTATGCTGCAGCAACAGGGACGTGAGCTGCTGTCTGGTATAAATTTCAAGCAAATAAATTGTGTGCATGAATAAATCATAACAGCACCAGTATCATGTAGAGCCCTCAGCTCTCCCCACAGCCTTGCTAAGGTCTGTGTAATCACTGAGCTGCTCATTACCTAATAACTACTCTGTCTCTCCTCACATAATGCTTATTTTTTGCATGAATTGCTAAGTTCACAAAAGCCTCAAAAATATCTCCAGTGATCAAGTCCTGATTATACTCTGCACATGAATTGAAAGGTCCTGTTCCATAACCTCTGTTTGACTTTGAAATGTGCATACCATTTCAGGAGGCTTTGGAGTCTAATGCAATCTGTTTCCACTGAAGACAAGCAATACTGGAAATATGATTACAATAATTGTATTATGAACATGGCATTGTCATGATCAAGTGAAGGGCTCCAAAATGTAACTGATAAAATTGTAACTTTGACCTCCATCTTTAGCTTAAAAACTTGATGCAGTTCAAATATCCCTGTGTATTAGCCTCGTTAGCACAAAGGCAGGCCTAATAGTTCAATCCCTGCTCCCAGGAGTCACTTCACAGACAATATTCGGGTAAACAAGAGCTTGTGGGAGGGGAGAAACAGGATCCATCTTTTGATGTCTGTTTAGAGCGTAAAAGACTAAATCTTGTGCTGTAACAGTTCCATCAATTCCCCAGAGCTGGAGCAACAGAGAATTCGATTTGGAATTCCTGTGTAACACACTGGAGCAAATTCATGGTTGATATAAATTGTTGTAACTTCCTTGGCTGTATTGGAATCACTGAAACCAATGAATTTGGGGCTGTTTGCACCATATGAGGATTCATCCCCTTCATAAATATTTATACAAAGAATGAGAAAATTATAGTAATTTTAAAATATTTTAATATGGTATTCCAAATCATGCAGAACATAGTAGACCCCTTCTGCTTTGTTTTCTCATCCTCTGGCTTCATTCAGGTCCTAGTTTGAACTTCTCAGCTAAATATGGAAAGAAACGTGTAAATTGTACCA
Organism: Corvus brachyrhynchos; assembly: GCF_000691975.1. Lineage (NCBI taxonomy): Eukaryota > Metazoa > Chordata > Aves > Passeriformes > Corvidae > Corvus > Corvus brachyrhynchos. Next base: position 3,661,546 of record NW_008237174.1, on the reverse strand, counting down.
GTCCTACCATTAGTTTCAGTTTGCAGAAGTGCCATTGATATAGACTCCTGCATTTATTTGGGGTGGAAAGTGTCTATTTAAATTGTGAGATCAATCGTCAAATTAGATGTGTGACTGCACACATCGTTCCAGTGTTTATTTTCTTTTCTGGCACACTTGTGACTCTTTGGGTTTGAAGAATGTAACTCAATTGGAATGAGCCTCAGTGATAAAATGGTCATCACATAAGATGTCTTTGTGTTGTTTTGAAATGTACTATTACAAGACATTTTAATAAACTTTGTTTTTATTTTCCTTGATTAATAACACATTTGCTTGTGAATTTTCTGGGATGTTTGATTCATAGTCTTTCCTTTCTTTTCCTTAGAACTCCTTGGTGGCAGCAGCCTACAGGAGGCCTTATGGGACTATCCCATGGCGATCTGACCTGATTCTGGCTTTGTCCAAGTAATTTTAGTCGCACTAACACTTTTGACCCCTGGTGTCATTGATAAGCTCCAGAGCACCGAGTGCTGGGTCAAAAAAGTTTTGAAAGATCTACAGAAAACTAAATGCTTAAAGCCATGTGATTTATATTTATTTGTTTTAGTTATGAATATAGAAAATAATAGTCCGTCACTTTCTCTTCTCTGCCTGTTCACACTGACAGAGAAGCTGATTTATGGATAGTAGATTCATTACATGTATTAAAAACTGGCAGTGATGTAAGGGAGAATATTCTGTTCTCATCTTCTCTGTTCAATATCTGATATGCTTTTTCACCCCTTCCTCAGCTGCGTGGTTTAGTAGGAAAGACACTGAACGTTGTGCAAGGCAGTAATCAGCAGCAGTTGATCACTGCTACTAATATGGTTTCACTATAGGATACTGTCATCTTCTTTTGATTGGCATTTGCCTCTCAGAGGATTGTTTGGTTAATGCACTTCTTAATACTTTCATTTTCTCTTTTTCTTTTTTTCTTTTTTCTTTTTTTTTTTTTTTTTTTTTGGTTGAAACTGGCTTTTATCTTTAAACTGTTTTAATAAAGCAGAAAACTGTGTCCCTTTGAACTCATCCTCTGATGTCATAAGAGCTGAGAGCTGACATGAATTACGCTGTGAAAATACTGACATTTAGAGCTAGGTACCAGCATGTACTAAAATCCAGTAACACATGATGCGCTCCAGAATATTTTTTTAACATAGTGTTATTAGTGGCAGGCTCTTTGGTCTGAACGCCTTTGATAAGCAAAATTAGCACGCTGTTTTTCCAGCCTAAGTATGGTAAATTCTTTCCCCTTTTGGGGTCAAAAAATATAAATATTAAAGAAAACTCCAAGTGTCACTATTTGCAAGGTTACAATGTTTGTTATTAGAACTGTGGAATATGTTCAGTCTTTCAGAGAAGACAGTATGAGGGACCCCTGAAAGGACAGGAAACATCTATATTTGCTGGCAGCATGCCTGAATTAAACATATTGCTCCCAGTGCCATCCTGATGGCACTGTGGGGAAGGCCAGCTCAGCTATGCAGTATGAAAACATGCCAGCATATCGATATTTCATAACACAGCACGCGCCAGTCACTCAGGAGGGGAAGTTAATTAGATGAGGTTCTTTGCAGGAAGCCAGTTCTGTGGACAGCTAAAAAAACTGAGGATGTTCAGTGGAATTAGGTCCCTAATCTTAATCCCCTCCCAGGAGAAGCAGCGAAATGCAGGAAGCACTTTGCACAGGGCTTCCTCTGGGTCCCCCAGAGATGTCCCACAGAGAAGCCTGGTTTTAATGCTGCATTCCTTAGCACAAATAAAGCACAGCTTTACAGCCTTACTTGTGCAAGACTTGAAAAGACTCTCATTGTGCCCTCCAGCATAGGTATAGTGAGGCAATAGGGAAAAGTACTGTTTCCTTTACACTATTTTTTAATAGAACAGGGTTATGCCTTACATGAAGACAAAGTGGACTTCGGATCTTAAGTAACATAAGAAAATTGCACAGTGCTGTGCATACTCTAAAGAGGGCTGAATTTAGCACCACTTATTTCCACCTATATCCGTCCTCTAACTGCGCCTTGTATAAACAGTTTTGATTCCATCAGGCAATTTTCCTGATTGTGTTAATGGATATTACCCTTCCCATGAGTATATAGAAAGCTTGGAGATGCTTTTAATCTCCCTGTTTGTCTTACCCAAAGAAAAAAGATCCAACCAATCTAAAAGCCCCCAACCTTTTTTTTTTTTTTTTTTTTTTTTTTTGAATCTGGTCCATAGCTCCTGGAACTAACTAAAAGAAGAGGACAAGAAATCCAACACATTTGTAAATAATTCCAATTAAGAATAGCAGCTTTGGCCGGCCCGGGATGCCTGGGCTGCGTATGGAAGCAATTGGCCTGGCTCCGTCCACTCGTGTGTGACCCAGCCCAGCGAGGGCCGGTCCCCCCTGTCCCCGCAGGGCAGGGAGGAGGGCAGAGAGCCGGCTTCCCTGGGGAGAGTCCTATTGGTGCCCATCGTGTAGAGCACGGAGGACCTGCTCCCCTTGCCTTGGGAGCGCCGAGGGGCACTGCAGCCCCATCAGAGCCCAGGCGGGTCCCAGCCCTGTTTGCTTTGGGATGATGGCGCAGCCTCGTGGCTGCGGCAGGGGTCCCATGTCCTCATCACGCAAGGTGGTCCCGAGCCCCTGAGCTGCACCTGAGAGGCTGTTAAGGAATGCAGATGTGCTAAGGAAAGAGCAGGGGCAGCAGCTGGAGGCAGCGCCGCCGTGCCCTCGCACCGAGCCCCTGAGGCTTTGCCCCTTCTGTGGTGCAGTCATGGGTGAGCTGCACACCCTCTGCATCCCACAGGGGCATTAGGAAAAGTGATGCCTAGAAACTGAGCAAATATGCAGATAAGAAATGATGCAGATTGTATCTTGGTGTGTGTGTTGTGTAGAAATTATCATTTGAATAGTAATTGCGCAGCCATTATCAGTCATCTTTACCAATTGCTTCTAGCCAAAAGGAGTTCTCTCTGATAAAGATTTCTGTTATTTGGAGGCAGGCCTGGATTTATAACCACAAGATAAAGCGATTCTGTTCAAAAGAAATCATTGCTACTGAAGGAGCCCTCAGAAGGAGGATTGATGCAGCATTCTGCTCTGGTTTCATGCCCTGTGTTGCTGTGTTAGTCATCCAGTGGCCCTGTGCCTTGAGCTGCACTCAGAGGGAGGACACAAGGGTGCAGGGTTTGCTCACAAGGGTGCCCCCCACCTCCATCCCCATCATCCTTCCCACACCACCTCATCAGACTCTTGGCCCCTTTTTTCTCCCCCAGCAGATGAACTCAAGGTGCTTATAAGAAAACGCTGATAAAGTTTTGTTCAGGTCAAAAATGGTGTTCTGTTAAACATAGTTTATTTTCTTTAGAGTCTTTAACTTTTGCCCTGATTTTTGGGGTTTTCTTTTTGCCAAAATAGTGTGAAAGACATGAGAAATTTTCATCTTTTTTACTCGCAAAAGAGTAAAGAAAAGGGAATAAAACACCTTAAGAAATAACCAAATCCAGGCAGATGTACTTTAGCTTTGAACAAGGAAAGACAATTTGTGATATGTTTTTCCAGAAATTGACTATTTGGAGGGAGGATAGTTGCTTGGGTAGAAAAAAAGGATGGGAATTATTAGGAGAGAAGAAACAGTGAGAGAATAAACCAGGAAAAGGGACTTTAGAAGAGTATGAGAGGCATAGCAAGGGTGGGACAGAGGCACACTGGGAGACCCCAGGGTACTTTATGTGGTTCATGAGTTGAGGTCTGTTGTCTTCTACTGTCCCAAGTTCCCTAACAAAGTTGTTCCAGTGGGAGGGATAATTTTCATCTTCTCCAAGCCACTCATAAAATTTTAAAAAAGAATGATGCAAAAAGAAAAGTCAATAAAAGGGTAGAGGTCAGGAGAACTTGCAAAGGGGCCAAGCACAGGTGGAACATCAAGCTTGAATATACTGGTGATAAAAGACTTGTCAGGAGAAACTCATGAGAACAATGTCAAAGTTAGGAAAATGAGAAGGCTATTAAGAGCTTTGAAAGCTAGAATTTCAAGAGAAGTGGAGATGTTTTGCAGGAGAAGCCTGTGTGTCTGCTACCCTATTTTTTTGCTACTTTTCTCCAGAGAATTAGGAAAAAATACGGAATTTTGTATGGAAGCTGAATTTGCGTTTAGGTGGACTTTGGGTAGTTTATAACATAATGAGGAGGATTCTTGGACAACCCCTCCAAAAACGTAAAACTGTCACTGGCAGCAGGGATGCCACAGGCTTTGTGGGTGTTGGGCTTGGGGGTCTCCTGAGCCTTCCCAGCTCCCGCTCTGCCAAGATCAAACCTTAACTCATCAGGTATTAATCACTGCCAGAACAGCCAGATTTTCCCATGAAACCATCCCACCTTGGCTCAGCACTGCCATTCCCCCCAAGGTGCATCTGTGCTCAGCAGAGGGCTTTTACTGAGTGGCACACAAGGCTGTGAGTTGAAGCACAACCTCCTGAGAAGCACGAGCAAAAAAACTGCTGTCAGAATCCTGCCCTCGCTTGCAGTGGGTGGATGTGTTACAGTAACACATCACTTATGCGTGGGGAGACATCTGAGACATCTGTGGGGAAGAAAAATCAGTCAAGAGCATTGTTCTGAAGGGGCTGGATCCCAGCAGGGAGAACTGCCTTAGCTCATGAAGCAGTGCCTCTGGGAACTGGAAGCTTTTTCTTTACAGTTTGAAAACCTGTGTTGTGTAAAATTGTTTAATACTTATGATTCAATTGATTTTAAAGTGGATAATCATCACTGAGCTTTAAATACACAGAGCTTGTTGTTGGAGCTACAGCTTTTCTTTGTTAATACTAACATTAAATATTTATTCTGGATAAGGATAGTCTAGTAATATGGGGAAACACCTGTGATTGAACTGCTGTGATAAGGATCTCTACTATACACTTCTACTGCCAATATTTTCATAAACCTCTCTATATTCAGGGGTAAATAAATTTAATTCATTTTCCACTCCTGTTGTCTCACAAATTTGAATGTATTTGATGCATGAATCTTCGCAATAGGTTGTAAAGCCCAGTTCAAAACCTGTACTAATTTGTTTAAGGAGTTCTGTTTGACAGAAGCCCCTTTTTTCCCTCCAGCACTAATTGGGTGTTGATGATTGGGTCGTTTTAGGAAACACCAGAGCAGGAGAAGGCAGCTGGAGACAGTGTGTGAGGAAACCCAAAACCATGCACAGATTTAAGATTTTATGAAGCTACAGCAGTACTCTGTCTCACTTCAATGAAACTGTATTACCCACAGGCAGTTCCTCTCTGTTTGCTCAGATGGCCCCTTCTGTGTGGCTCTCTAAAACCTGTAAGAGGGTACTTTTTTCACTTGAAAGGTGGAGAATGAAGTGATTTGTTTCTCCCTCTGACAATAACATACTCAAGAAAAATTTATGCTGAATACCTGTTATAGGCATGTGAATGTCAGATACATCTTCATTTAGTATTGTGTATTATATTTTTCTATAGGAAATATCTGATAATTTTGGCTTTTAAATATCTTAGTGATATACTATGCATAAATTTAATTACTCCAAATAGTATTTTGCTCCAAGTTTAATTAGATTTTTTTTTAATACCCTCTTCAGAAGGAAAGTTTTTTGGCATTAATATTTATTAAAATGAAACAAAAACTAAAAATCGAGCCTTTTCACAGCAGCTGTCATACATCCTTGTAAATATTTAATTGGGTTTTTGCATGCATGAAACTACTGCACTTCAGGACATTATTCTGAGCTTTGATTTTTGTAGATATAGCAATTTCTTTTAATATTACTTGCTGCTAAGACCTTTGTAAACTCAGACCTTGTAAAGTCAACAGCAAATTTCTACTTGCTTTTGTGAAGCTGGGGTTTCTCTTTCTGGGTGGAAAGAGCAACTTCTCTTTCAGCCTTGCAAAAAGCCAGAGGGAGCAAAGTGATCTGCCAGGGTTTAAAACAAGTGGAGGTGAGCTGTGGTCCCACCTTTAGTCACCACTGTGTGAGGGACTGGAGAAACTGTGTGTGATGAAAAGAAGCTCATTCTTTAACTTCTGTCCTAATCTGAAGATCCCTGTCATCAGGAGCTACCCACGTCAGGAGCTATGTCAATCACTAAAAAGCAATTGCTGTTCCCACAATGAGTGACATTTCAGGGTGCTCTGAGGGCTTTGGAGTTACACAGTGTCCCCAGCCTTTGGCCCTCTTGGGCTTTTCTGTGCTGCACCGTGAGTGTCACACAAACAGGAGTATTTGCTTGCTTCCATTCACACAGTTTAACGCCCACTGAACACAGCTTTGTAATGAATCCCTGATTTGAGTAGGAGTACAGCTGACAGCAAAGAAATTCAGTGCTTCTATTTTCCGTATTCCTCATCCCAGGTTGTATGCATAGCACTGAAAGGCAGAAAATGCTATTTTTGGTACAATACAAGCAACAAATAACATTTCCATAATAATTTCTATTGCATTTTAAAGAGCTTTTTGACCAGGTTAAATTTATTTGAGATAAAAGAAATGTTATATTGATGCTTAACCCACAGAAACTCTTGTTTTCGTTTAGTTTGTCCTAATACTGCTTTAAAGGCTCCAGTGAAATCTTTCTATAGAGTACTGAATATCCAGGAAATGTGGCACACCTTTTCTTCTGGCTTCTAGTTCTGCTTATGTTCTTTTTTAAAAAGCTTATCCAGCTGGAAAACACAGCCAGTCAAAGATGCCTTTCTGCGTGTCAAATTCCTCCTTCCTGTACTAAACTGTGTAGTAACTACAACTCTTGTAACTGATAAGTGCAGGCTCTGAGAAAAACATTTTCTATTGTCATTAGTTATTCCAGGGCTGGGGTGTCTGTATGTAGCCCTGTTCTCAAATGAAGAATAGGCAAAGGAAACCTAATATGTAGATGAAATCTTATAATAGCGTGGAGGTTCTTCTTTTTCATCTCCCTGAATTGTGCTCAGAATGGGCTGAGAGGAGTTGAGCTGCAGGGGAATGCAATGGCAGCAAGGTATCAGTAATGGGCTGGCTGCCTTTTTCTATGGCTGTTCCCAGAGAGTGTAAGTCTGGATTATCTCTTCTTTTAGCCATTGAAAAGTAATGAACAACAAAGTTAGAAACTCATAGAAAAATTGTGGATCTTTTTTGGGAGCTTTTTTCCTAGTGTAGGGGGCTAAATCCTATTTTTGGTCAAGTTATGACCAGGTGTGCCAGAGGAAGGACAGGCCAGCAGTAACAGCAAATGAAGGGCCCTGCATTTTCATTCTGTAAGTGGAAAGTGGGAAATAAGCTCGGTTAGGGAGCAACACCTACACTGTGGTTCTCTCTAGGTGTCAGGCGTAAAATCAGACATGGATAACAGCTCCACAGAAAGGAATATGAAGTTAAAATCACATCTTGAGGGTGCTCCTGTTAGAATGAGATGTTACAAACTGCCTAAACTTAAAGGCAGCTGACAAGTAATGGACCTTAATCAACATAAATAATTTCTTTTTAAGCAATTGAGAAAAGAAGCCATGAGAGATGTATTTTTCTAGAAAATAAAAATTTCAACCACAACAAAAACAGCTGGTAACAGTGAATTTAGTACACTTCAGTAACTGTCGAAGGATCCGTACCACCAGGGCTGTTTTCCTGTAAAACTGGTTCCAGACAGCTAGGAGGAAAATGTCCATGTCATGGCCCCTGTGGAGAGAGCGCCAGGGCTGAGCTGCCCTGCTCCCCTCGCTCCCCCACCCGCTGCTGAGGGCTGGGGGCTCCCTTCAGCTCAGCTCCTGCTCTCCTAGGCTGCCTCCACGTTACTTTCTCCTCATTATTTTTATCTGATTCTTTGGGTGACATCATTCAGTTTCACTTAAACTACTGAGAAGCCTGGAATACCTGCAAACAGTTTCAGGTGCTTCTACATGTTAAACTGGGGGCCAAATACCTGCAGAGAACAGTCTGATTTGAGAAG
>NW_008237174.1:3643887-3653250 GCF_000691975.1 Corvus brachyrhynchos | reverse complement strand
TTCCGGCTGTACTGACATTTGCTTCAAAAAGCAGCACATTCTCAGAGATTGCTTGTAGAACTCTCATGAAATGATCCTGCTACTTTTGCTGAGATTAAACATTTTCTTTATTTTAAAAATTACAAATTTACTTATCCAAACTCCTTTTTTCTGTGTTGCTGTAGCACCCACTTACATAGGAAGGCTTAAAAAAACCTCAACAAATTAAGTGAAGATGTGAATTTAAAACAAATTACTTTAGCAGGACTAAAATCCTGTGTAGAAATTCCTTTCAGAATTTGAGTACTCTAAACAGCTTTTAACTTAGTTAACCCAAAAGCTCTTGGTTGTGAATAAGTTGGGGGCTGAGGCCAATTAGTTAATCCACTTTAAACACTAATTCAGTATAATTTCCTGAGTGTGCGTCTTTAGGTAGTTCTGAGGAACATGTGCTGCAGAAATGGAAATCAGTGAGGATTGTACTCGCCTTTGAAGGACTTTGGTTCCTATCTAGATCTGGTCACTATTCCTCAAAATCTAAAGCATCTAAAGTTTTTGCTGTGACTGTGTTGTTGGAGACCTGGGCTTGTTACCAACCTCTTGCATAGTCTCAGTATCGTCTTCATCAAATTTTCATTAAGCATTTCATGAAGAAAATGAAAGTTCCTTAGAGATGTTGTTTGTGTCAGCCTTCCCAACTATTTCAGAGCCTTTTTTTAATCCAAAGCAGTGGAATTTAGAGGAATACTGTGAGCTTTATAGTAAATCTTCAAGGGAAAATTCTGTTGGCAGAATGTAAGGTTTTAGGTGCTGGTTCAGTGTAATCTGTGCTGACTTTACTAACATGGAGAATATATCCTAGCAGGGTTTGGGATTGTAAATGCTCTAAACTGTGCATTGTGGTGCAGCAGTCTTGTGTGCACGGTTCCTTCTCCAGTGACTGCTTAGAGCCTTTGATATTCTAATTTATCCTTTTCCAGTATAGAATGTAATAGCATCACTGTTTAAAAGAAAAAAAATCCTCTTGAATCTATACCAAGTATTTAATGGCAAAATCACAATTTTTTTATTCCACTTAGCCATTTGGCAGTGGAAAGGCCCTACTGTGTTCTTCCTTTGAAGTCTGAAAAAAATCTGGCCTAGGTTCGTTATTTGGGGGAAAGAGATTTGCCTTGTGTAACAATTACTCTCCTAATGCCATGAGACGCTCAGGGTAAGTTGTGTTTTCCTGACATAAACATTTAGCTCATCTTTTGTTTTTATACCAATGGCTACTCAGATGAGCCTTGTAGAATTTGGAAGGAAAAGTGCCTTCTAATAAGGGATTGTCTCCTCATTAGCCCTGCTGATTTTCCAAAAGATTTTGCTTTGTGTAATGCATTATAATTATATGACAGGAGAACAGTGGAGAATATGGCATAGCATTTCCCATAGGTTTCCTATCCGAGATAAGAAAGATAAACATTCTGCTTTACTTCTCCAGGAACAAAAAAAGCCCTCAGCAGTTTCCTGCGAAGCAGTTGGATGTGAGCTGCCTGCTGGAGCTGAGGCTCTCCGTGGCCAGACAATGCCCTGTGTCCTGCAGGGAAGCTGGGTGTACAAAGTAAGGAAGCCCCCTGGACTGAGGCTGTGTCCTGGGCTTCCTGAGAATGTGCCTTATCGCCCAAGGGTCCCTCCACACTCCTGCAGCTTTCTCTGCTGCCCCTCCCGGGCCAGGGGAGCAGCTGTTTATTTTTCCAGGGTGCTCTCAGTTCTGGGGGAAACAAGAGAGGCCTTTAATTGGATCTCTCTTTTGTTCCTGGATTGCTGCGACTTCAACAAAATTAGGAGGAGCGGGAGCAGGACCGAGGTCTGCTTTAGGGTATGCGTGGCTTGACTCTCAATGACCCACCTCTGTTTCAGTCGTGACACCCGGGCCAAGGAAATATTTTGCTTAGGGATGGCTTTCCTAGAGCAGAGAGAGAATCTCTGGTTACAGGAGGAGTGAGCAGCAGAGATGCTTTCAGTTTGTTCCTCTCTCTGCTGCACTTCTACGGGCTGAACTGTGCAAAAGGGGAAAAAATACCCAGGCACCCCTTTCCCAAATCAGCTGGGAAGCTTGTGCTGCAGTTCCCAGAAAACCTGGGTGGGTGGGAGATTTAAGAGCTTTAGAAGGGTTCAACAGGAGAAGCTGGAAAATTGCAGTAAGGCTCCCAGTGTTAGTGGTTAACAAGATGTGTCAAACACAGAGGGGTGACCTCCTCCATGGCTTCAGAGCTTTGCAGTTCCCTGCATTTTTGCTTTCCCGTTTCTCATTTGTAACTTCTTTTTTTATTCTCAAACCAAGTTTTGTAATGCACTGACATCTGCTGTGTGTTTGACTAATACAGCCACTAAAGAACTGAAATAAGCCTTGCAACCCAGGCAGAACAGGGCTTGAGAAATCAAATTTAAGAGAAAGGGGAAGCAGAGTGGGAGAACCTGGTGGGAGAACCTTAATGATTCAAGGAGGTAAGAAGGAACAAGCCACCCTGCCCTTAAGAATCTTATATTATAGTTGTTTCATGGAAGAGATGTGCAGAGTAAACTGATTTCAGTCATACAAACAGTAGTTCTATCGACTGACTATAGTTATCACCATATAGAAAAAGCTACATTAGCTCCATTTTTCCTTTTTTTTTTTTCTCTAATCAGGGTTGTGGTGATGTGGTGGGCATATGATCCTGATAAATGGCTTTTCTGCCAGTTTTCAGAAACACTGAGACTGAGAGGAAGCAGTGTAGCTGAATAAACCCACTACCTGCACCATGAGTACCACACTGGATCACTTACAACTGTTCTGCAAGATGGGAGCAGTCTCCACCCCTCCAGCAAATAATTGTAGGTACCACAGCAGGAGCTGCTGCACAACAGCTTCACTTTTAAAATACTAAACCAACTTCTGAAAAGACTCTTTCAGTTAGATAGCAGCAAAACCTACTGCTGATTGAAAGCTTCCCTGAAACATTTTCAGTGGTGGTTGGTTTCTGGCAGGGATGTGAAGCAGTGGAGGGGCTCCCTGGCAGCGTTGGACACCCATACCGCCTCTGCCTCACTCAAACCTAGCTCCCAGCCTGAATTCCTGCCCTGGAGTACATTTCAGCTGGACATTTCAGAGACCCAGGGCAGTACTAATCAGAAATCTTTTGTCAAAACAGTTTTAAACAAGAAACTGACCTGTGCCCAAAGGAATAGTTAGGCAGTTTTGCTTTTTGTCAAAAATTGACAGTATTTCTAATGAAAAACTGAAGCCAGGCTGGGATTTTTGATACATTATTCAGCAGAAAATAATAGTTTATAAAACCACACTTTTTTTCCTTCAAAAACAAAGTTCTTTGCTGGTTTCAGGAAAATCTAACAGTCTCTCTGAAAAGGAAGGATCCTCCTAACAAATGTTTTTTCAAAATATATACTGACACCAGCTTCATGAATCAATGAGTTAAGGGGTTATCCCCCTCATTAGTCCTTCCATATAGGTATTTTTAAGGTAGTAAGTCTCTGAGGCAGGCAAGACTCTACGCATAGACACTCGAGCAAAAAAGGGTAGATGGCTTTTTCTTTTTCTATCCCAAATCTGGCTGTAAAATCTTGGTTTGTAAATGCATGTATTACTAGAAAAACTAGGCTTTAAATATGTCATAAACTGTAGCTTCTCCTTTTCTTCATTCCCAGCAAATGTGCAAAATAGCTGCAAGGCCATGACAGTGCTGGATTAACACCTCACCAGCAGCAAGAACTGAAACAGAAAAGTACCTTTTCATTATGAGGAGTTTTAAACAGTAGGGGAAATCCTGTTCCCCTCGAGATCAAGAGGGAAATTCCTTTTCAGCTTCAAAAGAACCAAAATGTAGCTCTGCATTATTCTGAAAGCCTGTTTAAAAGCCCTAGCATTTCTATCCCTTTGCAGTCATCCCACAAGCAGGGAAAAGGGATACAGTTCTTTACAGACTTGTATCAGGTTTACAGGTCAGTGTAGGGCCTGCTCCTGGGGTGGTGCTCAGGAACATTTCTTCAGGGCTTGCAGCATTAAACGACTGCTGCCTCTCTTTCTTTTTTTGGTGGGTTTTTTTTTGTTTCAATGGGACAATGTCTTCCTTGAAGATCTGTGCTGAAGTGCCCTTCATTCATTGTTTTTAGTGCTTCTTATTGTCAATGTCTTTTACATTTTCAAAGTGAGGTGTCTGACATCAGCAATCACAGTCAGTATTTAGACACATGAGTTCCCATATGCATTTAAAGATCCTGTGTATTACCTAATTCTGAGAAACCACATGTACAAAAATGTGACATGAAATGACTAATGGAGGATCCAATAGCAAGTAAAGCTTTGCTTTATGCCTTCCAGCAATGATGCTGTTTGTAAAATACTTGAATTGTCCAAAAGATGGGTGACATGCTGCTTAAATGCTGTATAATATTCCAGTCATAATATCAACTGTAAGAAGAGTTGTAACTGTTGATTAATTAACTTATTAGGTGAAGCTGAGCCTAATTCTCCTCATTGGAGAACAAGCCATGCATTTAACCTTTGATACACACTGCACATCCTCAGAGCTCTCTCTGGAACGGTGCAGGGATACACAAAGCACTAAAAGCTGGCATCACTCAAGGCAAAAATCTTCTGAAAAAGACACAGCTGAACTCCTTCATTTCCTCTGCCATTGATTTAAGTCAGCTAAAACCAAAGTTTTAAAACATCTAACTGCTGTGCCCTGCCCGTTAAAAATGAAACACAGGAGAATAATAAATTTTAAATTTTTGAACTGTTATTCCAAATATCTGGTGGAGACTTTAGCAAGTATTCAGTGCAATACATACTTCCATATTCAGTGGGCAGTGCAAGAGTTCAGCCACACATGAAGCCATCAAACAGAACTGGCTCAGTACAATATTCAGCCATGTAGTACATGTAGTAGCTTTTCTATGCAATTAATGTTCTTTCATGCTTAGTATGAAACACCTACGGCACCAGGCAGATGAAGACTGATACAGAGCTACCTAAGTACTTAATGGGACAAGGGAGAAGTGGGGAGAGAATTATTTTGCAAAAAATTACATTTTGTTGCTAAATAACAGAAGTGATGCTTATATTCTGAACCCTGCTAGGGGTGTCATGGCAATTCTTGTAAGCCCTGAGGGCATTTATCCCCTATCCCACCCTTGCCTGTGGCCAGATTTGTGCAGGAGCTGCTCTGGCAAAGGGCTCTGGGAGATGGGGCTGGATCCTTGCAATTGAGGGTGTCCTTCCACTTTGCCTTCTGCAGGCAGTGCTGGCCACCCTGCCCACCCCGGAGGGAAGGTGTTGGTGTGTCCTGACCCCCAGGCAGAGCTGCTCTGTGTGGCCAGGCTGTGCTGCCTGGCTCTGGCACAACTTCTGGCTTGAACCCTTGGGTCACAGGATGGAATAACTTGTGCATAACCCAGGTTGGACTCGCCTGTGGGGCCTAACTTCTCCTGACAGCTATTCTCATAATGGGTGTCTCTCTTTTATTTGTTGCAAGGGATAGCTACAAACTGGATGAAAAAAGGAAAACAAATTGAAATTAAATTATATGTAAGTAAACAAACTGTAATAAAATGAGCAGGCTGAACTTTCATCTATATTTCAACTGGATTTGAACCAAGCCCCTTCTGAGAGTCTAAGAAAGTTTGGTTAAATATTTTTTTTGTTTGGTCTGCTCTGCATTTCCTTGCTCTCATTGTGACCAAGAGGAGAAATGCTGGAATACCATGAGCAAGTCTGATATGCTGTTTCTGGCTAGGTCAAAAGTAGGACAAGCTGGAAATGTCATGCAAATTCCCATGTTTGGTAGATTCCCAGTTCAGGTTCGCATACTCAGAAGGTCGGAAAAAGATTGAGATAAACTAAAAGATCTCAAGGTGATTGTGTAGACAAAAATCAACTAGAATTTAGGTGGCCAAGCTTAAACTGAAATATTCAGCTTCTTCAAAGTTTCTGTTCTTGCCATGAAGGGAAATTTAGTCTTTTGGGTTTGCATTGTGCTTACAAGTCCATTGGTTGGCAGGGAGAATTGCAGGGACCTAAGAGGTATCTGAGGATCAGATCAACCTTCCACTGGCACCACCACTTCTATCTCCACTGAGTGTGTGCTTTCAAGTTATGCATCCAAGTTTTGGGGGGAGACTGTATGTAATCTGAAGTTGACTTTGGCTAAAGCTTAGCTCCTTTCCTCCAGAAAGAAGAAAATTTCTTCCATCACATCACTTTTAACCTAATTCTCTAGAGATGGCATGTGGTTTGATCCAACAAAACAGATTTGTTCTCAGATCAAACCTAGTTATTTATCTTGAAATCTTATAATCTTTGTAGAAGCACAGTAGTTACATTTTGAAAGGAAACAAACTTGTGCTTCTAATTGTTTTTAAGTGCAGCATGTACTTGGTAGAGGCACAGCTAGATGTGGGAGGGAATAGCTTGTCCCCACTCAGACTGGAGAGCTTTACAGGTGCAGTTCATGCAGGTGATGCCACGGACTCCTCCTGAACCCTTCAGGTTTTTAAGAGGAGGTAGGTGCTTTTTGTAGGGTGTGGTAGTCCTCCCTTACCATAACTCTGCCCTCTGGATCTGGCAGGGTGTTCTCTGGGTGTTGCAGCCAGGACTTCTGTTCAACAAGCAGGTGGGGAGAAGCCCATGTGTATAGAGAGTTATTCACAAATTGTTTAGGTAGGTAATATATACACCAATTCCAGATGTGGACTGACTATGTAAAACAAAAGTACCCTATTCCTGGCTGATGTAGCCCCTTCTGCAAGTTCTGGAAGGCCTTGGGACATGGCTACTTAGTTCTAACCAGGTTCAACTGCTTCTGCATTGCTCAGAAATAGAAGAGGAGCATGACGTATGTGGTCATACTGTACATGGCAAAGTCTGAATATATGCATGGATTTTATGTGTCTGTCTGTCGTTGCTCCCAGGGCAGCACCTCCTCTGCAGGAGCCTGCAGAGAGTGGACAGAGAGCACTGGCCATGCCTCACACAAATTCTCAAGGAGCTGCTAATAAAACTTGAATTCTCAGTACACAGACATGCTGCCCAAATTCAGTGGTCTGAGTGAGTCAGCACAAGCTGCTCACTCAAACTAAAATCACCAGAGCTGCAAACATGTGCAAGCATGTCCCCAGCTGGCCGGGTCTGTTGTAGGACTGGAAGCCTCCGGCGCAAGACTGAGCAGGAGTATCCCCAAAAACTCCCACAGCAAAGTGCTTCCAGAATGGACACAGCTAAGTAACAGTCAAGTGCCAGAGCTTACTTCAGCCCCAAGCCTGTGGTACCAGCTCTCCAGACTGAAACTTTGCTAGTACAACTGTCTCTCTAAAAGGGCCTTTGTCAGCAAAGTTGTATCAGGTGAGGAACTGTTCTTCTCCCCATCACTAACAATCCACTTACGTTGTTATACTGTGGTGGTGGATCTCTGTCTCCTAAATTTAGGCATTTCAACTTCTAACCGGAATAACTTTTTCAAATATTGTTGCTTCAATGCAGTAACAGACCCTTTATGAAAACAGACTTGGGTAGATTATATGAGTTCAGAGAGCATCATGGCTATAGTTTGGGACCCACATTCTCAGAGAAGTAATAGAAAACAAATTTTCTTTGAAGTCTGTAGGTTGGTTAGAAGAATTTTTCTTGAAGTCTCTTTTTTTCAAAAAAATCTGAAATTTTTATAGTTTTCCTTGCTTGAATACTTAGCTAAGCACTTTTTCAAATGGTCTAAAAAAGCACGCAGAATTTTTTATTACCTAAAAACAATCTGTTAAGCCATGTATCTCTGCAGCAACAATGGGAGACACCTGCTTTGGCTCTAATTTTGTTGTACAATGCTATTAATTTGCAGCTTCAGGGTGATCTGGACATGAGTGGACTTGTATTGTTTGGGTTTTTCATCCTTCTTTTTCTTTCCCCCTCCCCATGCTTTGTAGAAAAAATAAGCATCAATTTTGAAGTGCTAGAAAGAGCAGCTTGCTTTTGAGGTTGTCAGACTGATACAAACGATCTTTGCTTCAAGCTTCCTAAAAAGACATAATTTCTACTCTGTCTAAAAAGCAGAGGCTGCCTTGTTTGTTTTTATTTGCAGCATTCGGCAGCATTGCTGTAGGCCACTAACTGCAGGATGGCAGTAACACAGGATTATCCTGCAGAGCCGTAACTAGCGAATCCATAACAGCCAACCTGAACTCTGCTGTGGGCTGCCATTTAATACCACAAGAAACTGTTTGCATTTCATCATGTAACCGGTTGTGTGAATTCAAGAAAGGCTGTGTTTTCAGATGAAAGAAAGGAACTACCAAATGGTGGAGTGAAATACAGAGTTTGTTTTCCTGTAGGCCTGTTCTCTAAGCATAAACAAATATACTGTAGTGAAGACTCAGGCTCAGGCTACAGAAGAGAAGCTGAGTAGAGGAGAGATAGGAAGCAGGATTAGATGAGGGAAAAGGGCTAGGGCTGTCTTTTCTCGTGAGATAGATTTCTTTGATATCAAGGCAACAGGAACAGGCTCAAAATTAAATGGGATCATGAAAATATCTTCGTAGTATCAGCTGAAGGGGGAAATCTGCTCTCCTGATCCTAAAACCTTTCACTCCCATTGGATTTAGTAGAGAATTGAGCCCATTTGTGACTCTTCCCCTCAGGCTCTGTTAGATGGGCTTTTATTCAATGTGATTGCAGTCCAGATTATAATAAAGTTGCTCTGTTCCTCATGAAGCTCACATTATGGATGTACAGCCATCATGGTCTATGCATTGCTTAGTTTTTTCCTGTAAAAACAGAAATCCTTGTACAGCTGGGAGCTTGTAAAAACAAGCCTAAAGCTACCAAAATTTTTAGCTGTACAGCATAAATGAGAAACTAAATTCTCCACTGCAAAACATATACACATACCTATATATGCTCCGGGTTTTGACAATGAAACTCATTCATGCAGAAGAAGACACTTTCCAGGTGAATATTTCCTTGTTCTGGCATTACACACTGAGTAATGTAATTAAAGAGCATTTATGAAATGTTCAGGACTGTGCTGCTGGGAATTCTAAACAGAGGGGAAAGTGGAATTGTGTGTGTTTGTGGTGTCCCTAGATGAGCGAGGTGATTTGCAGGCCAAGTGAGAGGTGAGATTTTGAAACTGCAAGCTTTTTCAAGCCAGAGCTTAGGGTCTAAAGGTAGTGACATGCACGCAGTTTCGTCTCACATAATGGTTGCGTTGAGGTTGGAAAGGTTTTATTCCTGGTAGTCGGTGCTGTGCCGATAAAAACACCTCCGGATTCGAGCCCTGCCTCTTGTTGTCATTTAGAAAGAGAGTGAAACGGGCTCTGGAAAGGAAGCGGGGCGGCTGCGGACACGGCCCG
>NW_008237174.1:3643154-3643503 GCF_000691975.1 Corvus brachyrhynchos | reverse complement strand
GCCTGCGGGCTCCGGGACTGGAGCTGCCGCGTCCCGGGGCACCTCCGCTCCCTCCACCCGCGGGGACACAGAGCTCCCGCGCGTCGGTAACGCAGGAAAACGCCCCCGTCTCAGCCTTTTAATAGATTAAATTTGATGAATTTTCATTGAGGCCAGAATATTTTATTTCCCGCAGTACATTTCGTTAACTCTCATGAGCGCCGTGGTGCGAGACAGACCCGCGCATGCCGCGTTTAACGTGTAGCCTATTTTTCCTGGGTTTGTTTTGGGGAGAAATACTCCACGATCTTAAAGACCAGTAGTACCTGGGAAAACAAGATTTAAAAAAAAAAAAAAAAAAAAGAAGAAG
>NW_008237174.1:3642771-3643060 GCF_000691975.1 Corvus brachyrhynchos | reverse complement strand
GGGGCCGGAGGGGGGACCGAGAGCCCCCCGCCCTGCCCGGCTCCCGGAGCCCCGCGCCGCGGCCGATCCCGTTCCTCAGGGAAACGGGACTCGGAACAAGGCGCACCTGGGGCCGCTTTTACATCCGTGACCGTGTCGTTGCTACGTGAACCGAATTAGTGCGGGTTAGTGTAGGTACGGCCCCAGTGTGCTGCGGGCTCGAGCGGTCCCGAAAGGTGCGTCCTTACAGGGCACCAACCGTGTGTTCGTCCCCGGGAGCCGAGGCGCGGCGGGACAGCAGAACGGAGCA
>NW_008237174.1:3642347-3642691 GCF_000691975.1 Corvus brachyrhynchos | reverse complement strand
TCGCCCCCGCGCGCGGCGGGCGCCCGCGCCCCCCCCGCCGGACACGTTTTCTCGCCAAGAGGAGAGGAAGAAAAACAACCTTTGGGAGAGGAAGGCTGCCGCATTTTCAAACAAACCGACCCCAGACCTTCCAGGTTCTGCTGCCTGAAGACGGTGAGTAGAAAAAAAACCCCAAACCACTCGGGCTACTCGAGTCTTATCAGCGCTTCAGCTGAAGGCACGGCTTTCGTGGGAATCCTCGTCCGGGCTGCCGGGGCCAGACGTGGGGGTGGCGCCGTGCCCCGTGTCCCCGCGGCGGAGACTCCCGCCGCTCCGCCGCGCCCCCCCCGCCCCCGCCCCACACC
>NW_008237174.1:3641095-3641843 GCF_000691975.1 Corvus brachyrhynchos | reverse complement strand
GCTCGTGCTGCTCTCGCCTTCTCCGGGTTTGTCCGACTGCTGCCCGGCCCCGGGAGCGGCGGCGGGCGGGGCGCGGGCTCAGCCGGGCACACCGACAGATCGGGCCGCTCCCCGGGGCCGTGCCGGGATCCCCGCTCCTTCTCCCGGAAAGGGCTCTCCGCGCTCCTCTGCTGGCTGCCCATTCCCGTTACTTGCATTCCCCTCGCTGCGACATTTCTGTGGGTGCCGATAAACCCTCAGCTCTCCGATTAACCGCAGCTACAGTGTGCAGCTGCCAGGGGCGTGTTCCTACGTTTTCAGGTAGTTCTTTCATGTCCCAAAAAGGGCTTAATTAGGAGAGGGGAGAGGCCGACAGCCACTGCCTGCCCTTGTGTCAAACGTTCCAATAGCCGCACACGGGGCTGCGCGCTCACCTTTGCTGCTCTGCCCGATCGCCGCTCCCAGCGCTGGGCTGAGCTCCTGCCCTGGTGTTCATCCGAAATCCCCTTTGGTGGGGCTGTCAAAAAAAACCAAACAAGACCCTCGGATGTGAAATGTCCTTTGAGAGCAAGCGAGCCCTGCTAAGGAGTTACGCGCCCGGCTTAGGAGCGAGAAGGGAGGAATGTGCCATTTGGCGGAGGTGATGACACACGCAGCAGTGCTGTTACACCTGCACCGGCCCTCACCGCGGAAATGCCTGCGAGGGGGAGCGCCGGGAGCAGCATGGGTGGCCGGCAGAAAGAAGCTCGCCCCGGCCCTGGGGAGCCCG
>NW_008237174.1:3640581-3641057 GCF_000691975.1 Corvus brachyrhynchos | reverse complement strand
GCGCAGCGGGGGGCGCGCGCGGGGGGCGCCGCCAGGGGCTGCCCAGGGAGAGGAACCCTGGAGAGGGTCTCTCCTGTGGGCCTCATCCCTTCGCCGTTTCGTTTGTGCGCGTTAGGGGGGTGCCTGGGGGCGGCGTGCGCTGCTCCGCGGCTGGGTGCGGAAATAGACGGGCCTCCTTTCTGTGACCGAAATCATGCAGCCCGGGTTTTGGGGCATACATTCCTCCGCCGACAGGAGATAAGGGATTCGTTATATAGCTCTAGGCGAAGATGCAGAAACGTGTTTTAATCAAGACATATAGAAATATGTAATTTTATATATTTATATATCTATATAAATCTAATAGTTCCTCGAAGACCTAATTTATTTCTCGGTTAAAATACGTTTCTATATCTTCGACTGCCTTTACCCGCAATTAGTCTGTCTCGGGTAGGGGAGCAGGGACCCGTGGCCCGACAGAGGAACCAGAAACCCGC
>NW_008237174.1:3638473-3639020 GCF_000691975.1 Corvus brachyrhynchos | reverse complement strand
GTGGAAAGGCTCGGGGGTCAAACAGGGCTGGTCTGCCCCGCTCCCAGGATAGGGCTGAAACCAGTGCAAAGTGTCGCCTGCACGCCGCTGCACCCGTGCCTGAGCAGCCCCGTGGCAGTGGTTTGTTACAACACGACAGCTCTTGTGCTCGGGCCAGCTGACACTGCCTGTTTGCTGCTCGGGGAGGCTCTACCTGAAGGCAAGAAAAGGGAAGGAGAGGGGAATGTCGGTGCCACATACGCTACTCCAGGAACCGTGTGAAATAAGCCGAAGCTCTCCAGGCGAAGGAGCAGGAAAGCTGCCCAGCGTGTCATCCCCCGTCTCGCCACCCTGCCCCGGCCCTTGAGGCGCCTGTCAGCCCCGCAGCCGCGCTGGGGGCCAGAGTGTACTTTGCGGGGAGGGAGAAGGGGCCACCCGACACCTTTTTCTTTCTGCCTCCTACAAATAAGAGTTGCAAGAATCGACTTGCAGGGAGCGGCAACAGCCTCCTTGTGCTCCTCGGGCGCGATCGGTTGGCGGGGGCCCCGGGCCCGACCAAAAACAACGC
>NW_008237174.1:3636962-3637285 GCF_000691975.1 Corvus brachyrhynchos | reverse complement strand
GTGCGAAGAAGAGGCTGACGCTGTCCGGGATCTACCAGTACATCATCAGCAAGTTCCCTTTCTACGAGAAGAACAAGAAAGGCTGGCAGAACAGCATCCGCCACAACCTCAGCCTCAACGAGTGCTTCATCAAGGTGCCCCGGGAGGGCGGCGGCGAGCGCAAGGGCAACTACTGGACCCTGGACCCCGCCTGCGAGGACATGTTCGAGAAGGGCAACTACCGCAGGAGACGAAGGATGAAACGGCCTTTCCGGCCGCCTCCGACCCACTTCCAGCCTGGCAAGACCCTCTTCAGCCCCGACAGCTACGGCTACCCGTTCGCC
>NW_008237174.1:3635117-3636564 GCF_000691975.1 Corvus brachyrhynchos | reverse complement strand
CTGCACTCCCGCATAGACATCTAGGGAGGCTCCGGCCAGCCGCCGTCACAGAAATGCACCGGCCCCGCTGCCCCTCTCCTGCCCCGCCGCGTTCCCCTGCGCTCCGTGTCTCTCCTCCTCGTCTCTAGCCACGGACTTCCCTCTCTCTGTGCCCAAACTCTCGCGGTGGGGAAATAGCAGCCTTGCCCCGCGTGTAGTGTCAGTGTAGGAGCCGTCCCTCCGTGAGAAGAAGGCAGTGTAAGTGTGGGGGCTTCCCCGCGGGGCTGCGCCGGGCAGCGGCGGCGGGGGCGCCCGTGTCCCGGGGGGGGGGGGGGGGTTTCTCCGCTCGTGTGTGTGTGTGTTTGTGAGTTGTTGGGTTTGGTGGGGTTTTTTTGTTTTGGGTTTGTTTGGTTTCGTTTTTGTTTTTTGTTTTTGTTGTTTTTTGGGGGGGGAAGCATCTAATTAAAAATTGGCTGTTCAGCCCTCAAAATTATGCTTCTTTGTAATTCGGCCGTAATCTTTTCGGGCTCAGCCATGGGGAGAGTAAAGTGGAGTCTGTAAATAGCGGAGGCGTTTTCACGCGTGCAGTGCGAGGCTGGCGGGGCCTAGACACTACTGTGTGCCCGCGGTGTTCGTCCTCCTTCTTCTCTTCATCCCCTCTGTCTTCTTCCTCGCTCTGCAAAGCACTGCGCTTCTTCCGAGCTGTGGCTTTTCGTTAAAATAGTACTTAACGTGGGGACTGCTGTAACAGCAGATGTGCGATATTGCTGGTTAATAGAAACCAACAAACAAAACCCGCCAGGGTCACTCGTGAAACATTTCGGCAGTGGTAAATATATTTTTAAAGGAGACAATGTCCTCTGAGGTCTTAAAAGTAATTTTATACATGTCTAAAAAAATATTTTGATGTTATTAAAAAAAAAAAAGAGGTGCTTTCCTGTAAATTGGAATATTTTTCCGTGTGCATATTATTATTAATAATGAAAGTTTAAACTATCTTCAGGTTTTTTGCCCCCAAACCTGGCCCAAAATGGATTTTCCGGTAGGTTCTGCTTTTGAATGCTTACCCTTTTTCTTAAAAGATTTTGATCCTTCAATTTTACATAGATTCATGTGGGGGGAAAAAAATAGCGATTTTAAAACAGGGGCCAGTTCATAGCGATTTTGTAAATGTTTGTGTAAACTGATAGATGCTGTGGCATAGTACCATTTTGGGACCAACTTTTCTAGAATGAACTAGCACTTTCATTGTACTTTCTAGCATTGTAAAGTCTCCAATAAAATGCCTTTCCTTCTTTCCATATCGTTTTATTTCACTCCGCTCCTCCGCGCTCGGGATCGGGAAGAGGCAGCGGAGAACGGGGCGGGCGCTGTGTGCCGGGGCCGCTCCGGGCTGCGGGCAGCGCTCCGGCCCGCAAGCTGCAGCGCTCCCCGGTGCCTCGCACGGCCGCTCGGCCGCCGGGACCCG
>NW_008237174.1:3629396-3630247 GCF_000691975.1 Corvus brachyrhynchos | reverse complement strand
GCCTCTGCACGAACACCGATGTAACGGGAGGCCGAAGGCCGAAGCGGGGATGCCAGAGCGCATGGGACACGGCCGGGACTCACGCCGTTGCCAGCTGTGGCTCTGCGGGAGCGACGCGCTCCTCTGTGCCTCTGACCTGCCCGGGGCCCCCGCGTGGGAGCGGGCGGTGGAGGGGCGAGGTAGCACCGCTCACAGGCACCGAGGATCGCAGCTTTCCACCGGAGGGCTCAAGGCCTTGGCTGCTTGTTCCTTATTAGATAGGTACTGCGAATACCGCTACTTTCCTCCGGGGTACTTGAGGCCACAAGGGAAACTCCCGCCACCGGAGGTGGGCACGGGGCGAAGGGAGGGCGGGACCACCTTCCCGGACCCCCGCACAGACCCACCGGCGCCTCCCTGGGCTCCTTCCTGGGCTTTGCCGTCTCTTGGCCTGAAGCAAAGGCTGAAGCGCCTTTGGCACACTCCCGGGAACCGGTGGGGCTCGCCAGCTTTGAGTGAAGCTATACCTGACCATGCCAGGTGCAGGGAGAGGAGGCAGCAGGCCGGGACCGGGCAGGGACGTGCGGCCCCTGGGGCTATTCCAGTTCCCGAGCGGTGTCCACCCAGGTCCCACTGTGCTTCACCAGCGACCGGTTGAACCCATAGAGAGAGGCAGGGAACCGCGTGTTTGGGAGAGAAGCAGGCCGGCAGGGCCGTGAGGCCGCTCTCCCTGCCAGGCTGGGGGCCCGTCCGTCTGCCGCCGGCCCGGCCTCTGCTCTCCTGCGCCCCGGGCCCCCCGCGCCGCTCCCGGGCGGCTGTAGGATGTTTTCACGATCGTTTTCTGTGTTTTATAAACAGAGACTGCACTGAAT
>NW_008237174.1:3627728-3628233 GCF_000691975.1 Corvus brachyrhynchos | reverse complement strand
GCGGCTGCTCTGCCGCTGCTGTTCCGGCGGGGCCCCGTGTTTATGCAACGCTGGCGAGAGATGAAAGCAGAAGAGCGAGGGGTGTTTTCTCCCTGCCGGAGCGGGCGTGGAAGCAGCCTGCCTCTGTCGGGGAAAGACAGAGTTGGATCCCCGAGGCTGAGCGGACTCCCAGCGCCCCTCTGCTGCTCCAGCACCCGGGGCAGTGCCAGCTCCGGGGAATGTTTTGCGACCGCAGCTTTCTCTTCCTCTCCGGTCCTTTGCGCAGGCCACAAAGGTCCTTTGAAGCCCTGGCCGGGCTCGGAAGGTGCCAAAGCCCTGGGCGCCGGGAGCGCTCCCCGGCGACACGGCACAGCACGGCACGGCACGGCACGGGTGCCCTCTGCCTGCGGGCCGGCGGGAGCGCGGAGACAGGAGCCCGGCAGCGAGGTGCTGAGGGACCCCGTGGGCTTTGTCCCGCTCCTCTCTCGTGCCGGGACCGAGTAGGCGACGGGGGCGGTGGCGGACG
>NW_008237174.1:3627347-3627659 GCF_000691975.1 Corvus brachyrhynchos | reverse complement strand
GCTGTTTAATACCGCCTGATTCCTGGTATTCTTGTTCTTGTTTTAAGTGGTGAAAAAGTCATTTCCAGTCCCATGGTCCGCGTTTCACCCTGAACTCATTGAAAAGAGAGTGCGGGGTCAGGACTGTTTATTATACAACCAATTAAAACAGGAAAATATGCAAAGGCTTTATTCAGCGAGATCCGGCTATTGTTAAACCGAAAATGATATTTTTGTTTCAAAAATAAAAAAGTACATTTGTTACTTAAAAAATCTCCGCTCTGCGTGTGTGACGGTCGGCAGCGCGGCGAGCTCCGGCCCCGGCTCGGGCCC
>NW_008237174.1:3618470-3619487 GCF_000691975.1 Corvus brachyrhynchos | reverse complement strand
GGGCCCCCGCCCGCCCCCGCTGCGGGGACCTGCCCGGTGTCCCGGAAACAGGCAGTCGAGGACCACAGATCAGGAGCACGTTGGCAGGGAAGGAGAGCCTTGCTCTCTCTGAGCAAATACCCTGAGAAATCTCATCAGGTGCTATTTTAAAGTGAAACACCGGCTCTCCCTGCTCTGCCTTTGAGAGAGGGTTTGCGAGCTGTATAAGGCCTTTTCCTGTTATAAAATGACGGCAGGAGGAACGCCACCCTGCCCTGCTGTGCCGGAGGTGCCAAACTCGATTTGCCCTGAGGGCACATGCGGATGCGGGCACACAGGTGGCTCCTGACAGCGGCGGAATCTCCTGGCTTCCCAGCTGGTCCCTGTAAACCCTACGGTTTTGCTGGCAGTTGAATTGTTCGCCTACTTTCGTTTAATGTCTTTCTCTCTCCAAAAGGATTTTTTCTCCCACCCCACATGAATAATTCGGAGAGATCACGAAATAACGGGGCGGAATTTCACCTTTCTCGTTCACAGTTATGATTTTCGATGACAAGAGGCAGCACGGGGTGAATGCAGGCACGGGGTGGCCCCCGAGGGACATGTCACTGACAACGGATGGGCATCTGGCGCTTGGCTGGGGCAGGGGCGTCTGAAGAAAAACCGCGGGGCTTCGGTAAATGGGCTCTGGGAGAGGTTCGGGATTTGTGGGTTGTCGGGGTAGCTTCCACTTCTTCAGGCAAGCAGTCCTTGCAAAGGTGCGGATCTGGAGGCACGCTGCCGGCCCCGCCACAGAGAAGGGTTACTGACGGGTTGTTTAAGGTATGTCGCCGGTTTCCCTGGGTTTTTCCCGGCGATAACTGTGATTCTTTTCGCTACGATCGTTTTGTTCCTTGAAAACCAAAACAATCAATAAAGTACAGGGCGAAGCTGAGCACAACACGAGATGTAACGTTCTAAGTTATCAAAAGGGGGAAGAAACGAAAGAGAGTCACTCGCTACTGATCTCTTTTTTTTTTTTTTTTTTTTTTTGTGTTT
>NW_008237174.1:3603648-3604702 GCF_000691975.1 Corvus brachyrhynchos | reverse complement strand
CTTGGGGATGTGCTCAGCAGCGGGCCTGGGAAGCGTTCACCAAAACAATCGCTCGGGCTGGCCTAATCCAATGAGTTTATTTTAGTCCTCGAGCTATATTGAAAACATTCGCTCTGCTTCTTGTGGTTGTTTACAGTATGTTGGTCTCAACATCACAGCCGCCCTTCTGGAAAAGTCTTACAGGATTCAGGCAGAGGGAAACCAACACAGAAGTGACTCGGAAAGCATGATGGCAAATGATTAATCAAATCAGAGACAGAAAGGCGGAGGTAATCAATGAGTTTTCACTTATAGTTTACTTGGATGGACATCTTTTTCCTTTTTCTTTCCGTAAGTTTAGAAACCACATGGGGTTTTATTGGCCAAACAAGCAGCTGCAGGACTTGGTGGGCTGGTGGGAATTCGTTCAAAATCAGCTGCATGTTTCCTGAAGACGAATTCGGCTTTAGGGCTCTGGGAGAGGTTCGGGTTTTGTGGGTTGTCGGGGTAGCTTCCACTTCTTCAGGCAAGCAGTCCTTGCAAAGGTGCGGATCTGGAGGCACGCTGCCGGCCCCGCCACAGAGAAGGGTTACTGACGGGTTGTTTAAGGTATGTCGCCGGTTTCCCTGGGTTTTTCCCGGCGATAACTGTGATTCTTTTCGCTACGATCGTTTTGTTCCTTGAAAACCCAAACAATCAATAAAGTACAGGGCGAAGCTGAGCACAACACGAGATGTAACGTTCTAAGTTATCAAAAGGGGGAAGAAACGAAAGAGAGTCACTCGCTACTGATCTCTTTTTTTTTTTTTTTTTTTTCAGGTGTTGCTTTTAACAAGATGTTCAGAAAAAAAAGGTATCGGGCACACGTTGACTGCGCTTCCTCTGCTCCTTGCTTTGGAGGTGATATCGCTTGGTGCTTATCAGCGACAACGTCTGCGGCATCTGGTACGTGGCTCTCGGCTGCTCCCCGCGCTCGGGTACACGTGGTTCTTGCAGCGCGAAGGCTGCCCCGCATCCGACCCCACATTCAGCCCCGCATCCAGCCCCGCATCCGACCCCACATTCAGCCCCCCCT
>NW_008237174.1:3603168-3603513 GCF_000691975.1 Corvus brachyrhynchos | reverse complement strand
GCGTGAGGCGTTTCGGGGAAAAGCAGGTTGCAGGAGCCTGAGGTGTGGGCAGCCGGAGTTCTGCCTTGATGCGTTTTCACCAAGATTCTGGGGCCGTACCCGCCGGGCTCTGCGGGGAGCTGCTGCCAGCCCCTTCTGCCCTCAAAGCAGCCCCAGGCGGGGGCAGGAGGGACTCGCACCCTGAGTCCGGGAACGGCCCCGGGGATCCCCGCTAGTACCAGTGGGAGAGGGGCTTTCGAGGAGCTTCAATCCATGTTCTCATTAGATCCTGCGATGGATCTGATGTTCCCAGGGAGCGGCGGGAGGGCGCGGGGCAGCGGCCGCCCTGCCGGATAGGCAGGGCAG
>NW_008237174.1:3602302-3603038 GCF_000691975.1 Corvus brachyrhynchos | reverse complement strand
AAAAAGTTAGCAGTAACGCTTTTTAAAATACACATCCCTGATGATATCTCCTGTAGAGCAGCCTCCTGCCCGGCCTGTTGTAGCTCCAGTCCCAGGGAGCAGTCCTCTTGACCTTCTCTTTCCCCAAAATCAACGAGTTCGCTTTGGACGCCTCTTGGTTCCGCCTTTTTTGATAAACCACCGTTCCGTTCAGTCCAGAGCAGCCAGTGTTGTCTGGGACAGTCACCAGTTGCCTTGGAACAGAAATAAGAACCACTTGTTTAAACATCTTAAGGTCCCAAAATCTCTAAGAGCCATCACAGAAGGGTTTGGGTTGGTTTTTTTTTGTTTTCCCTTCCCGAAGCGAGAAGGGACCGAGGGGATTATAGGGAACAATGTCTGCTCCGGTTGCTGCAAGCACCAGAAGATTTTGGTTTGTCTTTTTTTTTTTTTTTTTTTTTTTTTCCCAATCAGTTTTTCCATTCCTTGAGGAAAATTTTTCAGTATCGGAATCAAAGTGCATGATTCCAACTTTTTTTTTTTTCCCTGTTGTTTTGTTTTATCTCAGCTCCTTTTCATGTTTTCATTTAAAAAGTGACAGATTTGGTAGAACTCTCAAGTGTTTCCCATTAGAGGCGGGGAGTTCACCAGTGCTCCTTTCTGATGTTGCACATGACACGTTTCGGAGTTTGAAGCAGGAGCACACCCTAAGTAGTTGCAGTTGGGCCGGTGCGGGGCAGCTCCCGAGCCCCGGCCC
>NW_008237174.1:3592885-3602286 GCF_000691975.1 Corvus brachyrhynchos | reverse complement strand
CCCGTGTCTCCCCGGCCGCGGGGGCTCCGCGCTTCCCGCCGCAGCAGCGTCCGAGTGCCAGAAAACGCCCAGAAGAGCCACGGGGGCGGGAGGTGTTTCCCAGCCTGCGGGACGTTCTTCGTGCGGTCTTGCAATGTGGGGAATTCCTGCTCTACAAATACGCAGTTGCACATTTCTGCTTTTGCCGGCTCCATTCCCCTCGCGGATTCTTCTTTTCCCTTCGCTGCTGCTCTCCTTCTCTCGCTGTTACCACGGGGGCTGCAGACACCGCTCCTGACAGCAGGCTTTTGCCATTGCTGTGGTGTTATGTATTTTTAACCGCTGATCTCTCCTTTAAGGAAAATTTCCTTCATGTAACAAATCATTCTGAGTTCTTGTGTTTTGGAGTGTGGCCCTGTACAAATTTTAAAAAAGTGTTGTGGAAAGCAGCACTTGGTTAGGAGAACCAGAAGGTTCTTCATAGCTAAATTTTCCTGTAAGTACATGCAGGATAAAATCCTTCTTTGGCAACTGAGACTTTATAAATACAGAAAATGTGTGTGTACACACTTACTGACATTTTTGGTAGTAAACCTTTGTTTTATACTACTCAGATGCAAAAAAAATTACTGTGTGGTCCATTGATCTTGATCAGACATGGACATTTGTAATTGCAAAATGTGAAATGAGAAAAAAAGAAAAGGGTATGGGCTAAGGAAATATACCTTTTCCTACATTACTCGCATCTGTTAATGCATGGACATAGGATTGTTGCTAGTTTATAGCAGCAGTTTGTCATTTATGCAACAAAATCACCAAGTTCTGTAGTTCCCAATGTCACGGAGTTTGAGGTGCTCACAATTTATTAGATCCTACAAGAATTATAATATTCTTTATATGATCAGCTGTTGCCCTTTATTTGAAAAAGAACTGACTATTTAGAAAGTATGAGGAGAAACAGGGTTTGCTAAAGAAACTGAAGTGCAGTGGATCCTAGAGAAATGTAAGGACCAGTGAAATGATGCTGCAGACAGAAGGAAGTCCTGGATTCTCTGTGCTGCTGTGAGCTCCCTCACTGTGACCTGGCAGTGGCCTTTCCCTGTTTCAGTTCTGCACTGGGGCTGGGCAGGGGGATTTGTGTGGGGCAGTGTGACTGCAGGGGATTCCCCATGGCCCCTGGTCTGAAGTGGCCGAGGAAAATCACAAAGATTACTCCGATCCTTGTGTCTCAGCAGCCAGCCCAGCTGGAGGATGAGCTGTGATATCCGTTGCCAACACAGAAATACAGGCTGAAAATAAATTCTCCCCTTTGGCTGCTCAGCCTGGCTGTGGTGAAGCCACTGTCCCATTCAGTGTTGCAGTGTCAATGTGCCAGGATGAGAGTCTGAGTGGGAAGGACTGAGCTAGAGCAGCTCTCCTCAGTGACCAAACTTACCTGCCTTGATTTCTAGGGTTGTTTTTTCTTTAATCTTTCAACTTCTGAGCCAACAAAGACTAGAGCAGAGCTGAATTCTGGGCTCACTGAGCACCCACAGCTTGAGCCAGTGCAGTGGGAAGATGAGGTGCTGGCTATTTCTGGGAGAAAGGTGCTCACCTTGCATTGGGAATTCCAGGAGTGGGATTTTTTATTTTTTTGTGGTTTATCTTTGTAGCTATGGTTATATTTGTTTTACTGTTCAAGCAAGATTGAGGTGTTTCTGCAATACCACAGCATACAAAGCAGCCCCAGCTCCTGAGAGCCCCCAGTCAAAATACTCCTGTGATGTTTCCAGACTGTTGGCTATCACAGACTGAAGGGCGCCCTGCTCCCAGAGAACTTGCCAGGACTGATGCTTCCCTGGTGCAAATCAGCACAGTAGTAATGAAGTCAGTGCACCCTCATGGTGTTAGTCTGGATTTCTCTTGACATAGTCAGTTAATAGCACTTTTTTCTTTGTCCTGTGCCTCACTTCACTGTAGTACAGAACACCTGTCATGATTTAACTTTTGTGCTTTTTCCCAGAGAACTGAGTGAGATGGATTGTTTTCTGGTGGTCAGTCAGTATTTTCTGGCTGGCAGTCAGAAATAGAACTTACCCACTGAAAAGGCCCAGGTGTGGCAGGAGTAGGGTAGAAAAGGTAAACCTCCGAGCGCAGCTGTATTCTCAGACTCCTTGAAGGAGGGTGCCTGTGGATTCAGCACCAGTGGATCTGACACAATGCGAGAACTGTTTTTCTGTATCACTTACATTATAGTTGAAATGTGAAATGAGCTCCATGTGGCAGCAGCTAAAGGAAAGAAAAAGGGAAAAAAAAAAAGGAAGCACTCTCCAAAAGTTTCGAGTTATCCCTTGAAGCTATATTACAACATCTACTGCTCTAATTGAATCAGTGTGAGAACTTTTCCCCTCTGTTTAGATCATTCCTAGTCTCTGTCCACTTCCCCTTGGAGATGCCCACATTCAATACAAAGATGTGCCAGGGACACCCACACCTAGGGTAGGATTTAACATTTGGTTTACTGAGTTAGCTGCTGAAAAGGAAATGTCAATTCTTACATGCCTTTGCCAGAATCCATTATGATGTTCTCCCTCTTTTCTCCCCTTCTTTATAGACTTGGCACCAGGATGAGGCCCGGGAGTTTTATCTGAGTACAGGCTACTAGATCCACTCTGAGGATGCAGTAGATTAATTGATCATTTCTAGGGAATCTGTTGGGATGAATCAAAAACCTTAAAAGCACTGGCAGCATCTGTGATAGGCCGTTAACAAGGCTGATGGTGATGAAGAAGCAATGTGGCCTCGATGCTGCTCAAACCCTACCAGCCCTGACCAGGAGCTGCATGTGAGGCCTTCTTTTTCACCCGTGAAAGGGTGCCAAGCACAGCCCAGTCAGCATTGTGAGCTCTCATTTGTTACATTTAAAGAGTATTTTTAGAAGTGTGGAGAATATCTCTGCATGTTTCAAAGTATCAATGCTATTACACAGCCCAAAATTACTTGACAGCTCAGAAAGCAAAAGCAATTGATACCCGAATCCAGGTCTGCTCCGTAAGTATTCACATGTGCGAAACAATATGTGATCCACAAAAACATATGGCTCTTGTATCAAATACGTGGAATCAAGTTGAATTATGAAGACTTTGAAAACGTCCTCAGTTTAAATGTACACGGCTCTCTGAAATGTCCAGCTAAGTTTAATGCAACAATTAAAACCAGATAGATTGTCAGGATTCATAGACCGGGGATAGAGTTAATTCAGTATGAAAGAAATGAATGACTGGAAAGAAGACAGAAGAGCAGAAGTGGCAGGAAAAGAATAAGAATGAGTGGAGGGATGAAATGCTAGTATGGGGGGGTAGGGAGAGTGAGGAATAGAAGGGGGAAAGAAAGAAGTGAAATTAACGAGAAAGAAAAACATGAAAGATGGAGATGAGATAGGAAAGAGAAGGAGAGCAGCAAGAAAAATAATGACACTTTATTGTGTCATCTCTCAGCTTTTACTGTAGAAAAACTAAGCCTGTAGCATAAAGGTTACTACTTACGTATTGAAAGTGCGTGGGAGGGGTTTTTTTCCATAGTTATAGATATATATGTGTGTGTCCATGTAATTACATACAAAAAATGACACAGAAATTTCAGTCTTCCTGGGGATCTCCCACTGTTCTCCATACTCTCAGTTTTCCCACGCTGCCACAATTCCAGCAGCAGTAATGCCTTTTTCCATGCAGTGCTGTGAGCCAGGACTTTCTGTTTCAGTTTGCTGGTTTTTTCTGTCCTGCCTTCTAAGAGCTGGAAATGGGGGTTCTGGCTCCTCTGTCCTGCAGCCCCCAACTTTGGGGCTGTCCACTTAGATATCACAGTTGTTTGCAATTGCTGTTTCCTCCTGTTGATACTCATGGCAACATTTTCATTTTGCACTGACTGATCCAAAATATATCAACTGTTTTGTTGTTGAATTAGTGTCATTGTTTTTGCCTTGTCTGTTCCTGTGCATGCAAGCTGCTAGTAAAACAGCATAACTTTTCATGCTTTTTAGGGCTGAAAGAGTCATTGAGTGATCTTGAAATTATCTATTTGATAATTCAACAATGCTAAATATTGACCACAATCTCTCTGCCTTCTTTAAGATAGGCCCTTTCTTACTGTATCATCATCTTCTACCTCTGACTTGGGCACTACTGGGACCATCAGTGGCATATCTTTGACTGAGAGTGTTTATGCTCATGGCCAGTAAATTGTGCTCTGTTATTGTGTGGGGGAATAACACACTCAGCAAGCTAAACTGGATTGCCCATCCATGTGGCTTCAGCAAGGCTGTCTTGGGGAGACAGAGGCAATAGATGAGGTTTCTGGCTTGGGTGTGACATGCATTTCTCTAGCCAGCTGGGGATCCCAAGCAATTGCTGATGCCTGCTGCAGTGGGTGTGCTCCCAAACCTCCTGCATCTGTCTGTCCATGCATTGGGCTGACTCTCCTCATTAAACCAAATACACATTTTCTGGATCTTCTTTTCTTAACACGAGGTTCATTTCAAAGCTGCCCAGGGTCCCTGCATGTGCCCTTCTCTTGCTCGAGGTGAAACTGTGGCACCCACCACATTTAGGGTGTTGAGGATGGTGCAAAGTTTCCTTTCTTGCCCACTGATAGGTTTGTTGCTGTATGTCTCATGCCTGTACCCTTACAGCCAGCTCCTGGGCTCGCACCGATCCCTAGTTTTGGGTGTGCCATTCCAGCTCCAGTTTGTCTTGCCTTAGACATTCTCCCCAAGCTGTGAGGAAGGTCAGACTCCTTTAGTTTTCTCCCGCACACTGTGGAGAGTTTCCTCTTCTCCATAGGTGTCCTCAGGTCCTCCCATGATTGTGTTTATCCCTTGTCCTTCCAGGGAGGGCCACTTTATGAGGAGTCCAAGGATTTTGTGGTTCAGTGATGGATACTTTATTTCGTGGTGCTGTTGGAAGTGGCATTTCAGCATTTTGTTAGTGACCTGCGTGCTTCACTCCTATGCCCTGTCACAGTTGGCATTGTTCACCTTTTTCAGGTGTTCTAGTTTAAGCATGGATCCCGGGTTCCTTAACAGTACATGGTTAATCTGTAATTCTTCTAAAACCAAAATGGCCTCTGGCCATTACTGGACTATTTCTGAATGTCTTTTCTGCTGGTTTGTGTAAAAATCTGAGCTAAATTTTGCCATTCTCCCATATCATTTCCCTGTTTCATTTCTCATCATTCTAATAATCCTGTGACGAAGACAAGAAACAGAAACATGGATGTTTAACACTTAACAATGTCTTATTGTCTTACTGCTTTTGGAAAAGCAAATGGAAGAGGAAAAACCTCACATAGGGCTATAAACAAAACAGAAGGAAGTGAGTTCACTGTCCACGGGAAAGCGCAGCTCTCCTGTGAAGGAGATTTTTGTTTCAGTCAAGGGGAAATGCACCACTGGTCTGGTACTGAGCAGTTCTTTTCAGCAGGCTGCAATGCTGAAAAGAACTTGTCAGGAAACCCCACATATGTCATGCGTACCTTGGGAGTCTTTCTGATGGACATGAGGCCTCTAGAGTCTGAGGCAGAATCAGAGCCGCATTGGAGAATTGGGGATGAAATAGTTAAAAGCTCCTTAAAAATTCTACACACTTAGTGATCTTTGTAAGAATAGCAAAAACCTAGATTACTTAATGTCTCAAGTTTGATAAAGCACAAATATGACTGAGTACCCTAATTTTTTTCCTTTCCTCCAGAAGATGGCAAAAGTTAGCTGCATTTAACACAGGCAGAGGGAGGCAAATGTTGCAGGGCTGTTCGTGCTATGCCCTGGTTTCAGGTCACCAGTGGTTTAATGCTGCAGCTGGAAGGATTGATCCTGAACTAAGTGTTTTTTTGGAGCAATCAGGCACTGCAGCTCCAGCACTGCTGAGATGCAGCTCCAGGCAGCACCAGAGGCTGCTCAGCTGCTGCACGTTCCCCAGGAGCCACGCAAGTCCCAGCTATGGCTGGACATTTCCCTTCTTCATGAG
This sequence comes from Corvus brachyrhynchos, assembly GCF_000691975.1. NCBI lineage: Eukaryota > Metazoa > Chordata > Aves > Passeriformes > Corvidae > Corvus > Corvus brachyrhynchos. The sequence continues at coordinate 3,596,308 of NW_008237174.1, read as the reverse complement.
GTGGGAATTGTCAGCGACATCTCCATGGGGATCACAGCCAGAAATGCAGCTATGAGAAGTTTAAATTTTATACACAAAGTATGGAGACATGAATTGCAGTATTTGTTAGTGCTCATGGTATGACAGAGTTTCTGCTGAAGAAAAATCCCTTGAGACTTGCTCCTCAAGTACCAAAGAGATTAGCTCCCACTAATACAGCATATATTTTGTCTGGGACATTGTGGAGAACTTGCGTTTACATAGGAACCTTGACTGAAAAAAAGAAAAGAATATGTAACAAGTATATAGAAAGAAACATCAGATTAAATACAGATTTGGCAACTAGGATTTTTTTTTTCCATCTCAGCAAGGTACTTTAGAAAAAGGAAAGAAATATTACTAACAACATCAAAAGAGACACAAAATAAGCTTTTATTTCTCCTGCAGTTAGTTTATTTTGTTCCTATATTTAGCTGCTCTGGCAGTTTATCATTTCAATATTAGGAAAATATGAGCGTATTTGGGTGAAGTAATTCGCTGAAGTCAAGAGGCTTCCTGGCAGCAGAAAAGGAGAACTGAGGACTGCTTGTTTAAAGGATGCTCCTGAGGTGGTTCAGCTTAACCTGATGCTTATCCCATGGTGAGGTTCTAATTTGATTCCAAACAAATTTGTCCTCACAACTATTTCAGCCTAAGGGTTTTGACAGCTGCTGTAGCCGCCTGATAGATGCTCAGAGTGGATTTGTGCCCATGCCCTTGGAAGGGAAGGGAGCAATGGCCAATCTGGAGGACATTTGACAAATGCCAACGCACCAGCCAGCTGTGCTAACAATGCAAGAGCATGCGACAGCTATTCCTCTCTTAAATGTTCTCTAGGAGGAGGCAAGCTGTGTCCCTAATTCGAAGAAAGCTCCAACTCTCTTCTTGGAAGGGCAGGGCAGGACCAGAGGTGGGGCAAGGACATTGAGCTCTCACCTGTGCTGCCTTTATGTGGAGCTTTGGACAAGATGCACTTGAATACATGTTTTCTCCTTTGGACAGTGTTCAATATACCAGCCACATTACTCGATCCACAGTAAAGTAGTGGTTGTGTCTTCTGTTATGAGAAAATATTCTTGTCACAGTTGACTTCTACAAGGTCATATCCTTATTCTTCAAGCTGACTGGGAAATTTTAACAAAGCGATTCCCTGGCCCTCCACTCCCTGAGAAAATTAAATTTATCAGAACAAAACCTTGATTTTTTTTCATTTTGAAGTCTCTTAATATGTCAAAATATTGTTTCCCATCCAGAAGCAGGAAAAAATCTTGTTATCTCAACGTTTTTGGCTGAGTTGAGTTTTCTAATTCAAATGTGCAGAAGGAATATTGCCAGCTGGCTGTTTTTAGCTGCATGAGAAACAATACCAACCACGAGGAACGACCCTGTATCACTTCCATTGGAATGACTCAGCAATACTCCTTGTCAAGAGCCGATTCTGATCGGGTTGGAGAGCCCTGCAGTGCCGCTGTGTGAGCCCCATCCCAGGGCTGCGTCAGCGATGGTTTCCCTGCCTGTACGGCAGAGGAAGCAGGGACACAATAGCTACGGCGGTAGGAAGCTTTCTAGCCTCACCCCTGCTTCCTCCCCACAGCAGGGGCATTACCTGCCTGCCCACTCCTCTCTGCCGGGTTCACCTTCCTATAATCCCTCTCCTCCGGCAGCTCTCATTTGGATAGAGTGAGACGTGATCAAAATCCTGCAGAAATGGGACCGTTCTCAAGGTGTGTATAGTGCTCTGCTGCAAGCTCTGAAGAAGCTGCGGCAATGTTAATGGCTCTGCTGCTGCCAGATGAAAGGAGGAGAGTACTCAGATCTAATAAATCAACAGATGTTAAATCAATTTCTGCCTTCTCTGTTACATTGAACATCAACAGGAACGTGCAAAAGTGCTTTTTTGTACCGTTTAGCATCTGACATTTCAGCACATCTTGTAAGTGTGCATTAGGAGAATGGAATGTTACTGTATTTGTACTTGCCGATTTGGAATAAGGAGAAAATCTGGAGAGATGCAATGTGCACACGGAACATTTTCCAGAGGGGTTGAGGCTGAGGAAACCCAGCACAGTGAAGCTTGAGCTGTCTTGAAACTTCAGGCTGCAAATGCACGGAGTCAGAGTTTTGAAAAGGAACTGAAAACTGTGGAAACTTGTAGCTGCTTCTCCAAACCCTGCATAATTGTGGGATCACAGATGCCACTGTAAAATACTGAAATAGTGTGTTTGATTTTAATCAAATTTAATTTAATTTAATTTTTGATTCAATTTCAGTTATTCTGAAAATATGTTGTTCCTTCATCTTGTCTCCTCAGCTATGCATGATGGCCTTCTGGCTGGTGGCTTCAGAAGGGCTGTTTTTAGGTAAACCAGGCTTTTACTGATGAGACCTGGCAGCATCCTGATACAGCCCTGTCTTGCTACTGCACATCAGCACGATCTCTCCCCATGCTCGTTCAGCAGTTTTCTGTTAGATCCCTCCTTGCCTACATAGTGAGGTCTCTGGAGTCACCACAAGCCTTTAGTCAGTTCAGGTGTGTGTCTCTCGTGTGTCAGGGCCCTGAGGGCACCAATAGGCCCCAATCAGCCTAAACAGCCTCCCCTGGGCCCTCCACCCACACCTCTGCCCATGGCTCAGGAGCCTCTTTCTGCTCACCCTGGAGCCTTCAGTCTTGACCTGAGCTATATGACAGCTCCAGCCATGGTCACAGCTGTGTCAGTTCTGAACCCCAACCCACAGACGGACATTGTGGCCTGGTCCCAGACCTGCCTTGTCACTATGGATCTGCCTGGGAGACCTGGAGGGAACTGGCATGTTACTGGAGTGGTGAGGAGCCAGCAGCCTCGGCTGCTTTTTGACATGGAAGATGGGTCTTGGGAGATGGGCCTAATGCTTAACTTGCCCCAAGAGAAATTGAGCTCTGTCTAGAGGTGAAGAAACCCCTCTACAAAAGATGCAGAAGCTGGTAGATTTGTGTGGGGAGAGTAGTTGTGTCCTAAAAAGCGGAGATGAATTGCAGAGGCAAAACCGATAAAATCTTTCTTCCCCTCTTCTCTGGTACTTCTCCTCAATCAGCTTCTTTGGATGTTACCTTTCCTTTCTAGGTTCATTTCTCTGCTTCTGCCCAGGCTCTGCTTTGTCCCCTCCTGAGGTCCGGTCCCATCCCAATACCCCTGTCCCTGAGACGCGAACTGGGACAGTGCTGCAGAGGAGTTGTAGCCAGTCTGGCCTCCCCAGGTGGAGTGTTAGCTTTAAGGCTGCTGGAAGAACGGAGCCCCGCGTCCCCAGCGCGGTGTGACCGAGCCCATCCCGGCGTGACCGAGCCCATCCCGGCGTGACCGAACTGTCCCCAGCGCGGTGTGACCGAGCCCATCCCGGTGTGACCGAACTGTCCCCGGCGCGGTGTGA
>NW_008237174.1:3582017-3592681 GCF_000691975.1 Corvus brachyrhynchos | reverse complement strand
GCCGGCCCGATGCCCCCGCGCCCGTTCCTCCCCGCCGGAGCCGGGTGAAGCGGTGGCTTTGCCGGCACGGAAGTAACAAAGGCATGGTCAGGATTTCGGTCTCAGCAGATCTGTGTTTGTGAAGTGTCGGCTATGCAGGGGCTCTGACTCTGCTGGAGTTGCTGAACGACAAGAACACTGCGAATCCGAACACTCGGTGAGCTCGGCAGGTGTGAAGAAGCCTCAGCAATGGCCAGGTGTGTGGTCAGTGGTCACTCTGTTACCTGTGCCCACCCTCTGTTACCTGTGCACACCCACTGCCAGGGCTGCGGATCAGGTCCCGAGGGCGCTGTTGCCAACTGCAGTGGAGCTGAGCTTTCTGCTCCATCTCTTGTTGAGGAGAAGTCGAGTGTTAAAGTGCAGCCCTGGAAAATTCCTGCCCCCTGGGTGTATCATTCCCAAGCCTGAGGTCCTTAGGGCAGCTGGCATGCTCTCCACGGGGATTTAAAAAGGATCATTTACAACTACCCAATTGAATGTTTACTACCCTTGCCCCAAGTGGAATCGGGCCAGCTAATAAATACACGTACAATTCTTTTTGGAGGAGTCTCAGCTCAGTTGAAATCTTGTGGAAAAGGGTTCCATAGGTTAACTATGTGCTGTGTAGAAAAGGATTTTATAATTTAAAATGTTGCCTTTCAAATTGCATTGAAGTAATATTGTTCTTGTATTATTAAAAGAGGGTAACCAGTCAGCCCAGAGCTTACAGCAGGACTTAAACAATACATGTTAGTGGCAAAACATGTGTAGCATAAACAGGACTTGGGTTACTGTCTACTCTTGTTAATGTGCAGACTTTCTATAGACTCACTTTAAATTTTGCTGTGAAAAGGTATTTCTTTTCTTCAGATTTGAGTTTTCTACCCTTTCCATTTCCTTTCATATCCCTGTGTTCAAACATCAGGACAGGAAAGAGCCAAGCTCCTATCTCCCGTATTGAATGCTTCTATCAGGTCTTCTTTGACTCACTTGTTCTCTCTCCTGGGAAATCCTGGTCTTTCAGCCATCATTTGAAGTTTCCCAGGCCCTGTGTCATAGGCATATTGTGAAGATGAAGAAACCGACAGCTTCAGGGCTAGTGTTTTACTCTGAAGGAGGCAGGGCTGTAATCTCCCTTCCTTCTACTTAACACTGCTCACGATATTTTTCCACAAGCTAAAGAGTAGTTGTTATAATAACAACATAATTACAGCTGTAGAGTGCTCACATACCTCAGGTTCCTACAGAGATTTTTTTGTTTTGCTGTCCTGTACCTCAAGCATCCCAGGCACCCTGTTGCCTTCATTGACCATATTCATTCCCATGACGGCTCTCCAAACCTGTTTGCAGTAATACCCAGGTAGATTTTGTCCCAGCACCATTAGCTGTGAGAAGCAATGTCTGAAAACAACTATGCCTTAGTGCTTTACTGAAGTACAATTATCTCTTTAAGTGCCCAGACTCAGCTGGCCTTTATTTTATCCCTGTAATTGAAATTTGGCTTCGAGTGTTTCTAACTACAACCAGTAAATAGAGGCAAAACCCAATCCTTCAGCAGTAATTCATTCACCCATTGTCCAATAATGTCTCCAATGATTCATTTGATGACTGTTGCTTGGCCATGGAAGAGATGGGATGACAGGAGCACTGATGAAAATTTGCACCTAAAAGCAAATTTGGAGCTAAAGCACCTAAAAAATTTGGAGAGTACATGGGAGATAAGTGTGTATTGGAGATTGGAACATACATTTCTCAAACGACTAGGAGGGGATGGCAAAACGTGCATTTTTAAATAAGCTAGCATCCAGATTTTGTTAGCCTTATTTAGGGTTACCCCAACAGGCCAACTCTCAGACTTTATTGAAGTTTGCCATTGTAATGACTAGATTTTCTTCCTCTTTGGATTTTGTCCAGGGAAAGCAGGGAGCAGCTATCAGTGAGTTTCCAGTAGTGCTCTGAGTAGAGGGTATGGCCAGGACATACAAAAATAAGATAGCATTACTCATTTTAAGAAGTGGCAAAATCTGGCCTGTAGATATCACGGCTATTTTCCCACTTATCCAGAGTATTGGTCACATGCCAACAGAAAAAGCTGCCAACTAAAACGTTTAAAGAAAGGAAACACTGTTTGAATCCTGGCAGTAAATGTTTTCCTTCCCCTGAAATATGTGCTGAACATTATATAAAGAAGGAAGACTCAGGAGTGTCTAGTGAGGTTTAACATTTTGTAATCATACAGATGAATTTGTTAATATTTTCACACTTTGTTCTTTTAGTAGATGAACATTGTAACTAATGTTTTTAGTTAGAAACAGTACTTAAACACTGAAAACAAGAGACAATGTAATGCAATTGGATAAATCCATTAAAAAGGCAGCAGTATAGCTTTAAAATGCCAACACTGTGAATCCTTTGTCAGTTTAAAATTCCTTTGCTGTTCTGCCACTTTCTTTGTTTCTTTATGCTCCTGTTTTTCCTTGTAACTGAAAACATCAGATGACCATGAGGGATGAATATGCAGCGGTGCTGCCTCCCAGGATGCGTAGCTGCAGCCTCTAAGCCCAGTGTTACGCAGCAGTCAGGATCCACGTGGCCAATTGTTTTGCAGACATAGTGGTGGCGTATTTATGTATTTCTGAACTTGTTTTTCAGGCTCTGTGGCCGCCTGCATATCATGAAGCTCGCTGCTTGACAACAGAAATAAAGCACTTGTCAGGCAGAAGCAATGCGTCAGTGCAAAATGGAATTCGCAAGACTAAAGTTTACACGAGGCAACAACAAAATCTACTGTGCCATTCTGTTAGGCAACAAAGGTAATTTGTTATGCAACATAATGAGGACTTGTGTGTGATAGGCAGCAGTGGCTCTTGGTTACAGGGCATTGACATCAACAAGCACATGCAGAGCTCACATATAAGAGAATTGCTATACGTAGCACAGAATTCAAAAGCTTGGTTGTTATTACAGGGGTTCTTTCCATCTTAAAATTGCAGAATAAACAAACACATTGAGACTGGTCCTGCAGTCCTTTATGGTCTGGGTAGGACCTTCTTCATTTCCTTTTGGGTTAGTCTGTGTCTCAGACTTGACCGTCAGCCTAGGAGCCACGAGGACAGGGTCACAAGTGTCATGCATTTCATGTGGCTCTGACACATTTGGCAAGCCTGCCAGCCCACACAATGACAAGGGAAGGGTAAGTGCAGGGGGAGAAGTTAGACACAGTCACAATGCTGTTTACTGCTGCCCAGAAGTCTGTGATGTCTAATCCCACGTGTTCCATTGCTGCAGTTAGCACATGCACTCCTTTAAGCCAGTTATCCTTCCTGTTGGGAGGCAGTGGTCATCCACCTGTTTTGCAGATAAACTGCAGTTTGCAGGCTGTGTACAGAGCTGGGAATGGAGCCCTGGCCTATAAAGCAGCAAGGCTCATCTGCTTTGCCATATCACCTTTTAAAGTAAATCTACCTGCTGGTGTGATGGGGCCTCTTGATGATGACTTAGGCTGCTCTCTGCCTCCAGATCTGGAGCTAGACCCAAAGATCCTGTTTGCTGACATTCCAGTACTGTCTCACAACTGCTTGTGTAACTCACTGTGGGGTATGTGTTCTCCTGGCCCACACTGAATGTTTCCCTTGTCATCCAGCTGAAAGAGAGAGTCTGGAAGCAATCTCTTCCTGAGAGCTGCAAGGGAGAGAGTGGGCTCGAGCTTCACTGATGAATTAATGCAGGAGAAATAAGGAATCAAGACTGTGCCACATGGCCTGGAGAGGACTAAGCTGAAGATGTGTTGGTAACCTTTGTCCTTGCAATCTGTGGGGTTGGTTCTGGTTTTTCAGTGTATGTGTAACATTGTACCTTGTGCATGATATTCTGCAATAACCATAGTCAAGCAAACAGTGTAATTCCATGAGTGTTGTGTTAATCTGGAGCAAATGGTTGCTTTTTGCCTCAAAAGCCTGGTTGGCCAGACCACGTCAGGGGAAGCTGCTCCTGCAGAAAAGTCAAAGACCCCAATTACCTGGTGTGCTGTGCCTTCAGCATCATTGACATTGTCAGGATGTTGGAGTTCTTTTGACTGTGCCAGTGACTAAACAAGGGCCTCATCTGTTTACTCCTGCTCAAACAGGAGCCCAACTTCTCAGCACAGTTACAGCAGCAGTACAAATAAGGGTAAGCTACTAAGTTAACCACTACCTTGGTCAAGTTACTTTACCTCTCAGTGACTTGGGGTGTCTAGGACAATCATCACTATGAACTTGCTCTCTGGTGCTTGAGGGTTTAACCAAACACACTGAAACAGCTAAAGAAAAGCGGTGAAACAAGCACTGCTTTAGTGGTTTATGGTGTAATGTTGGACATGACACTCAGGTCAAGTTATTCAAACTAGGATGAGATTGAGAAAAATGTTGCTTTTGGTGCTGGAGAGGTACCTGTACTGTGCCAGGTGCCTGCCATTCAGCAGTGGCCTCCTCACATTAAGAAGCAGATGGGTTTGTCTGGCCCCGTTTTCTTATGCAGTTTTTTTTTCACAGCCTCTTGAACAATAGGGATCTAGTCCTGACCGAAATATTTTAGGAGCCACTGTGACAGAAATACTTCGTGATGATACTGGTTATTTTAATTTAAGACATGTTAATTTAATTACCAACCAAAGTAATTAAATTAAGTCTAACCAAATTAATATTGCATCATAAGAAGCACTAAGATTCCATACTGTGAGGATAAGAAGCAAACAAACCAACCCTTTCATGCAGAAGATGCATGAAATGCTATCTGCCATTTGCATAGCAAACAAACCAACCCTTTCATGCAGAAGATGCTATCTGCCATTTGCACAGATATTGTGTACATAATTAAAGCCATCCTTAATGTGTAATGCTGTTATTGCAGCCCTTGCTATTTTGTAGCAGTTGGTAGATCTTATAATGAATGAGTATAAAACTATCCCAGGGACTCTATAAAGCATTGCAGTGACTTTGCAGACAATGATCCTCTTCAAGTAAACTCCACAAGCATCTTTGTTTTTCCCAGGGAAACATCTTGTTAGCATCTGTCAGGATGGCTGCCATTGTGCCTCAAGAAAACGCTGATCCTGGCAGAGTGTGGGCCCTGTGCACAGAAGGCTCCCAGGTGAGTGGCCGGCTGGCGCTGTGTGCAGGGAGTCCACAGTGCTCGGTGTGTTCTCCGCAGAGCCGGTGCTGCTTGGCCGAGCCGCGGGTCGCGGGGAGGTGAGCGGCCACGCCAGACAGCCCCGGTGAGCGGCTCCCGGAGGGGCCGCGCTTGACTGCGCGGCGAAATTGTGCAGCGGCAGCGATCCCGTGGCAGACGTGCCGCGGGCTTGTCTTTCCGCCTGAGTGCAGCTACTTGCAAATGTCCTGCTGCTTCTTCCTCTGCAGCCCTGCTTTCAGGACCGTTTCAAGGTCAAGGCTGTTAGCAGGGCTGTGAGTGCAATGCTGCCTCTCAGACGGCGAGGCCCGTGGTACAGGAGGGATTATTTCCGATGCACTTGGGCAGTACCTGGTGCACTGAAATGTTATTTTCCCCACAACTCGCTCCTCCTGCCTAGCAGCTGCACGGTTTATAAGGCACAACAAGATGAAGGAGCAGCTCAGTAATGTTTAGCTGAATAAAGTATCGTACACAGAACTTGCGCTGCTGCCATCAGCAGATTACCAAAATGAGAATGAGTACAACTCTTCAAAAACCAAGTTAAGAAGGATTTTCACATGTAAGTGTGTGGACTGAGATCTGGTATGGCAGCAAGTGGATGTGTGGAGCTGTGTGTTTTAGGCCTCTACTTGTGTCTTCAAGGTGCTACATTAGGGTCAAACTCATATGGGTTGGGATGCTGGAATTTGCTCCTTGGAAGGAAGCCTGCTGCCTGATTTCTCCCTGTGTGGATAGGGTTTTTTTTTGCAAACGGTGTGTCTGTATTGCTTTAAAGTCAGTGTTGTGCCCAAAGTGCACCTACAGAAAAGCCTTTTCAAAACGAAGCAATTTTGACCGTCACAGGATTTGATTGAAACCATTAAGAGAGGCAAAAATTAATAGATATTCCTTTATTCTGCTTGCAGCAGATGCTGCAACAGGTGACTGTCAGAGACAGGATGGGTGTGGCTGTCAGGGGCTGACAGGTGACCAATCAACTTTAGTTCACCTAATGGGTAGTTTTTTATATTGTAATCTAAAGCAAGGTTCAAAGCAGGTGTGTTAGAAGTATTTGCCAAGTGCTAGGGCTTGATAAGTGCTGTGAGTAAGATGAAACTTTGAATTAACCACTTTGAAAGTCATAACAGGTCGAGTAGCTAATGAAAAATTAAAGAACAAAAGTAGTGGGAACAGGAGAGTTCCCACCAGAGCAACGAGGCGATCCCTGACAGCAGCCGGCAGCCCCTGCAGGGGCAGCTTGTGTGCTCTCTTCTCACAGCCACTTGCATCTTCTCCTCCCAAGACTGTGGCTTGGCTTAGCTTTCATTTTGTTTGTTGTCAGTACAGGCTGATTTGAATATGGTCCGAGTGAAAACAGTTACAATCTCAGGATCTGCCCCCAGGAGAGTTTCAGCTGTGTTTTCAGAAGTGGTCATGCATGTTGTTGACAGCAAACAGTTCTCTCCTGGTAGTCAGTTACCTCATAGCCCAGCCTTTCTTATTTCTTAGCTACAGAGCAAGAAATACTCAGAAATCTGCCGCATTCATAACACGCAAAGATCACTTACTGACAGGGAAATGTTTCAGAGTGATGTACAAGTTTTCCCCTGCATTTCCTTATCCAGGACTTGTGATTGCCACGGGGGACTGCAGACCAAGCAGCCCTGGGGAGCAGTGGCAGCTCTGCCTCTCAGCCTGACACCTCTGTCCCTTTGCTGGCCTGGGTCAGCTCATGGGTTACTCTTTACACTTCCTACAGGGCTGCTCACTACCTGAGGGTCGCTGCTGTGCTGCTGCTGTATGAGAATGGGCAGTTTGAGGCTGCTTCTCGTCTTTTGTGAAAGCAAAATGCTGAGCACCCCCATTCCCACAGTTACCCCGTGCCAGGGCAGCAAAAGCTCTTGGTGCTATTGCCAGGCATCAGTCTTAGCACTTTGTGTGCATCTGGGGTTTTCTTGTAAGGCTCCAGATCTTTAAAGTTATGTTAAGAAAAGAAAATGTCAACTGCAAAAACCTCAATACCCCCCCAGTTTTAGTCCTTATAAAAAAAGTAAAGAATTTAAATTAATAATAGATAATAAAATATAATTTTTACCCTAATGGTTGCACGAAAAAAATTAGAAATTAGATGCAGCAGTAACCTAATACTGTAAGCAGAAATTAACTTATAATTAATAAGAAAAAAATCATACTTTAAAAGTGATTTTCATGTTTTTAAATGCTAAGTATTGCCAATATCATCTCTTTAATGACTAAATTCAAGATGCTGATACTGCTTTCTCCTCCAAATAATGTTATAACAATATGTAAAATATGTTTAATACTGCTAGTTCATTAGAATTGGGCAAGCATAGACAAGCAGAAAATGCAGAATAGCACAAAGCCAATTCCTTGTGGACTTCACAGGACCATCAGAACATTCTCACTGCTTATCAGAAAATATGTAAATACCTCCTGGCTCCCTTGCTTGCTCAGATAGGGAGGCAAGATCTTTTCCGTAAGCCTTTTTCCAGGAAACTCACCCTTCTCAAGGTGTTTGGTGAGAAATGATAGTACAAAGAAAAAGCAAGAAGTATAAAAGGCAACACTAGATAATGACAAGAATACAAAGGGATCCTGGGAAGCAGCGAGGGAGGGGCATGGGTTGTCAGGATCTGAAGAATGCTGAGTACACTGATAAGGTGAGATGAAACTGTGGCCAGGAGTATGTAAGTTAGGCCAGGCAGACAAGCTGTCTGCAGGCTGAAAAATCCAGCTGTGGTAGTGGACATGCAAAACAAGATTTCTTCATGGCAAGGGCACGAAACTAAGCAAGTCAGGTTTGTCTCTGCAGTACCTTGGTACCTATTTTTACCCGTTCAGGCAATGCTTAGGTGCCACAGCTGTGTTCAGTGCATATGGAACAGCCTTACTTGGACAGCATCACCTGTACAGGGATGGCTGGTGGAGGGTGGAAAAAGTGAAGTATTAGCCATGCTCTGTGGGAGGAAATTGGAAATTTGGATTAAGGAACTATCTCAGGGAACTAACTCAGTGAAGAATTAGAGCCAGCAGTGCCTTGATGCTCATTGTTCTCTGAGATTTGACATATTAGCTCCCTTGACGTAGATGGTCATACCAGAGCATCCAAAGGAAGTAGAGTCCTTTCTAAGCAGGGTTTAACCTACAGATGCCATAAAAGCTACTGATAAAGTGCTGGCAAATGTCAGTCATGGAGAACTATGCCTGCAAATCTGTCAATTCTGATGCAGATATAAACTCAAAAGCACCAACAGTCACTGAGAGTTACTGGTGGAAAACACTTCCCTAAGGTTCTGTTTTTCCTAGTTGCTCCTTCTCAGCTGCTTAGGTTTTCATCACATCTGCCATTGATTCATATAGGTGCTAGGACAGGTGCCTGGATAGATGCCTCCATTTAGATTATTAAACAACTACTTCTAGATACAGAAGTGAGTACTGTCCCTTCTGTTCTGAAAAAAATCAAGTGGAAATATCCTTTTTGCTCGAGGAAGGCAGTTGTTAAGAAGTCACAAGTACATTGGGAAAAGAAGCCAACCACTGTGTTTTAGCCTGGATAAGCTCACTCATCCTGTATGTCCAGTGGCAAAGAAGCTTGCAGTGGTGGGAAGGTGGGGGTGATGGAGAGACTACCATGAGTGGGCAAGGGAAGGGGGTGTCTTCCTGTGGTGTGGGTTTATGCCAGATAAAATTGTGACTGAACTCTGACTTTACAGTTTCTGTGACTCCAGGTGGAAGCCGTGTGTACAGAGTGCCCCAAGCACTTCTCCATATGTGAGGGTGATGTTGCAATATGCTGATGTAACTGGTAGGCACAGATGCTTGTCCAAGGGGAGGGGAACCAGCACCCTGCTAGAAATGGCAAGGAACTGCTGCTACCTGGATTTTGTTCTGTGTCATTGAGGAGGGACAGCTTTGCTCATTCCAGAGGACAGGGGCAGGGAAGAGATCTGGCACTGAGGATCCCCAAAGCAAACCCATGCGCATAGAGAGGAGCCTGGGAAAGGAAATTCCAGGTGGAGGGCACTTCAGGTTCCTTTGTTCTGTGACATTGGTTTTCCTGCCTTGCTCAGAACCTTATCTGTGGCCAGCACAGCTGTAGGAGAGGGTCTGCAGTTGCTGTTGTTCATTGCAATCTATTGCCCATACCATGCATTAAAAGAATGCCAGGCTTCAAAAATATAATGGTGCCAGGCTTTTAGCATATATTCCAACTTTGTAGGTTTGAAAATTCTCATTAAACCTTTCTGCAAGTACTACAATTTACTGGAGATCATTAACTCAAGTTCTGCTGCTGAACACCACTCTTGCTGCTTAAGGAATACAATAAAACAGGAATATGAGGTTCAGCTTGCCCTGTGGGATGTTTCAGGCCTCCTGCTAGGGCATTTTTTGGATTCAGGCTTTTCTTAGAGACCACGTTTGCCTTTGGTTCAGCAATTGAGGCCACTCGTTCTGTGGGGTCTGCTTACTGTCCCCCTTTTAGCTTTCTAGTTGTCTTATGTTTGCTGGCAGATACCCTTCTTTTCCCACCAAATCAAAGCTGCAGCCTGCAAGAGCAGAGTTTTGTGCTTTACCACCTGACACATTGCCAGATGTGATGACTGGATTTGCACATCTGTCACCACTACACCTGAAGTTACAGTTTTTGACTTATTAGACCACCATCTCCCAAGCAGTGGCCCAATCTTCAGGGAAGGTTGACACAACATGCTGCTGCAGAGGAGAGTGAAGGCCTTTTTTTGGTTGGAGGCCAGACAGATGTCTGTGTGGGCTGTGGGCAGCTGGTTTCTGCTGTGCATTAGTGCTGGGCTGACTCAGGCAAGGCAGAATATCCCCTGGTCTTGCAGGGTGTGCCTGTGGGATGCCCTGTGTCAGCCTGAGGGGCTGGCAGGGGTTTCTGCCGGAGTTTCTGTGGTAGGTGGAGGCCTGTGGCATGTGTGATGTTTGTGAAGAAGGCAGGCCCCGTGGGTGGCTGGCTGGCTGAAGGCCATCCTGGGAGCTGGCTGGGAGGAGGAGGTGAGGGATGGCAAGGAAGCAGTGCCCTCAGTTGGCTGTGGCAGACCTGGGCCCTGCATCCCCCCACATGTTACCTGGTGCTTTCCAGGCAGTTCCTCTGAGGCAACTGGAGGCTGGCATGAAACAAAACAGCAGATTTTATTGCAGTAATCACCTTTCCTCAGAGAAGGAGATAAAGGAACAGCTGGGTAACATTTGGCATGACTCAGTATTTCACTACCAAGAGCAAAGTCATGGCTGAAAAGATTATGCTTGTAAACTGAGGGGGCTGGCTGCTCTTCTGCCCGGGGCAAAGGTACAGTGTAGCTCTGGGGCACTGCCAAGCTGTGCGTGGCAGTGGTGGTGGCAGGCTGTGCGTGACAGTGGCAGTAGTGGTGGCAGGCTGACAGGCTGCGTGTGGTGGTGGCAGTGGCAGGCTGTGCGTGGCGGTGGCAGAAGTGGTGGCAGGCTGTGCGTGGCAG
>NW_008237174.1:3562173-3581380 GCF_000691975.1 Corvus brachyrhynchos | reverse complement strand
CCTAGGTGAATCCCCACGCTCTAGGGTGCTTCTGGAGTCTCTGTCCCTTTTCGGGAGGGAGGAGATGAGAAGAGGGGTTAGGATTGAATAAAATCAGATGCTACTGCATCAAAAAGAAACCGGGGGAGAAAAGGAGAAGCAGAAGAAAGAAAAGAAAAGAAAAGAAAAGAAAAGAAAAGAAAAGAAAATCGAACCCACCAAGGAGATGTGCCTACATTGGCTAATTTACCAGAAAGCAAAGGGAAGAGGGCCTCCAGTTGGGAAACTTTCAAACCTCAGCAAGGTCTGGCAGCTGCTGGGAGTGGGGAAGTGTGGCTGGCAGCGTGTCTGAGGCTGACACCTCCTACCCGCCAGCATGTGTCAGACCGTTTAGGGTGTTAATGGCAAGAATTTACCAATTAAACAACATCTCATCTTTTTTTCCTGAAATGTTTTCCACGTGTGCTGTCCTAAACAGCAACCTCAAAATTTTTTTAATGATGTAAAGCACTGATGTTGTCTGTCTTCCTCAGCAAGGTGCTTTCCTTAGCTCTGATTCATCACCCTGTTTTTCTATTCCAATTAAGCTGCTCACTTAGAGCACTGAAACAATCAGTGTCTCATCCTATGAGCTGGTCTCAGCATTATCAGTGAGTTTGTCCTTCAGAGTGGGTTCTTGGTGGACTGGAGGTGTTTTCAGTTTCAGGCTATTGTATTTTACTGGCAATTGTAACACGAGAGAGGTCAGTGATCTGTTAAAGCTTGAGCAGACTGGGAGGGGACTGATAAGAGTGGAGCCTTGATTGCAAATGCCTGTGTGCTCTTGGGTTGCTTCTTGGAGACTTCACATCCCGTAAGAGAGCTCAGACAGCTGCCGGGGCACTAAGTTTTCCTATTAGGGTTGTCCGTTGCCCTCGGATCAGAGTCTATATTAAAGGCTTAAATGCAGTGTTCCAGCAAGAGTTTTTGTACATTAAACATGAAGATCATTGAGTTAATCTTTGACATTGTCAGAGCATTCCCTGGGAGCTCAGTCCCTTTTGGCAATGTATGGACAGATACTGGAGCTGAGATGCTTGAGGAGGGGAAGAAATAGAGAAGGAGCAGCAAACTACTTGCAATTTCCAAGCATGGAAAGAGCCTGGCAGTGGTGGGCTATGGCTGCTCTTCTTTGAGCCTCCAGTGTCCTGCTGTAATTGACTCCACTTTTATGAGTGGCAGCTTCAGGAGTGCCCAGAAATGGTGAGGAACAGACATGATCACCAAATATATTATTTTGCAGAAAAATTTAAAGCAAAGCACTTTTGTCAACATTTGCAGTAGACTTCCTAAAATTGTGAATACCTTTTGATTGACAGCTTTGACTCAGCTGCAGCCTGGCTTTCCTGGCCAGGCTGCATCTCCACAGTTGTGTCATCACCTCCCCTCTGAGTGATCTCACACCTTGTGGGAGGTGTGCTCTGGCAACTGAACCACAGCTCCGGTGAGGCACCACTTCAAAAACAAGTTTTTGTTGTAAACAAAAAGATCGTAGGTCTTGGTGTTTTTAGAAGTTAAATACTAGACAGAGTGAGGGCCTTTAATGGAAAGCTTTCCTTTTTTTCCCAGGAGAAAGCCACAATTTTCAGTAGAAAAACATCATGAAGGGAGTTTTTTGACTAGCCCTGGGCAGCAGTTCCCGAGATCCAGTATTAATGGAGAGATGATGAATGAATGCAGTCAGTCTTGTCCATTTCTTGCCTTGACAGCATCCATGAGTGAAACACTGACTGCCACGTCATCCTGGTGTGGCACTTTGTTCCCTAAGGGCAGGTGGCCTCTGTAAATCTTTCTGCTTTGCCCAAAAGTCTGCATGGTGTAGGTGGATATAGCAGTCCTTTCATGCCTTGGTGGATTTGGTGCTGTTTGTACACTAGTTGCCTAGTTCCTAGGCTAACAGAGCAGTGAGTAGCCAGGTTTATTTCTCACACTTTTAAGGCACATATGAGAGTTTTTTGGACCTGGGAGTTCTGCGGGGATGCTGTATGCTGCACCAAGTGCTGTTTCCAAGGAAAAATACCATGAGCAGGTTCTAAACTTGATTAACCAAGGATGCCCTGTTCTAAATAGTGGATCTTATTTCTTCCTTGTTTAGTATTTCTCTAACTTGGCAATGAATTTTAGCCAAATATTTCTGGCTTGTCCTTCAGTAATCACATTGAAGTCTGTCAAAGAGTGTGGCTGGGAACCTTCCTCTGCAACATCTGGGTATGAGCAGTACTGGAAACAGGATCCTGGCAGAAATGAACCTTGTCTCTGAACCATTGTGGTTTTTCTAATGAGATCAGTTTGCCACCTGCATCTCTTTGGGGTGTGACTTTATTTTAGAGATTTTGTAAGCATATAAACAACCTTCTGACCTTCCTCCCTTCCATCTTTTGCTTTATTCTCCACTTCCTTCTCTTCCTCTCCATCCTCTCTCACAGTGCTGTGTCCTTGCAGACATTCCTTACAGCTGGCTTGAGGCATATTACCAGGGGAACATTGTCTCACAGCTGCTTCAGACGAGGAGGAAAGAGCTTGCCCGTGAGACAAAGAGCCTTCAGGATTTAACAGCACCCCCTGAAGCAGCACAATCAGCTAAGCTTTGGTAGTGCCCCGGTTCTCACTCACTGCCTCCCAAGTGTTTGTGGTGGCTCAGCAGAGCTCAGTAGTGGAACCCCTGAGTGCACACATCGAATCAGCTTCTCCATGAGCAGAGTGGACTTCATTAAAGAGTTGTGAACAGTGAGACTGAAATTCCCCACTGAGTCTGTGATCCAGGAACTCAGTTGCCCTTGACAGGGTAATGCTGGACTGTTAGATTTCTTATTACTTTTCATGGAAGTTGCTCGGATATAAGGAATTCATGTTGAAGGTGTGAATATTTGGGATTATACTTTGTATTTATTCTCATCAGTCAAAACAACATTGGCACTGAAACTTCCGTGGGAAGGTTGTGAGCTATTAATTATTTTCAGTCTACTTGGCATAACATGAAGGATTATTAACATAACCAGTCCTACAGGTGATGATAAATTCAACAAGCATTACTTCAACTTTTTTAAGTGGTTGGTTTTCATTATTATTAATCTTTCACATAGATGCCTTATTCCAGCTGACACAAATTCATTTTAGAGCTGACTTAAACCTTGTAACTTGCCAGGAAGTTAAGATATTTATTTAAAATCATTTCCCCTCCTAATATAGCAACCAGGGTTTTCCTTTTATCTTGTAAAAAGCAAAACATCATGTCATTATCTCAGTTTTGCAGTTACCTTATGTTAAATTCTGCATTTTACCTATCCATCTTAAGAGGAGGCACACTAAATCACAGGATAATCTTTGTCTTCTTCAATTAAACACTTCCCTTCACTAATAGGCCAGGATGAAAATAGTTTTCAGTTGTTCCTATATATTTACCTTCAAGATTGAGTGTAGCACTCTGAATCACAGAGGTCAGACTGAGAATGAATGTAAGGCTAGTGAAGGGCATGTGTACATTTTGGACCAGCTTGCACTTCTGATCTACCTGCAGCCTCCTATGTCAGGTTACTCACAGCTCTGGCATGGTATTGGCAAGGTGTATGTAAGCATTGAATTGTGAGCAACTGAGGTTCTGTGGCTTTGATTGACATCTGTTCTGGAGAATATATGTTACTTTCTTGCTGGAACATAGTATCCAGGCTTAAATGACAGACCAGCTGAGTAATCTTGCTCATTTTACTGCCTCCATTGCATGTGTTCAGGTCATTTCCAAGCATGCCTTTGCTGTGCAGTACAATACTATATTGGCTACAGCTGTGTCCTGTGGGCTCAGTGGCTTTTGGAAATGGAGCAATAAAACATAAATTCATGAGAAAGTAACATAACAATGCAAATACCTACTATATTGATTGAAATGTATGTGTGAGAAAAGTTAGCCTTCTAATAGTCTAAATAGAGAGAACTTGTGTGTGTGTAGGAAAGAAAAAAAAGTGTCATGCTCCCCCAGTGTTATTTTTATTAATAGTAAGTCTATTTATCTTTTCTCCCAGTGAGCAAGTGTATTGAGGGTATATTTGTAGTTAAACAAAATTAATCTGGTTTTGGTTATTACCCTCTTGGTCTGGCACATCAGATGAGTAAGGGCCACTTCCTATGGTTAGAAGTACTCAGGCTATTTTATATTGAGAGCACTGCTCTTCTGGTGAAAACATTGCAGTATCCCACCCTTACCTTACTCTTTCATCAGTGGCTTGCTGAACTTCTCTGGTCTAAACAAAGCTTTGGTGCTACTCTTTGTGTTAGTTGATTTCATTTGAATGAAAACACAATTTTTATTTAGTTTCTCTGAAATCTGCCCTGTGTCTTTCTTCTGATACAGATGGCCTTGTGGTGCTTGCTGTCATACAATCATCGCATCACAGAATGGTCTGGGATGGAAGGGGCCTTGTAGAGCCTTAGAGATCATCTAGTTCCACCCCCCCAGCCATGGGCAGGGGCACTTTCACTAGACCAGGTTGTTTAAAAACTAAACTAAACTAAACTAAAATAAGCTGTCATGAAAAATACTGTTTATCCTAAGCACAGCCCTAGTGCTCAGAGCAGAGTGCAGGGCATACCCTACAAGCAGTGATGACCTGTGTCATCTCCACCTGTCCCTAAGTCTGTTGGCTTCAATTAGGCAGACAGAAATGTGTAGCAATGTAAATAATTGGTTATATCTCTCTTTTCTACATGCCTCCACAATTATGCTGCAGACAAGTAAATACCATAAAGAAATGCCTATTTCTTGTCTTGCTTTTAACTCAAGTAACGTTTCAATGGCAAAGAAACGTCTATCCTGACATTCATCTTTTGTGATGTGGTTCAGTGAATAACAGCGTAAACTGTATTTAAACATAGCAATTACAGAGAACAAAGGGATGGCTGAGAGAAGCTGGACTTGTCCATGCACATTGCAGGGCTCTTTCAGGAGTGCAGATCATGTCCGAAGGCAGCAAAGTGTCCTCTCAACTTTGTTTCCTAAGATACAGATTAATATGAGTTTCCTTTGCCCTAAACTCGGCTCTCAGTGATGGCAGCTTCGTCAGAGGGGCTCAAACCATCCTTGACATTGTAGGGAATTTTCTTAGGAATGACCAAGTGACTTCTTAAATTCTTCTTTCAGTTTTCTTACTTGCATTCTTCTTTTCAGATTCCTCAGCTGTCTGTTTTACTTACTCTGTTTTTGGTGGGTGAGACAGGAGCACAGAAGTTGTATGTTTCATGTTCCCCAGCTGCACAGCCCGTGTGTTATAGTTCCACCTGTGCTGGCAGGGATTTCCTGTTTTAGAAGATTAATTAGAGTTGAGCAATTCTGAGTTCCTCTAAAAGAAACGATTTTCCTTTCCTGTGTGGGAGATTGCAGTCTTCTGAGGCTGTAAGCTTGTTTAGACCTACAAATGTAGCAATTGGTACCAGTTAGAGATGGTTTCAATTTTGTTCTGTTACATCAGTGTAAATCTGAGTAGTTGCTGTTGCTCTCTTTACCTCTTTTAGGGGTGGTTGTTCTTGTAGGAAGAGCTTTTTGTCCAACCAAAAGTTTGTCTCTTGCTCTCATTATCTCTTCTTTTTGAGTCAAAAGGCACTATCTGTATTTTACTATATCTCCAAAAATAATTGCCCCAGTTGACTTTGAAACCTTAATCCAGCAAGCAGAAGTGGTTTCTAACATACCTTCCCAGTTTGGATGTCCCTAAGGATTCATGTGGAAACAGTTTTCACTTTTTTTCTGTCTTTTTTTCTCTTTTTTTTCCTTTTTTCTTTCCCCATGTTGAGGTGGTCAAATGGCATGGACTTCTGCCTCACCCGCTTAGCTTATCCTCATCTAGTTCCAACAGCCAGAAGGTGAGGAAATGGCCTTTTTCCTAGAGAATTTTGCTTTGACAGTTTTTCTCATTCACATCTACCGCATTAAAGGGCTTGTTTCTTACCTTGTTGTGAAGTATATTTGAATATCACTTGTTAAGGAGGGATAGAGTCTGCCTTTGTGCTCACTTTGCTTCTTTGGGGGAGGCAAGATGGGAAATTCACAGCTGGCAATTCCCAGATTTCCAGAGTGACAGATCTTGGGGTGTTGCATCTCTGAATCCAACATAAGGTTACAAGTGAACACAAAGTCACGAAGTAGGATGTGCAAAGTGGGGTGACAAGGGACAAGAAGGGATAAGAGGAGGAAGAAGAATAAAGGGGACAGTGTATCATCCAAAATGAATAGAAGACCATGGTGAAACAGGAAGGAGTTCATGAGGGACATTGAGATTTCTGATCTTGTTTCTAATTTAGGCACAAGCTATAAAAACATATGTATTCATATATTTCTCATATGACTTGCTTTGAAGGCTAGTAAGATTCTCCCTGAATAAAACTCTTTGTTCCTCTCTCTGACCTGTCATACTCAATCTTTTCAAATAGTTACGATTTAGCAGCAACTGTAAGAGGATATTTGAACTGGTCTCCTGATTCCAACCTGGCATCCGAAACCAACACAGCAGTCAGAGGTTAATGAGAGCTGTGAGAAATAAACAATTTGGTCTGCGTGTGCCATGGATGTGTAACCTACTGGAGACGGCAGGGCAGCAGAATGAGGTGTTGTCCTAACAGATTTTCAACAGATCTCATCAAGCCCAGATGTGGCATTGTTGACTTGAGACTATGTGGATTTGAGACTAAGAAAGAAAGTAATTCTTAATAAACACTTGGGAAATACTATTCAAGAGATTTAAATTTTCTCCCCCTTCTGTTTTATGTCAAGGTGGAATTTTGGCCACAAACCAGACTTTTGTGGATTTTTTCTACTGTGTACTTAATCTCATGCAGTTTTAAGGAATTAGACTAAAATATGTCAGCTTAGCTAGAGAACATTTTTTAAATTTGATGTAACAAAAATAATTTGATAATGATTTCAAAATTCACTCTGACAAAAAGTGGAAAAATAATCTGGTAAATGACAGGCCTCTACTAAATACCTTTGCAAAGGTCACAGCCAATTTGGAGAAAAAATGTGGAAAAAATAAGATAGTTCTTTAATAAATTTCCCTTTAATATCATTAACTGGACATCATGTAGGAAAAAAAAAGAAAGGAAAATGATGAATTGGAAACCTTGGAAAATCATATTTAACTAGATGGAAAGACCATAAACAGATGGGATGAATTGGAAAAGGGCAAAATGTACAGAAGCTTCAGCAGGATTTTTCTTCTGTGTAAGGTTACATGTGTGGGTATGTGGGATCAGCCACTACAGACCCAGAGTACAAAACATAGTGTGATTTTCTGGGCATTAAAAAGGCAGATTGCTAATTAAGATACTCAGTGTTTGTCAGAGAACCTGAAGGAAGCAACCACAGTAACTTGGAGCTGGCAGTAAACTTGCCATGCAGTCATTCATTTGTAGCCTTGTGCCTTCTGCAGCCTCGAGTCTAACCCTGGTGTGTTTGGGTGCCAGCGTTTGGAGAAGGCAAAGCCAGTCCCTTGTGTGCAGAGCAGGTGTTTGCTACAGAGTGACTCGGCTGTGTGTCACCTGGAACAGCACATTCCCATCAGTCCTAAATGCAGGTGGAGGGCACATTTTTGGTGTAAAGCCAGGGAGGAGCAATGGCAGAACAGCTGAGGCAATGCCACAGGTGCACTGAATAGGTGTGTTTGGTAAGAGTTACCTTACCAGGGGGCTGATTTAGTCAGTTAGCCCAGAAGGATTTATTTAAAAATTCTTTGTACCAGAAAAGATGTGTAGCATGGGACACGGGTTTGTTCTTTTAAACTACGCTATAGAAGCACTTGCCAGGTATATCTGAGCAGAGTGTGGAATAACCAGTGTTCCACTCCTGCAGAATTCCACATGCTGGAAGTGGCAGTGCTGGAAGGGGCAGCCCCTGCAGGAGCTGTTACCGGCTGCAAGGAGAAACACAAAGCTGCTTTTGTTGAGTCTCCCTGCATTATCATTCTAATTCAGGGTTTACACAGTGCAACAGCCCCACTTCTATCAGATACTAATTAGGGTCTGTTGACATTTTTTCATCTTTTGAGGGAGGTTATCACCTGATCTTTAACAACTTGAAATAATCAGTTTCTTAATAGAGTTCATATGGCCAAGCCACTGTAGAACTGCACGACTGTTCCCCCAGCTGTTGTCGTGGGCGAAGGAGAGAAAACAGCAAAACAAAATCATGCTATTTTTCAAGGTTTATTTTATGGTTAATTTAGCTGAGCATCATCAATTCTCAGGTTTGAAAATGATTAAGCCACAAAGTGTCATGGCATGTTCTTTGATAGAAAACCTGACATGCTGTAACAGGACCTTGTTTTTCATATCTGCATGTATTTCTTTTTAACATATATCTGTAATAATGGTAGTTTAAGATGTGACTGAGATTAAAAGAGGTGAAGTGTGCATCTCTCTAATACTTTATTCAGACTTTTTCTCAAAGGAATATTTAGCATAAGAGTCAAGATTTAAAGGTTAAATATGCATCTTTAAGTTAAATTATCAAAGGAAAACACTAATGTTTAACGATAGTGTTTTAAAAGGTTGTTTTGAATCTAATATATGAAGGAATTAGCATAGGATGGTTTATAAGTTTACAGGTGCTATATCATTGAGACTTTTTCCACTGGGATGTAGAGAAGATTTCTTTTTCTGTATTGTGACTGCTCCAGGTATTTGCTCTGTTGTTAATGGTGCTTGAAAACAAAGGTGCTTGAGAGATGCTACTTGGTACTTTTTTGCTGTTTTGAAGCACCTGTCTAGTCCTCATTGTAACTGAGTCACCATAACTGAAAATTGTACTTGACAAAAGGAATTCTAAATATAGTTGAATGAAATGGTAAGGATGTACTTAAAGTTTCAGTTTCAATGATTCAGTGTTGATGTCCATTATATGGGGGCACTAGAAATGCTGTTGGATTTGTGTGGGATGGTTAAAGGCACCAGGCTCTCCTTTAATGGCATTATATCACAGCTCTGCCTTAGCAGCTCACTGGAGTGTAAGGTCTGGATGGATCACTGCAGCTGAAACAGGTCTGCCTAAGTCTTCTGCTCCAAGCTCTGTGATTTAGCACACGGTAATAAGGATACAGATCTATGTGTAGTCAGGTATGTAAACATTTCCATATGCCAAATGTGTACAGGCTGTCATTACCATCCGGTCTTGGCCTTCCTGCTGGATGAGTGTGCTCCCAACTCCCTGTGGGATAAGGACTCTGCAGAGAGGGCTAGGAGACTGGTGCTGCCAGACACTGCTTTATAACCACAAGCTTCTGGTGGGTGACAGGCTGAGGTCTGTCATTTCTTGCATGTATTGAGAGCTAGAAAGCCAAATTGCTGTGAAGTTGCAGGAGGTGTGGATTATACACATCTATAGGTGTGTGCAATGTGCGCACCAACAAGCCCCCTCAGGAAAGCTCCTCCTCGCTCTGTGGCACTGTGTCCTGCTTTATCTCCTGTGCTGCTGGTGTGGAGGCTGTGGCATGTGCCTGCCTGTTCCCCTGCCCCTGTGGAGAGGGATCCAGGCAAGAGCTGGGGAACACTATTCTGCTTTGCAGGTGGTGGTGTGTGGGTGGAGGGAAAAAAGGACAGTGCAAATGCATGTCCTTTGCTGTCATCTCATTCCTCTCTGAATAGGGAATTTATACCTGAGCTTTAACACGCCCAGTGCCCTGACTGAAAGATAAACAGCTTTTCAAGTGAACTTTTCAGGCCTTTAAAAGTCTAGAAACCACTGGTCTTTCTGAGAGTCCACTTAGCCCTAACATTTTTAGAAGTCTGGAAATCAGTAGTTTTATTAGTCTTTCATCAAAACAGGTTATTTCACAGTATAAAGAAGAATGAAGACTGCAGTGAGTTACCCTTTCTTAGGAAAGCAGCAGCAGCTGGCCAAAGCTTTCTCCAAAGGTGTTTGTGGATGGTTTGGTCTTTCCAATAGTTCTTCTGTAGGGGAAAAGCAGCAGGGAGTAGCAGTCATTAATGATCTTCTGAACTATCTTCTGAGCAGGACAGGCTCCTTCTGGCATGGGTTTTGCTTTGTGCCTGTCCTGATCAGCCCAGACAAAAAAATAATCCCGTATCAGTTAATGAGATGTACACAACATGGGATTGTGATCTGATTTTGCCATAGGGGGTGTCATTTCAGTTCCCCTGTGCTTTTTAGTCTTTGAACAGTCACTGGTACCAGTGTTGCAGTTGTCATACAGAGGTGGGAGGCCTTGGTGTTGGGAGCTGTGACGTTCAGTATCACTAACCCATTACTTCTCTTCCAGATGTGGGAGATCAGGGACAAAAGGCTGCTGCTGTAAGCAGGGGGCAGGAGAAGACTTGGAGGAGGTTGTTCACTTTTATTTCTGCTTTCTATTTATTGCCCAAACAGGAGCATATTTCTTAGCAATTGCAGTGACTTAGACCCTTGGATCTAAGTAGTGTTTAGTGCTGCTGGTGTCACATCCTCAGCTGGGCTGCAAGTTCAATTGCCAGGAAAACAACTATGGAAAGGAAACAATCCAACTCAAACCACAACTCTCAGCCCTGTGCAGTTAACAGACATCAAATGAAATAATTTGTGCTTGGAAAAAGTTATAGAAAATGCATGATGTTACCTTCTTACTTAACAGCTCTTCTCAAACTTATTGCCCAGGCATTCTTCAGAGTGGTGTTCCCTGGAAGTTCCTTGGATACTTGACCCTAGGTCAGTCTCTCCTACAAAAAACCCTCATGAAAGTACACATGCCAGTGGAAAATCCCAGAAATTTCCTTGGGCAGTTCTCCCTTGGGACTAATGATTCTCAGTCTCATGGAGGTGACTCAAGAGCCCGTCTTCATCCCAGTGATGTGATTAACCAAGTCCTCTTTTGGTTAATTGGCTCAGAACTGCATTTGCCCTGTTGTGGAGTGTCCCAGACAGTAAAGCAGAAGGAGTTACTGGCATGTGCTGTGCAAGCAGTGGGCATGCCTAAAGTGACACTAAATTCCAAGGAGATTTCCTCTACCAGATTGAAAAGAACTGTGGCTCCCCTTGGGAAAAAATGTGAAAACACATATTCTCAAAATTGGGGTGGGGAATACTGTTGGGCAATGCATGGTGGGAAGACAAGGCTCGTATAAAACATCCTTGGTGGTAGGAGAAAACCCCCAACTCGCTTCCACTGGAATTTTGTCATCTGTTATTAAGAGTATTACCAGAACTATAATACTTCTGAGACATCAGGTTTCCCCACTGCATAGGCTGTAAGGTAATCAGAGGCTTTCAGACAAGGCCATCTCTGAGTGAGACTTCATTAGGTAAGTTTTCAAGGGGTTTAAAATCTACCTTGGAGATGGGGTGAGAGGAAGATTCCAGTCGGTGTTTGGTGGGAAGTGCTTCATTAATATTAAGCTTTAAGTGGTGAAGAACTGAGGAAGATGTTTTTCCATTATCACAGGATGGAAACAACACCAGTTAAGCTAAGGCTTGCAGCAGAAACATTTACTGGAAGTGTTTACATGTTACTTAATACCTTGACATGCATTATTCAACTTTTGTAATATCAGCTGGGGTGGAGCAGGGAGGAATGGCTTTGGCAGGAGAATTTGTTTGCTCCCCATGGAATATTTTCCTGCTCGTAGCTACCTTCTTTGGCAATGAGATACATTCCAGGAATAGAAAATGTGTTCTTGAGCCACATTTTTATGAGCTCCTGGAATGTGCTCTCTAGTGAAGGTGACCTAACCTTGTCCAGATGGCTACTCCTTCTCTGAGCACTGACACCCTGTCGGTCTTTCTCCAGTGTAGAACAGAATTGACACAAAAGCCCCCTGTGAGCCCTCTTCAAGCAGAGGAGCTGCACACTGAATGGTGGAGCCATTTAAATGGATGCACTTCTCATCCTGGAAATGAAAGCCCACTTTCCCTCTCAGAGGGAGGCAGCAAGTGCTCTCTCCTGAGCAAGCCACTCAAGCTTCGGTTTTCCTGATGTGCCTAAAGGACTTTCTGAACTGCAGCCAAATGGGCTGTGTTGAGGGAAAGGCAAGGGGAGTTCTGCTTGTATGAACAGTGCTGCAGTCATACAGTGAAGGAGATGAGAAGGAGAAATAGATTGGGAAGTGTGAAGTTAAGATGGCATATCTGCTTCCCTCATCCACACAGACAGTAATTTCATGATTCACCTGCTGAATGATTTTGTTTTGCTGACAAAGCTGTGATAAACAAAGATTTGGCATCGTTTGCATAGTTGTTTAATCTGAAGGCATATGAGTCATATAAATGACACTTTCTACTTGTTGTGATAGATTCCCAGGCAGAGTGGGTGAAACACGGTTTTTGTTTTGGTTTATCAATACCTGGAAACTTTGTTAAAAGTGATCTAGCACAAAGCCTGGAGTTTCCAAAATAGTAAGGCAGGCTTAATTTCTAGTTTAGAAAGGAATAATAATAATAATAATAATAATAGTAATATACTTGTATTCTTACACTGCAACAATTTTTTTTTTTTGTGATGGCATCTTGCCAGACTTAGTAATGTTAGCTGTAGTGGACTAAAAACTAAGATGATGCATATGTAGCTCGAAGAAACTGTCTAAAATATAATTCCTAGAAATAACATGAGTCTTCCTGCTTCAGGGTGACTGGATTGTCTAGCAAGAAAAGGCTGTCTGAGTACTGCTTCAAAAAATGTACTGGCATTTTAGGAGTATTCCAGGAATCTCTCCTGCATGGGTTGTGCAGTGCCCATTAATAACACTTGGTGGGTGCTGCTCTGAAGTGTGTCAGAGTGCTGCTTTTTTCTGAGGATGGGACTCATGGCTCTGGATTATCGGAAGTTTAGTAGAACTGTGAGATGAAATTATTTCTGTCTGCTGCAGCAGAGAACCAAACATTCTTGCTTCTCACCAATTTCGGTGTGTGCTTGTGACTCTGTTTGCACTCATTTAGTGTAGGACAGTTTTATAGAAAAATAAACATTGAAATTAGTTGTACACAAATTAGTATTAGACTTGAAACATCTCTAATAAGACATCTGTAAATGCCTTTTGAAAGCCTATCTGCTAGATATGTGTATTTTTGGTAGTCATTTTAAAAATAGAAACTCATCAGTAGTATTAAGATTACAACATAGACACCAGAGGGAAGAAGTCAGAATCTGAAATTTTAAATAGAGATTAAATATAGAATAATAGTCCGTTTGTAGTTAGAATTGGTATTTTTGAGGAATGACGATGTATGTAGTATTTGTCATTTTTCTTGTGCTTATGGATTTTTAAAATTTCACTTTTTAGTTTGCCCTGCTATGTAGGTATAGTAGTGATAAGCAATGAAATTATTGTTTTGATCATGTTTTCCATGGGCTACTGAAATGTTAACGCAGTACCTGTGTCTTATTGTACCAGCAATATATCACATTTGCTTTCATCTCTTTCTTTGGTTTGTACATCACGTATAACCCGTGTGAGATAAAGCAAGATTTGCATTGCAGCAAGTCTTTCATGGTTTGCAAATGTCACATGGCCAAATTCTGAGGTGATGCCCACTGTGCACTGCAGGTCAGTAGATGTTTTTGACCCAAAGGATAACTACATCAGTGTACTTTGAGGGATAAAGACTGTGTTTTCTCTCTTGTGTCAGATCTGACAAAATAAAGTCTTGCTAACCGTGGTTAACGCCACTGTGGTTGGACAATGATCTTCTCTAAGCAAACTTGGCAAAACATCAGTTGAAAGTCTCCTCAAGGTGAAATTCTGAAATAATAGGGTTTCATATCCACAGTCATTAAAAAGTGTGACAGACTCAATAACATTCCTGATCATTACTTGTTTTCACAGTTGTCACATCTGCTCTGTTATCAGAATTGCCTTAACAAAAAGGCCAGCTAGAAAATAAGTATGCAAAGAAGCTGAGAGAGAGACGGATTTCCTGTAATGAATCTCTTTCTAGTCTTTGCCTCTGGCTGAGAATAGTAATATGCCATTAACCCAAGGGATGTAAAACATGCTGTGCTGTGCTTGGAAGGGTGTCAGAAGCTCCTCCTGTAAGGATGAGAAGATATTTTATTGCTTTTCCAATTGTTGGATAGCCTAATTGTAGTAAGCATTTTAACAAAAGGGAACTACTTAAAGTCCTTGTGAAGCCTGATGTTTCGATTTTGGTAATTAGCAGATTGCAAAGAGGGGCTGGTAACACAGATGTATCAAGGCAGGTAGAGCAGCTGTTACACTTGAAGTGCTGTCTCGCATTACAACCTGCTGGACACTGAAGCCTATTTTTAGTAAAAGAATAAATAAGCTGGCTGTGCCCTACTTTTTGTCAAAATGTGTCATGGGATCTTTGTATTTGATTAGAAAAGTCAGTAGAAATAACACAAGGGAACTTGGTGCCTCATCTAAAAACTGACAATTCTAACAATCTAGTCAAGAAAATGTTAATATTGGTCACAAATTCAGACCCATAAAGTAGGCAGAGGAAATGATAGCTGGTGGGAGACTTGCCTGTGTGGGATGTGAGGTTACATGTGGACAGAAGTCCTGTTCTATTAGGCATTGGCCTTTTGGATGAAAGAATTTGTTTTGTATTGGTGGAACTATTTTTACAAAGTCTGTGTTAGGAAACTGGAAAAATGAAAGACTATGTAGAGTTATTTGTATATAAAGAGAGAATGTAGCAGGAAAGTCAGTTGACCACTTCAGGATGCTGTTGATTGTTGTAAAGGCCTTACTCTTCCTCATTCTGAGTATTTTTTTTTTAACTTCACTTGCTGATACAGGTGGAGGTCTACATACCTCATGAAAAAGCTGTCTTGTAAAGTGTGACCATACCCAGAAACCAGAACAGATGCAGAAAAATATACACTGGCTATACTATGGAATTAGTGACAATAAGTATTTTCAGTCAGTTTCTCTACAGATTAGTGCTATTAAAAAATTGCTGCTTTATTACAATAGAATTTGCATAAATTGATCAAAATGCCACCATTTAGAAGTGCCTGCCTAAGAGCTCCTGCCCATGGAGTTTCTGTGCTTTGGAAGCAATGCGACAATGTGCCTTCTGGCTGTGGATTTACATGGTGGGATAGGGGGATCAGCTTCCAACTCCTCCTGGCAGAGCTGCAGCCTCAAGTGCAAAGGAACTGTCCAGTTCCCCAGCCCAGAGCCCCGGTTTAGAGAGCCCAAGGGAAGTAGTTGTGCTCTATGGGATCACCAGCACAGCCAGGGCTCCAGGAGAGCTTTGGTGGGGTAAGGTCTCCCTCCAGCTTGGACCTGCAGCTGCACACCAGCTCACAGCTTGTCTGAGAGGGGAAAAGGAGAAAGAGCTGAGTCCACCAGTTTACAGCAGGGCTGTGTCTGCCCTGATGGGTGCATCAGCTGACGTGCTGGTGATTCTGGCGTGGTACAGCAGCCAGGGAGGTCAGGGAGGTTGAGAAAGAGGCCCTCTATTTCAAATGGCTCTGTGTCATTTAAGTAGGCTTGAAATTTTAAAATGAGAGGCCTCAGACATGGAATTCAGTAGGGGGAACAGAACAGTGAAGTTCCAGGATGGTCCCCATTTGGGTATTAGTGCTGCTGGCTATTTGAGGGGCTGCTGCAGCTGTCAGAGGGGTTTGCCTCTCTAGTTCCTGTGCATACGCTCGAGGTTCTCAGAAAACTTTCCTACTGAATTTTACTCATGTTAAATAACTTGGTTTAGTAAAGCACTGTTTAAAGCTGCTTGTTCTTGCTGCAGGCTGTTGCTTCATTAGCCAAACTCAGCATCCGTTTTGTCTGACATCTGCATTTGCAGTCTGGTACTGAACGTCACTCAGGCCATTTGCTGCTGCTGCCTCCCCCTTCCCCGGAGTCAGTGTGAGACACAAAGGGAAGCTTATTATAGACACCCATGCTGGTGCAAACACAGGCACAGGGACCAAAGCACTGTCCAGAGCACCTCTGGGGGAATGTCCTGCTCACAACATTGAGGTGGTGTGTCATACCAAGTCCTTCACTGTGCCATTAGCACATCTTGATGCACCCTGAGAGGCCCTGGTGGCAATGGCCAGCTTGGATTCACAGACTGGGCTGTCTAACAACTGCAGAGATGGGGGAGGTCCAGGCCAGCATGCCAGCTTTTATTTATCAGCTGAAGCTGTTACAGGACCATGCCACCCACATACCTTATCTTCTCTGTCATATCATTTATATGTGCTGCAGTACTTTAACCTAGGGCATGAAATCATGTATTGGGAATCTCTTAGTATTTCCCCTACAGGAGATTAAATATAAACTTTGACAGTTAAACCTGATTCTTGTGATTTATTGTACTAAACACATGGTTTGAAATAGTCACAACCAATATTATTCACTTGTTTAACACTTCTTAATTTCAGTGACTAATGACTCTGTCTTCCAAATGGTAACAACCTGCTACTTTAGGCAGTAGGGGACATTTTTTCTAGTATAGATGAAGGAGGGACTTCAAAGTGGAGATGAAAGTTTTGTTAACAGATAAGCTATTTTTTGAATGTTATAAAGATAACTCGCTTTCCTCTAGTGACTGCTGAGGAGAGTGACATGTTATTTGTCATACACAAGATGTTCTGAAGCCTTTTATTGGATAGCAGTAGGCAGCAAGCTGACAAAGGGATGCCCATGCAGTGTGAAGTGACCATTATTCTCTCTGCTATTGCTCACATAGTTTTGAATATAACTTCTTTTTTTTTAAATAAAAGAATTACTGATGAGAAATTCTCCTGTCATTCTGTATTCACCAGAAAACTTTCCTGTGCATTAACTACCCAAAGCTCATTTGGTTTGTAGATGTTGCCATTGTATCACAGTATCAGACAGTAGCAAGTTGCTATAAGTGTTTAAATTTTTTAATGAATTCTTGCTAAGCATCTCCCGCCCAGTATTTTGCTGTGTTCTGGATCATTGTCCTTTAGATTTAATAACTTCAGTTTTTTTCAGAACAGCTTTTTCTGCTTCAGGCCAAACATCCTTAACATGGCATTTCCACTTGCCTTTTTTTAATGTCTGGGTCTGCTGCCAGGGTTCTGTGGTGTTTGCAGAGACAACTTAGTTCCTTTCTTTTGATCATTGCAGGGACACAGGATTCAAATAGTGTAAACCCAAAATACTGATAATGACACATTTCACATTTTCAAGCAACCAAGAATGTGCCCTAGGTGTACAGCTGTTTCACATGCAAAGACATGACTGAGATACAGTCCTTTTAGACAAAACCCTTTTGTTATTCTGAGAACACATGTAACAATAGCCTGGGGGGCAGAATAATAGAGCATTTGTTGTTTGTGAAGGGGGGTGGGAAGATAAGGAAAAAGATAAAGATAAGGAAATTGAAAATTAAAATTATATTTAAAGTCTGGTGGGTTTTTTTCCATGCCACATAGGGTATAAAAATGTTTCTTTAAGATATTTCAAGGCAAGTTCCTTATCCATATCGCACACACTGTCTGTAACAACTCCATGTGTGACAAGAACATGAATATCATGCAAGTTGATCAACTATAATCTGAAATATGTTAATAACTACTGATTAAGATCTCTTTATTTCTCCTGCTCTATACTGATATTGTATTTGGAGCCATAAAACAGAAAATGGAAAGTGGAAATTGGGGATTACAATCCTGGAGAAAAACTCGGTGTGGTCAGGTTTTATTGAAGTCGATTCACAGACATAGAAATTGGCTATACAAGACAGTTTTAAAGTGCTTGGGGCTTTATGCATGATAGACACTTCAAGACATCATTATTCAGTTGAAAAGATGGCAGTACAGTTAACAGATTTTTAATCCTCTGGATTGTAGCCCTTTGATGAGTCCAGTAAGTCACACACATCATACTTGGCTTATGCTTTGCAAAGACTGCACTGGATCCTGCAGAAAAATCACCTAATGTTGCAAGATCCAGAGTAAATAGCTCTTTTTAAAAAAACATTATCAGGCCTTTCCTGTCACAAACCCATTTGTCATCAGTGAGGCCAGCTACTGAGCCAAGGTTTCAGTATCTAAGCCAAGACTATCTGGAATATTTAACGTCAAAACCACAAGTATCAGAATGATTTGAAAAACTGCATATCTGGGACTTTTTACACTACTGGATTTCATTAATACCTTATTTCTTCAGAAATATGTTTCAGTTGTAATGTAAACTTGAAACAGAAGAAACAAGTGGCGCAACATGCTGAACTAAATCTTCTTATGTAGAACAGGATCCATTTGTATTTGCCTGATAAATTTTCAGTTTCGTTTGAAATCTACTGGCTTTTTTTTTTTTTTTTTTTCTTCCAGGAAGAAGGGAAGTCAAGTGTTGTTACTATACTCTGTGGTGTGAAGAAGTAGCATGATGTTCAAGAGCAATGCCTGTGGTACTGAGCAGACTTAAGGAATTGGTTAAAAGCAGGAAAGGGAGTTGTTAATTGATACATACAACAGACAGGCTGTGAAGGCAACTGACACACGGTAGGCAAGATTTCTCATTAACTTCTGCCCTTCCACTGAGATTTGCCTAGAGGTAGCATTGCATGATCACCATACATGCAAAAATCCCATTTGCTGAAGTAATAGAGGAGATCATTGTCCTTCCCATAGATTTCCAGTTAATCCATGTTGTGGTTGGTTGGGTGGTTTGGAAAAAACAACAAAGCGTTTCCTAGATATTTTCTAATCCAAATTTAATGGATTTTTAGTGCCTTGAGAATTGGTAAGTGAAGTTGAGGAAGTAAATCCATCCATCTATTTTCAAAACTGGAATAACTGGAAAAATGAACAGACTAAAATAGACAAGCCTAATGGTACAGCATGATTATTAGCATAGGGATGTTAAAATATGCATAATATGATCATACTCTTTGTGGACAAGGATGTGCTACGCCTCGCCCTATGTTCATTAAAGGCGGCAGGAATGTTGCTGCTGATTTCAGTGGGTGGGGACGGGCCCGCTGCATGCAAAAGTTGTTTCATTACCGGTTACATCTACTTTGCCTTTCTTTGATTGCTTCTTTTAAGCCTCAGAAAACCCCATTTTATAGGTACTAGTTTCCATGCAATTATTCCTTACAGCTCAGCACCAAGACTCTTGAAATGAGGATGTATCACTGAAATCCTTGGCAAGGCAATAAGCTTCTATAACGATTTCCGAAAGGCGCTTCGGGAAAGCTGCTCTAGGAAGAGCCTTTCCAGCGTGCCAATGGGCTGCTGCCCTTGCCGGCAGTCCGAGCCCGGCCGCGGGA
>NW_008237174.1:3532383-3560855 GCF_000691975.1 Corvus brachyrhynchos | reverse complement strand
TTCTGGGCGTTGTTTTCCTTCGGAACCACAGGAATTTGTATGACAAAGCAGTATTTCGGAAATGTGTTTCCAGTCAGCTGCTCGCGCGCTGTGCAGCGCGGCGCGGGCGGCGCACAGAACGATGGCTTTGGCTCCGCTGTCTGTCATCGTGTGCTCTCGTAACAGACAAGTGAACTTCCAGAGAGGAGGAGCTGCTTCTGTGGAAGGGGGAAATAAATCTTCATTAGTCTCAAAGAGTTCCTGAAAGAGAAACGGAAACCTTTCATGCCAGATTCGCTGGTTTGTCTAGCTCCAACACATGTGTGCTTAGACTCATGCTGGACACTTTCCAAAATCTGGAAAGCTTAGTTTTTATTGGAGTGTAGGGGTTTTTTTTGTTTGTTTTGGTTTGGTTTTTTTTCCCCAGAACTTTATGCACTTACAGTCTTTTCTTGTTGCTAGATACACTGACAAATTTTGTTCATTTGGAATTGACAACTGTAGCCATAACTGTAAATGTTATGTACTAAGTCCGTGCTGCCATTATTCTATTGATATTGAACTTCATTTAGGCTTAGGAAGTTCCTGAAGCTGGGAATTACTAGAAACCCCAGCAACATATTATTTATGTTTTTAGGACCATAGTTCAGGGTTTGAAGTGAGATGAATGCATGAAGGATGTTGGAGAAATTTGATTGGCCTGTGTTTTGCAGTATTAGCTGAGACTCCCACAGCTGTATGCCTTCAAAGATTAATTAAGAGGTGGAGTAAAACTTTATAACATGCTTGCTTTTAGGAAAATTGCATATAAAGGAATATTGAACACCCATATGCTTGGCAAAGGTTTGTGAAGTCTAGTGGAATGCATTAAGGTGGCTGAGGAATCAATCACCAGGTCAGTTGGAAACTTTGATCTAGAAGCTTCAGTTCAGACTGATGGTGGTTTTCCAGGCCTTGGGAATTTCATGCCATCAAGCAGTGCTTTTCAGGAGAATGGGGATTCAGGAAGGGATTACTGAACAAAAATTCTTTGGTAACTGGTTTACTGGCCTTTTTTAAAAGAATATCAGGGATATTGGTAACATCAGGAATGTTTTGATGTGGATTGCCTTGGAAACATGCTTAAGTGGGGTTTTTGACGTTGATTAAATATTTTGGGTTTGGTTTTTTTTTTGGTTTTTTTGCGTGGTTGTTTTTGTTGGCTTTTTTTTTTTTAATAAAAGAGACCTTCTCCATACGCGGTCTTAAAATATTTTTGTTGTTTGTCTATTTAAGTATCTATTTTTCTTGAGTAAAAATCACTTTTGTTAAGCCAGGTTTCACTTCCTTGGAATATCTGATGTTATGAATTCACTGGTTCTCCAATTGTCTATGGACTTTTGGCAGAACTCCAAATTCTAGTGTGGGAAAGCCTTCTTAAAAAAAAAAAATCTTTCTTTGATTTTTGTGATGTAGTGAAGAGAGAATGTGTCCTGTTCCACTACTCCTTTCATTTTAAAGTTTGCTTATGTCTTTATATGCTCTATTTTGCAAATAATTTAAACCCAAAATCCAGTAGAAATTCAAGCTGTTAGAATGCTATATATATGAGAAGGGTGCAGAGGAAAGAATGTCGTTATTTAGAAGCTGGGTGGAAATGCAGGCTGGTGTTTTAGCTGCTGTTGTGTTTCAGTGACCAGGGCACACAGTTCAAGTAGTTTAAGTGCTTTTTCACAGATCTAAAGATAGACGTGGAAGTGTTGCCCTTGGTTCTTTACAAGTTGCCATCAGTTAACTCACCTGAAAATAAGTATAGGGGTTGTTGGGCTGTAGAATGTGGCACTCTATTTATTTAAAGGCCACAGGGCTGCTTTGGTTTAGGTGGACTTTCTGACTTGCCACTCTTGGGAGCAGCAGACCACTAAGTTCACCCTCTTTTCCAATTGGCAGTTTCTGTGGAAGCAGTCCAGGACAGAAAAATCTGAAATAAGCATTATTTACACAGTTGTGTAGAAAAGCTTGCCTGTTTATTTTGGTGGGGTTTTTTGGTTTTGGCTTTTTTTAGTAATTGTATGATTTCCTCAAACCAATACCCTTAGGCTGACACACATGGTGTTACACACTACATCTCAAATCGTTTGCCTCAAAGTATGAGGACTTTGAATAATGGAGGCCAGGAATTCAGTATTAATGCCTGAGTGCATAAACCAATTTATTTTGTGGCAGTGCTGCAAATTCTTACAGTCACTCACCTGGGAAAGTTTGTGTGATTTGTTTTGATAACTAAATCGGATCTGGGGGCAAAGATCATCTTGTGTTAGAAATTTAACCTGTTTTTTTTTGTAATTAATTTTAGTAGTAACTAGTAAGCAAGCAGTTTTGCTTTGGGTTGGTAAGGTGTGTACTTACAATCCAGAATTAACAGCAGGTAACCTTTGAAATAATCACAATTCAGAGAACTGTCAAGGTGAAGGTTGTATGTATCTGGATAGTACCTGAAGTATCAGGTACTTTGTAAGCGACATTGGTCAATCTGTTTTAGTCTATCAGATTTACATGGGGAAATCTATTTATCTCAGCCTTTGGTGGAAATAAATTCAGGAATGCGGTTTCATTTACATACATTAGGAGCTGCAGAGGAGGCCCTCATGTGCAAATGCTTGTGGATATGTAGGTACCAACATAATTGAATTTACATACTGGCTTCAGAAGATTAAAGAAACACAGAGTAACACCGAGGTGTCAAAACCAACTTCCTTTGAGAAGTGGGATGGGGCAGTTCTACTTCCCCACTGATAAATTGTGTGTGTGTGTGCATTGTTACTTGGTTTGATTTTGTCGTCTTTTAGGTAGCCAGGGGTTAATTGCTATCCTGCTACAGGGCACAGCCTTTCAGAAAACTGGTTGTACACACATAGAGGATCCAGGCTGTCCTGGGCTACCTTTGCTACTTCCCAGCTTTGGCTGTTGGCCAAACCTTTTTCAGTTCATTAAAAAGGGAGGAGGGCAGCTGTATCTATTTCTTACCTTAGGTGCTCTTGATTTAAAATTGTGAATCAGTTGAACTCAGGAGTAATTTTGTGTCTTTGGAGCTACATCTACGTATATAGAAGTATGTTTAGTATTTACTTTTAAAAGAGCATAAGAATTAGGAGTACTGTAACTTCCTCCTGACACAAAGTATGTAAATTTGCTACTTGCAGCTTACTTTTGTATTTTTCAAGATTGTTAAACTTGTGTATTTTTTATAAGTAGTGTTGCATTGAATTTTTGCTATGAAATTGAATTGTAAAGGGTGCTTTTCTGTTTCAAGAATATCTTGCTTTTATTTGCTGTAGTTACTCTGATTTTTTAGAATAGCTTTGTGAATTCATCAAAATAGCAGCGTCAAAATATCCTAAAGCATCTCCATAAGAGGTATTGATGTCTAGTTTTATGCTTGTGTAGCTCAGCTTTATGTGTTGCTGTAATGCTGAACAGTTTTACTTCCCATATTAGATTGATAAATGATCTTTTAGTACTTTACTACTGGCTGTATAAATACAATTTTTGCTCCTGCTTTTCCAGAAACGATGATGATTGGGAATAAAGTCTGTGTTGGTGGGCTTAATTTTTGTGCAGGTATGTGATGTTATGTTTTGTCTTTGCATGAGTTTACTTGTAAGAGGGGAACAGTGACGGCACTGTGATTTCTAATTTCTTTTTATGAGACACAGGTAAGCAGTGTGTTCTCATTGTTGTCTTTTTGGGTTCCCTTTTGGGGGCCACTAAAGGTTTAGGTTGATTTAAAATTTCTTTTCACAGTGCTCTTCTGCAGCTTTCCCCCCCATATTTCTTGTATGCAAAGCAGAAAGCAGAGGCATTAATTTGGAACCAATGGACAGTTTTAAGTAATGTGTAGTCCATTAGGAGTTTGCACTGTTTGCTCTCACTTTAGGTCATTCCTGCCCTCTCCTTGCCCCCAGGCACCATATATCCACTGGATTAAAAAAAAAACTCCATGAGAGAATTCAAAGATTAATTAGAGGATGTAAGTTTTGAGTTGGCATCAGCTGGCAGCGTGTGGGCAAGAGCTCATGTGGCTGGCAGAGGTAGATAAACAGTTTTGTGGAAGTCATGTGAGGTTCTGTGGTGAATGTTGTCTGTTAATAAGAATTCATAAGAATATTGCTGTGCATTTAGTTTTATGGTACAGTGTTGCTATGAAGTGTTTGCTAATTCTTAGTGTTTCTGAAAGTCCTTTGTGTGCACAGAAAGTATCTTGACAGGGCAATGAAATAATTTAAAAATAAGTGTAAGAATAGCCAGTTGCTTGTGAAAGCTGTTATGTGGACTGTGCAGTAGCTGGTATTCTTTACCATTAACCTGACATTGTAAGAGGCTCAGAGTCCTGCTTTTAAGTGGTTTTGTGACAGATTTAATGTGGAAGACCAGTGCTTGTATGCAGCTACAGAGTACTAGAAGCAGTTTGAAAACCAGAGTAGGTAGGTGGTTTGGAGAACATTGTACAAAGTCTCTAGAAAACAGAATAACTGGCAACATTTTTCAGTGCTTGAGGTTCTT
Organism: Corvus brachyrhynchos; assembly: GCF_000691975.1. Taxonomy (NCBI): domain Eukaryota; kingdom Metazoa; phylum Chordata; class Aves; order Passeriformes; family Corvidae; genus Corvus; species Corvus brachyrhynchos. Next base: position 3,556,334 of record NW_008237174.1, on the reverse strand, counting down.
ACGGGAGCCAGCTCTTGAGTAATACCTTTTTTATCTTTGGTAAATAAGGTGCTTGAGAGATTAATTTTGATATTGTTGCATCATTTTATTTTTTAACAAGGAAAGGTAACATTTTGAAATATGCTGTTATTTTCAGTTAATAATTTGATGTTTATGAGTATAGAATGTTCATAAGAGAAGAATATGAAGCGTACGTGATTGAAAAAAACTGATTACATTTGTGTCACTACAAATAACAGCCAAAAAACCTGCTTTTGAGTACTGCAGAAGGATGGTTTTCAGTCAGTGGTGTGAGCATTGCTATTTAGTATTGTGTCCTCCAGAAGGCTGCAGGTTGGTCTATAGTTGGTGTATACAAACCATTGGTACAGACACAGCTCCAGGGGAGAACCGGGTGAATAAAGGTCAATGTTTCCAGTAGAAACTCAAAAAGCTAAGTACAAAGTTGACATGGCAGAAAGAAGCACACAAAATGTTATTTAAAAATTTCATTGGGCACTGAATCCCCTTCCTGCTTGGCTTCACGTCTCAAATTCCTTTTCTGGTTTTGAAGAGTACTTTGGTCCTTTTGCCTGTACTTTTTTCCACTTCATCTACCTTTCAGTATTCCTGGGTTGTTTTACTTTTTTTTTTCTTTTCTTCATACAGTGTATCACTAAGTTTACTACTCTTGGGTTAGTGCTTCTCCCCAGATGCCCCATTATTTCCCTCCCAACCCCCAAAGCATTTAAGGACCTGTGTGTTAACCATATGTGAGTCTTACCCGTTAAGTGTCTTGTCTTTTTACACTGCCAGTTTTTGGAGGCATAGGCCAGTGTTGCTTACAGTACCTGTGAAGTCCTGTCCTGAGGGTGTGTGCTAGAAATAACTCATGCTTTACTATGTATAATATTCTGTAAAACAGAATCTCCAGAAGGAAGGACTCTGGTGACAACTGTGGAGGGAAGGAAACCATTAGTCACAGATGAGGTGCAGTAAAGGAGGGGACTGCTGTGCCAAGGGCTGGGCAGTGGGGGGCTGGAGGCACACAGGGAAGTGTGGGGGCTGGCCTGGGAGAAATCATGGGACTGGAGGCCTACTTTGGGTCCTCTACATTTTGGTGCTTATAGCTGGCTGGTATTATTTACTCTTTGCTGGTGTTGGGATGGTTATTTTGTGTTTGGGGTTTTTTTGTGGTTGTTTTTTTTTCAGTTCCCTTTTTGACTTAAATAGGTGTTGCTGAGGAAGGCAAGGCCTTTGGGATTTTCACACCACCACACACATTGTATATTGGGGTATGAAAATCATGTAGGCTTGCAGTATTTGTATTTCTGCCCTTTAGTGCTGAGTGTCTTACTTTGTTTCAGCTGATAGAGGGAAGGATTTTCTGAATTTACTATTTGGTTATCTGTATGCCCTGCTAAGGATGCAGACACAGGATATTTAAGGAGGATTGTCCAAGTCATAACCAGGGATCCTCTAAACAAAGAAGAGTTAGTTAGTACTTGGTGTATAGACAGCAGTGAAAGAGAGACAGTGCATATGTGTGTGTGCCGTCCACATGGGCACATGTAATGGCAGCATCAGAATGTGAGCAGACACAGTGGTGTCCTGGTACTGATTAATGGAGATGGAAAAGACTGAATCCCCAAAAACGAGTCCAAACATAGTAGGAAATAAAATTTGAAATGTAGAATCATAAAATTATTTGGGTGGGAAGAGACCTTAAAGATCACCCAGTTCCACTCCCCTGCCATGGGAAGGGACACCTTCCACTATCCCAGGTTGCTCCATGCCCCGTATAACCTGGCCTTGAAAACTTCCAGGGATGGGGCATCCACAACTAGCTTTACAATTTTACAGTAGTGGAGCTTTACAACAACCTGAAAGTAGGTTATAGCCAGGTGAAGGTCAGCCTTTTCCCAAGTACCAAGTAATAGGATGAGAGGAAACTGCCTCAGCTGCACCAGGGGAGATTTAGATTGGATATTAGGAAAAATTTCTTCACCAAGAGCATTATCTAGCATTGAAATGGGCTGCCCAGGGAAGTGGTGCACTCACTATCCCCAGACGTATTTAAAAGATGTGCAGATGTGGCACTCGGGGCCATGGTTTAGTGCTGAGCTTGGCAGCACTGGGTTAAAGGACTCACCCTCTAAGGTCTTTTCCAACCTAAATGAATTTATGATTTTATTCTGTCTTATGCCAGGTTTAAGTGAAAGCATCATGTACACCATGATGTAAAGATTGAGCCACAATAGCAGGAGGTGAAGAACACTTGTCTACTGCTGCTGAAGTGTTTTAAATTATTTATTTGTAGTAATGACTTAAGTGTGAAGAGGTGTGTGTGTGTGTCTGTAGAAGAGCTGTCTTGTTTTTCTTTTCATGGGAGGACTGTATTTGGGAATCTGTGATGAATGCTGACTGGAAAGTGAGTAGTAGTTTCTGAACCCTCTTGAGTGAAGAAAAACATCATTAGTCTGGCAGATTGTCAGCAGCAAATGGTATATTAATTTTTGGCACAAAACTTGCTAGCAAAAAAAAGAGACTTTCCTTTCTGTTGTTAATAATAAAAGTGAGGAGGGACTGATTATCTGTGCTTGGTAGCTAATACTGTTCTGCTTCTTTGTTATCCATGTAAGACAGATCCAATGCTTTTGACAAAAGTACTTTTATATTTTATTAAAAATAAAAAACCCACTTTATAATATACTGATAATCTGCATCCAATTACATATCTAACTTTAAATAATTTTATTATGTTTATAAGCTTTTACAAGCTATGTGCAAACAATTGCAGAATTTCCCATGTGTTTAGAGATACCACTCTTCAGATGTGTAGAATACTGAGAGTCTTCATGCTAGGCCAGTTTTACTTCCCCAGCACTTCAGAGGTACTTTTTTACATTTACTACTAGTGATAATAACGCAGAGAAATAATATATTTTTTTAATAAAAATGTTTATTTAATTAGGTGACCTCTAGCTATGTTGAAAATTTTAGGAAGCTCAGACTAATGACCTAACTCTATTTTTATCTGAGTAATAAAAACAACAGCAACATTTTGTTTACTGAATTGCTGCTTTAATTTTTAGGATACCTTTTTTTTGATACTCAATGCCACTCTGCACTAGTTTTTAGAGTCCAGCTAGCACAAATGCATAACAATTGTTTATTTACATTCTGCAGTCTGTTTTGATAACTGGTAACTTCTATTTCCTCTGGGTGCTGTAAATAAATCTAGTGCATGAAGAGTTGCAGTGATAGGGAAGAGCAGAAAAGTACTGCATAAAAAGGAAAGGCTGTTTAGTAGAGTTCTTCAATAAAAGCAAGTTTGGCAAGAATGAGAGGAGGTAACTTAAAAAGTTGGAAGTAATGTTAAGACCACAATCAAGTCTTTCCCTCACAATTTCTTGTAATGAGTAGTCAATGAAGATCTGTAGCAGCTCTGCATCTTTCAAAGTTGAATGCATATATTTGGTGCTGTTCTAATTTCTGCCTCTGCAAATATGCTGGATTACACCTCACTTTATATTCAATTTGCTGGTCACCACAAAATGACAGAAGTCCTTATCTGTTTCTACATTTTAAATAAAGAACTTCTCTCTGTTTCTTGTACTCCATTTGGTTTAACTTAAAAGCTTCAACATTAATTTACTTGGGTGAGAAATACTGTGAGTAAAGCACTGGCTGGCGAGTTGTAATAATTAGATTCTATTTCTAAGTGTGTCACAGGCTGCTTGCGAGTTAGGAGACGTTTGGTTATCCTGGTGTGTTTTTATCTGTGCATTGAGGATGAGGCAGTTTTTCTTTCTTTGGTGTCTTTGCATGGTAAACTTGTGTTTGTCCTTGAACCAATATAATGGATGTGATGCTTAGGGACAGGGCTTAGTGATGGGTTTGGCAGCGCTGGGGGAACAGTTGGGCTCGATAATCTTAGAGATCTTTTCCAACCTTAATGGTTCTAGCTTTCTCTTCTACTTTAGGATAAATGCAAACACTTAATTGAAAAATACTTTGTAGCAGCTCTAATAGTTGAAATTGATAACAAATAAGTTTTATGTGCTGTATATTAGGATGGAGAAAAGGTAAATGTATTTTTAAGTGGCCCCATTAAAAAAAGATCCGTTTAAGTGACCACATATAATTGTTCCAGCTGATGCACAGGCTCACTTTGTCTACTGTCGGTGAAAATGTTTCTGTTGAAAGAAAATCTCCTTTATTGCATTTAAAAAAATAAAGGAGAAATTATTTTAAAAAGTAGGTAGAGGCAGACTATAGTGCAGCAACTAAAGTATTTTTAAAGCATCCTATCATAAGATTAAAAAGTAAGAGTCTTTAGCGTATTCTTGTCATGGGAATAGAAATTTGAATGATTAACCCCTTTCTATTTATAGCTGTTTTCTCTGAGTTATTCCTGTTCCAGTTAACTTCTAGGTAAATTTTATGAGAAGGCAGAGCAATTCTTGCCTTAGTCTATCTCTGCAGCTCATGATTTCAGTATCCTCAAGTTACTTTCTTTTTAATGTGAATTTCACAAACCACGGCTGAATTTTCAGATTTATTTGTAGCTTGATAACTTGTCAAGTTTAATTGTGTGCAACTACAAGATTTATAGAGGCCTTCAGCATTTGGTGGCTCCTTTTGTCTTCCCATCACTACTTGCCAGTTTTTAAAATTCTGGTATATCACTGCTTAGGGGTGAATTCCTGGGGTTATTGCCTCAGGAGAATCCAAGATGCAGGCTGTGTGTGCTGTGCTGATAACTTTTGGAAGACCCAGACAATATATACCAATTACTGTGAAAGTTTTCCATTCTCTTGATGCCCTAAGTTGCTTTTTCATTGTTGATTTAACTGGGACTTGTTGGCCAGGAAAGTAGCATGCTACTCTTTGGGTGGTTTTCAGCTCTATTTGTGCAGTAGTAAGGGTTTCTACCTATGTAATGACCATTTTCTTGAGAAAGAGGCAGTGGTTAGACCCCTTATGCAAGAGGGGTTCTTCAGAAATGGCAGGACTCCTGAAACGTTTGGCTCAAGCATCTACACATTGGTGATTAACAGACCCAGTTAACCTGAAGAAAGATTTATTGTTGTGTGGTGGCAAATGAAATGGTTTGTTGTTAAATTTTCTGTTGTTCTATGATGTACTTTTTTACTTGCCATGTACTGGTGAGAAGTAAAATAGAATTTTAGAGGGGCTTTGTTTTCTTTCTCACTTATCCTGGGAGAAAATTTGAAAGGAGGTTAGGGAAATACTTTTTGAGGTTTTCCTTTGAAAGTAACTCTTCTGCAGTCAAGTGTGGTGTTGAGGAATTTCTATCTTGGTCAAGCCATCATTGTTTGTGTGAAAACTGAAAAGCCCTTGTTTTCAGTTGCAAGAGTCACTTTCTTGGTGCCTGATTTTGTCATATTTTAATAATTGCTTTCTAAAATACAGATGCTGCTGCTCCAGCAGTTCTTCTGTGTGCCCAGGTTTACATCCCTTGTATCCACCTGCTCCTGCAGTTTGGAGGTGAAGCAGTAGGGCTGGGGTGCAGAATGCAGTGAAGTTGTCAAAAGAAAGTCTCCAGTGATCAGCTCTGGGAAAAGAAGGAGCTCGTGTTCATTTATCAAGGAGAGGGTGGGTTTTAGATGCCTATTGCCAGAAAGTGGTGTAAATGCTGGTGTCATAATTTAGTGGTAGCAGGAGGATAAATACATTGTCTACGATGTATCTGCTGCCTCTCCTCCATCCTTCCACACCTTGCATGGGAAAATGTCAGACAATGTGCCATTTTCAGTGCAGCCTTTGTCACGTTCTTTAGTCTGGTGGTTTTGAGATGTTACACAAACTTAAGAGGGTTGTATTTTATTCTTTGCATCTTGGTCTTCATGATTTATCTCAGTGTCAGAAATTGCTTTGCAACTTGATCCCACTGAGTGTAGAAGTATCTTTACTCTGGTCAGAGCAGTGCTATTCACCGCAGCACCTACGGTACTGAAGGTAGGAAGTCACTCCCCTGTGCCAGAGAACTGCCAGGCATGCTGCCCTCTTTCTGAGGAACTTTACTCCCCAAGTATTTCTGTGTTCTGCCAGTGCTGCTGTCACAGGGTCACAGCATTGCTGCTCTTTGTGTGAAACTCTCTGAGGCGAATGTACAGGGTAATGCTCTGGAAGGGTTCTTGGGGCCAGCCACAGCTCCAGCACTGCTCGGGCTCTGTTCCGTCTCAGTATGTGGAAGGGAATTTCTCACTGAAGTGCTCCTCACGCCACAAACTGCTTTTACTTCTCTCAGAAGTAAGCCTGTAGAACAGGTAGTTGGTTAATGGACTGAAACCTTTTCATTAGTGAAGGAAGCCAGAAAACGCCATGTCGTCTGCATTACTGTGCTGAGCCTTGCAGCTGATCAAAATAGAAGGTTTTAGGTTGGTTAGGTTGTTTTTACATCAAGTATTCTGTAATTTTAGATGCTATGTCTAAAGACCATGTAAAATACGTGAATACTATTCAAATATGACTTTTGGATCCAAATTCAGATTTGAGCTGTTGGTTTGATGAGAGGAGGATTGTCTTTTGTGTTTGTGGTGTGTTTTTGGTTTTGGTGGGTTTGGGGTGTTTTTTTTGTTTGTTTTTTTCATGTTTGTTTTTTTTGTTTGTTTGTTTTTGAAACCAAGCACTCCCTTGCTTTTAGCCTGGGATTAGTGCAAATTTGGGGTTCTTAAATTACATAGTATTATAAATTGTCATGCTGAAATTATGCTTCATATTTAAAATATTTTTTCTATGAGGCCTCACTACCTGAAAGAGGAGGGAGTGGGGAGCAAGAGCTGTTTAAAATGCACACTTTTATTATCTAAAAGAACTTAATAGATTTGCTTTTGAGTGTTGGAAATAGCTGGAGGTAAACTGTATTTATTAGATGCCTGTATTTTTCCTTCTTCAGCACAGGAACTATTCTTAGTGATTGCTTCTAGTTTCAGATAGTATTTACTGTATACCTGATGCTAGTGATGGGATACTGTTGTTATTTGTCATGTGGCAGTATTTGTAATCAAATGGCAAGTTGGACTGCAGCACCATGTCTTTAAAATACACTTAGGTAGACACTGCTGTGTTGGTTCATAGTCTCTTGCAATCCACACTTGGGAGTTTATTTTAATCATAAAGAATGAAGTTTTTCAAGTGATACCTGGAGCAGGATGGGCAATACCTTCACAAAATGGCTCATAATAATTAATTACTGAAAAATTGTTCAGTCTTGCTTTTTAACTCTGTGTTCTCATTTATATAAATTCAAATATGAGCACAACAAAAAGCAGAATTTGTGAACAAAATAGAAGTACATTTGAATAGTTTCACCATATTAGGCATTTCACAGGATGTAATTGGGAAGTGAAACATGGGGACATGAAAGTGAAGAAAACAGACTACGCAGATCACAAGAAATAGAAATCACAAGTAGTCCTACTAATAACATTACAAGTAACTAAGTAATTGTGATGGGATCTTCGCAGAAACAGGATGAAGACTCACTGCTTTATTTCTCTGTTTAAAGTGCAGGTAAATATTTATTCATTTAGTAACTTTTGGGTGGAACCAGTAGGGGTTTTTCAGTGTTTTTATATCTGTGACACACTAGTGAATAGAAAATGCATCAACAGTAAGGGCTGTGTTCAGGTGTTCCTGAATTCAGAGGAAATGCTTAGTCACTGCTTATGCACCTTGAGCCTTTCAGAGTTTAAGGCAACCAGAGAGAAATCATGAAGGACTTCATAAACTTTAGAATGCTTGAAAATGGCTCATTAAATGAATATAAGATTTCTTTATTAAAAATGATGGTGTGGGGGTAGTTTTGTTCTAGAGCAAGTCCTTGTGCTCTGCCCAGTAAATAACTCTAGATTCAGTCACAGGTTACAAAACAAAAGTATGAGACATAATTGTGTTGTGTTAGAAGACCAAAGAAACAGGTACAGGAATTGCTGTGCTGCTGGCAATTAATGCCCCTGCCCTTGCCCCTGAAATTTCTGTCCTCAAATACTGCTCTAGATGTAGTGAAAATCAAATGTGCAGTGCAGAATCAAATGTTATTATTGCTTGCAACCTGTTGTAGGATTCAGAAAGCTGAATTTGAGTGGCAGGGCTGCTGAGAGTGTGCAGGGATTGCAGACAGGCTGGTTGGGGGTTCATTGACTCCTGCAAACATCTCTGTAGATGCCACAAGGGCTTGTGCAGGGTGCTGGGTTTGTCTACACCTGCCTAAACTGCTGCTCAGTGGTTAGGCTAGCTCAGTTCAAGCCTTTGGGCCTCACACTCTGTGTCTGTGCACATGCACGTGTAGACGACGATTTCTTGGAAGAGGAGCACTGCTCTGTGACCATGGCTTCCAGTTCTTCACGTCTGTAAGCCACATGTAATGAACCAGATTTAGAAAAGCTGCAACACTGGCATGGAGGTGAAAGTGATCTGTGGGCCCTGGGAGGAGTTACATCTTCACATGGATGAGTCTGTTCAGTCTAAACTATTCAATTCTTTGTCACCAGCTTTGGAGCTGCTGAGCCAGCTGGGTAATCACTTGTGCCCTGTGTTGGATCGGAACTGGAAATGAGCTGGAAAGTGTTGCTCACTTGACTCCATGTTTGTAAAGCAATATAAAGCAAATCTAAGCACTTGTTTGTGAGTCATCTGAAACCATAAAAACACTGCTGTTTTTATAAGATGGTCACATGCAACCTTGAACTTTGTGCTTTTTGAACCGTAGAGTACCAGACAGAGCACATCTTCCAGCCCAGAACCTCTCCTAGGATGTTTTCTTAATCTGCGCTTGTCATTAGAAGTGATCGGCACTGGCAGCCAGCCCTCGACTGCTGAGGGCATTTGCAGGGTCTCCCATAGCAGAGACTTTGCCAGTCTCGGTCTCAGCACACTGCCCTCAGATCAGAGAATGACTGGCTGCCAGACAGAGTGTGAGAGGAAAATTTGCTGTCTACGAGCCTTTTTTTGTTAAGCTTCTTTAACAGTGATGTGTTCCTCTTCTGCTTTGCCCAGAGGCATTTCTTTTGAAAGTGACAGAGCAGGAAAAAATCAGCTGAATCGTTCTGGGAAAATAAAAATAAATTATTTTTGTTTAGGTTTCTGTTTGTTGATCCTAAATAGTGCAGATGAGTCCTTCCCATCTGGAACTATCTGTTTCTTGCTCCTTTAATGGTAAGTCCTTCATTTTCCAGGGTCATACATTCATAAGTGCCCACAGTCTTTTGCTCTTAAGTTTGACTTTATTTTAAGGACAAAAAGATTGTTATTCACCTCACAGCTCCAATCAGATCGAGTTCTAAGATACAATTAGTAGGAGGGTTACTGGGTTACTTAACCTTGAACACCATCAGGCAGGATACATCACTGTGAAAGAGGGAAACCCCCTACCCCCCCCCCACCAGATAAATTCAAATGTCAGTAACTGACACCCAGTTAAAAAATCACTATGTTCAAAATAAAGAGTTGGTGAAAACTTGCAAGATCTTTTTGATACTGTCTTGCAGCTCCTGAAAGAAACTCAGCAGCTTGTGTAACCAAGTAAAAAAAATGATTCATTTTGAATCACATTACTCTGTGCTTGCGTGAGTATAGATTTGTTTTAACCAAGCCTGTTGGGCACTGAAGGGGATTTCACAGAAGTGAGCCAGGACTTAGTGAGGCAGCTCTCTGGGAAGAGTGAACAAGGCTTCCTCACACTGTGATTCATTGTACTGGGATACAGGGCTCCTGCCTTCAATCACCCACTGGATAAATGTAATTATGGTATCAAGTTCTTCTTGATGAAGACATAACTGAATTTAGCTTTAAATCATGTTTTTAACTGTTATCTGTTTAACTTAAAGAATAATATTGACCTATATTTTTAGTTATGCAAGAAAATGCTAAATGATCTTTCTTTCGCCCATCTTCAGGAATAAGAAAGGCTGTAAACTGACTTACAGTTCTGACATAGATGTGTGTTTTGAACTCATTTGGTGTTCTGCAATTTCTGTCTCTGCCTTTTTTTTTTCTTTTTCTGTGGCTGTTCTTGTGCAATGAGAACTTTTAGCTCTTTGCCTGTTCAGTTTTGGTTAAAAGATTTTGTGCAAGATAGGTGGGTTTCACATTTCAGAGAAGTCTGAGGCTTTTTAAAGGATATTATTGGTTTCTGACCAAGCACCAACACCTGGGAAAGTAGAACACAAAGAAGAATGCTGTTCTGTGTGTAACAGTGTGCTGTCCATTGTCAGTAAGTATTTTGTCTTTTGATATTACTGCAGAAATAAGTGCCACCTTTAAAAGGTCAAAACTGGTTTGTGCTGTTGAAGACTCTGGACGCTGCACTGTCAGGATGGTGCTTATGTAGAGCTCTGCCATCTGGATCATCTTCCACACAACTCTAGGTAATATGTAAGAAATACTTTTTTCAGATCTAGGCTTTAACCTGCTTTTTTAGCCTGTGCACTCAGGTATGCAGCGTGTAGCAGCTGGAAGTTGCTGTCGTTTAGGCAGATGTACGCTGCTGCGAGTTTCTCTTTTGCTCACTGTTTAAGCTCCTGGATTTGAGTTGTAATGGCTTAATTACTGACAGTGAATGTTCTTGAAGAATTTTATGTCTATTATTGTTGGAACTTAAGACTGAGGAAGACTGAGTTGCTTTATATGTTTCAATATTTTTTTAAGTTGAAGATATTTAGTGTATTTACTGATGTTTCTTCTGGGTTTTTTTTTTCCTCCGACTCCAAAATGGTGAGTTTCTTCATTGCTACAGCTGCTAATTTAGTGTGATATTCACTTGTCCAGTCTTCAGGACTATTTGAGAGCATGAAATGCTCAAGACAGCTTTGAGGTGACCAAAGCTGTGAACCAAAAGCTTTAATACCCCAGCTGTGTGCTTCTGTGTGTATTGCTGTCCTAAATATCTGCTAGTGCTCTCCTGGTGTCTTTTGCAGTGCTTTCTTCCAGAGTAAGAGGTTTAATTACAGAGAAGATACCCAAGAAACGGCTATATGATGTATTCAACCCACTCAGAGTTCCTTATCCTGAAGTAAACCTGGAGCATCCTCTCCAACAAATGGATTTTTTGTGTACTCTGGAAGAATTGACAGAGCAGCCTGTCTGATGGGCCTAGAAATTGTTATAGAGCAGAAGACAATCGGGCCACAATTAGCCCAGTAATTTCTATGTAGCATCTTACATTGCTTATGAATGATTCTTTTTTTTCTTCTAGTTTTCCTTTTCTCTTTGTGAGTGGCCTGTTTCCTTGGCTTGTAATTGTTTTTCTCGAACATTAGATGCCACACAAGAGTTCTTGGCAAAAGTTTCTTGTAGCTCTTCCCCCTTTCTTTCCTTGTGATGTAATTTTTTTTGGTCATATGTTCATAAGTGTTTCTGTGGCCATAGGGAAGTATAGAGTGTAGGTGGAGAACTGTAAAAAGTTTTACTGTATTGTCACAGGCATTTTGATTGCCACCACACAATTTTATGATTGCTGAATTGCCTCATAAGATTGTTAATATTTTAGAAAAAACAAGTTACAATTTACATCAAATCAGTATCTATGTAATGAGGATGTAATTAAAGGATTCATGAAAAGAATTATTTCGCCAAATGCAGTTTCTCATGCAGAAGTTACAAGCTGGAATGGAAAAGGATTTCTGTTGGGTCCTTGGTGGGTACTGTCAGAAGAAGTCATATGGGTGTGGGCCCAAGGTGGTTTGGTGGTGTGTTTTTCGCTGAGCTCACACCCAACAGACCCAGAAAGGGGTGGCTTGTAATGTCCAACTGCCAGTTCTCTTTTCTCATGTTCCCCAGAGAGGTGCAGTGGGGACAAAGATGTCATCATTAGAGAGTCCAGTTTGTGAGGCAGTTCCTTTAAGTCTTTCTGATCTTTATGCAGTTCCCAAAGATGATGCTGGCATGTTTCTTACATAGTTGGAGTCCTCAATGGCTGTTCATGGTCGATAAAAGGCCAGCAGAGTTTGTACTCTGTCTGTTGGGTGATACAGTCACCAGCCTTTGGAAAATTCTCCACTTGTTTGAAGGTGGAAGGTGTCCTGGCTGCCCATGGTGTGATCTGCAGTCCAGTGATACCACCTCTCTTAACCCCTGCTCTGCTGCTCTGAAAAACGGGAAAGGTTGGTTGGTGACAAAAATAAGGCTGCACACCCTTGTCCTGTAATGAAGGGTTTGTTTCTCATGCTTGAATATAGTAGTGGGGGTTTGCCTGTGTGCTTTAGAAGTGGTTTAAGATCTCGAGGACTGGCTGATCCCCCACAGTTGGTTGTAGAGGACCAGCAGGAGGCCTGTTGTCAATGTCGTGTCTGAGCTGCAGAGATACAAAGTGCTGTGGGAAAAGAGGGTAAACAGGACATGGAGCTGTAGGGAAGTGAGAGACTGGGGTGAACACAGGAACTGTAATAGGAGCTATTCACAGTGCACTGGTTTGTTTAAGCTGTACAGTTTATAGACCCTGGATAGTTTCTGGGCTCCCACCATCTGATTTGTTATCATGTGTCTAGTTAGCCATTGACCTCTAGAAGTTTGGGATATCCAGCTTTCAGTCAAATAGTATCCTGCTCCTGCCACGGGGTATGGTACTTCAGTCACACGCTGTGCCCCTTGTTTGAGGGGCCACAGGTCATGCAAGATTTCTTCCTTGGGTAGAAGTTCTGTTGTCATGCCTGTTAGCTAGAGTAGGATGCATTTCACACCCCCTCCTAAGATCCTGCCTGCTGGCTGGTAGCTTTTGATTCAGATTTTTCTGATTCCACAAGCGCAAATATTGACGTGGCTGTAAAACGTGAATTCCAGGCTGGTAGTTCAGCCTTGGTTCTGTGAGATTCACGCAATTGCTTTGTCCTTGCAATTTCTAAATCATATAACGCTGTCTTCATTTTTCTCTAGTCTTTTTTGTGTGTGTGTTCCCTGCTGTAGGCTCCTAGACATTAATGATGAGAAGTTTCTGGACTAGCTCATGCCTCTAAATAAATCAAATAACTCAATGTGTATGAATTGGCTTATTGCATACCAGGTGAAAACCCATTTTGGGACAAAGATGTCCTTTATGACACCTTTCTGCACCATAAGGTTGTTTTCAAAAAGTTGTGCATGGAGCAGTAACTTAACTTTTTTCCAGGCTTAAGCAGGTGGAACAGTAAGAATTTATCCCTCAAAGCCACTGAAGAATCCAAGTTGCTTCAGAGGGCTCTACGTGCCAATTCCCAGAGAAATCCTGCTCTGTGTGGGACAGGGGCAATGACAGCCCACCTTCCCTCCTGGTCACTGTACTGTTTTGAGTTCTTACAAGCACAGTGGGACTTACTTGGTGTGGTTTAGAAAAATAATTGTTTATGGGAAGTGCAGTGTAGTTACATGTCTTGTGCTTTGTGGCTTGGCCTACAAACCTGTAGATAACATCAGAGTAAACTGATAGCACTGCTTTGGCTCAAGGGGGATTTAAGTAGTTTTTGTTTATTGAGAGCTTGATTTGCAAGGTAGAGCTAATGAGGATGATGTCTTGGCTCTGTGGAGATGTTTGGCCCTGTACATCAGCAGGGTGTTTGTTGGTCAGAGACCTACTGAACCTTTCACATGTTGAACTCTATGACTAGGAAGATGGGATCACTTGTGTCATCAACTCAAATTCTCCATAGTAGAACAACAGATAATATTACACTCTTAAAAAAATGTCACCAACCTCCCTCCCACTCCCCCCTGCCCAAACAAACAAAAAACCTTCACCAAAATCAGCTTACAGCCCGGAGGAAAAAAAGAAAATGTGCTTAAGATAATGAAGGCAACTCTGTCTCCCTTTTTTTTGTCTTTAACTGCAATGGACATCTGCTGGTCTGATTCAAACTGAGTGCACAAAAATTTGAAAATATTTGTAGCAGTTAAAAAGGTTTTTGACTAATTCACTATCATACTACTTATTAGAATAAATGGCATATTCTAATTATTCCTTCCTTTTTTCCCTTTCTGGTAGCAGGGCGTTTGTGGATTTGACATTCTTTTAACTGTTAGATTGTGTAATCTGAATGTGGTGCTGTAGTATTTGAAGACAATAAAAAATAGTGTGATTAATTAGGTATTTCTGCACAAAAAGTTGTTGCAGCTTTTAAACCAAATAAAAATTACTGATTTTCTCATTTGGTTAGTTACATCATGTTGTGTTTTGCTTTTTTTAGATCACATTGAGGTCATCTTGTGGAATCTTCTGAAAAAACAAGAGTAATAGGAAGAAAATGTTTAATAAAAGTATCTTCACTACACAGTCAGACTGAAACAGGAAAAGTTCATTGGAGTAAGTATTACAGGACTGGGGTTTTTTTGGCTTGTTTTCTATTATCTTTTGCTTGTAAAGTCAGCATGGCTATTAGGCTTTTATTGTATTTAACTTTGTTGTAGTTACATTAAGAAAATAAATGGGTGGGTCCGTGCTCATTTCAGTTGATCGGCTGCTGATGGACTCATAGGTTCCCACTGAACCATCTTCCATGTTGGAAGTAGTTGTATCTTATGAAATTTTAATGGGGTTCAGATTTTTGTCTTGGCTGCTGTGTATGCTGGCCATGATTTTGACCAGGGAGTTGTGTGGTATAGATGTGATTGCATATAAGCCCCTATTTGCCAGCAAAAATTAAAGCACTGCTTGTATTTTCCAGGGAATTTGAAAATACACTTCTTTTTTTTCTGTTGCTCTCCAGTCATGGCTCTTCTGAGTGACTTTAATATTTTTGTTGTCGCTATTATTTATCTTGTATTGTAGCTCCATCATTCATCAAACTTGCTCAGGTTTTCAATTTATGAATCTCGGATACATCTTTTCTTCACTGTTTGTAGTTCACTTCTAGCTTTTGTGAATTCTGGGCTGACACATGTCATTGATGATAAAAGAAGCCTTTCTACCTAATGCAGGGACTTGCACCTTGCACAAAAGGATTGCACCTTTTGCTACCAGATAAATAAACATTTACATACTGATACAGTGTAATGCTTAGTTTCTGTCTATTTCATGTGCTTGAGATGAGAAGTGTAATTATTTTTCTATCACTTTGTATTGGATTGTCAGATTCTAAAACATATTCTCCTTAGAAACTGGGAAAAAACTGCCTATGTCTGATGCATTTTGTTCATGCTGTGGGATTATGTGAATGTAATTCTGCAGGAGTCACTGGAAATACTCTTGAATGCCTGGTTGGGAATGAAAAATATCTGGCCATTAGAACTGAAGGGGGTGAGAAGTGTTTTTAATTTACAAGAAGTATATTTTGGCATATTGCTTTATTACCAAGAGGAAATGACTCCTCTTAGCTTCTTCTTTAAACACGGATGTGTATAGGGTGTCATCATTTGGTAGAAAAACGTCTGTGGAACCTAATCAGACAAGAAAAGCTTTTCATACTTGGTGTTTTTAGCAAAGTGTTTTTAACTGGCAGAATAACATGTTTGGATTGATTGATTTCCTCTCTTTAAAAAAAACACCATAAAATTTTCAATTAAATGTGGATTTAAAGAAGTTGATACGTGTTAGTTCCCTTTCTCTAAGTACTTAAATGCTACAGTTTTTAGTCAGCATATTTAAATTTGCATCAGTTTCTGATCTAGGCCATATGTCAAGTGACTGATAAATACTCATGTGCAACATTCTTGTAGCACCTGATTCTGAATTATGACCCCTGAAGTTCTCAGGAGCTGTATTATGTGGAGTTACTTGTCTTTTACTGCCTTACTAGACTACACAGTAGAAATACAGGCACCTGTTCACAATGTCCCAATACAAACAAACAAACCAACCTATTTGCTGCTTGCACACTTAGTTTGACAAGTTAATTCTTGACTCTAGTAATCAAGTTACCAAAACAGATAGACAATAAAGTTGAAACTGAGCTCTCCAAACAAATAAAATGAAGACTGTCCACTGGAGACAGCTTTAGTAATTTTAAATCATTGTATTTAGGCTTATACCAGACACAAAACTTGCTCAGGTGTTCAGTAATCAGTAAACTTGTGCTTCTTCCTTCCCCCCTCTTTTTTTTAAGAGACTCAGAGAATTCCATTGTTACAACTTAAAATTGATTCTGATTTTTCCTTTTTGGGGAAATGTTTCAGAACCCTTTTTTTTGTTGTTGTTTTTAGTTGGACATTTGTGTGTATTTGTGTGCATTTCAATCATCACAAGGTATTTTGCAATTGGAATTTTTTAAGTACTAAGAGCATTAAAATAAAGTTTGAGTAGCAAATTTTGTGAATCACAGTAGCAAACTGTGAATCTCTATTCACAGTTAAAAAGCCAGGTGGAGTTCTCATGAAGTCTTAGAAGCAGATGCTGAATCTCACAGCTGGAGAAAAGTAACCCCAGGAGCAGTCAGCCAAGGACTGACCGCTGAAGGGATGCTGAAGGCTCCAAGGGTAGCTGCATTTCTGGGATACTGTGGAGCCTCCATCCATGGAGTCTTGCAAAATTATGTGTGCACACTTCTAAGAAACATGCTTTAACTTCAATGTTGGACCTAATCTTGGGACCAGCTGGGCTAAATAGGAAAATAGGAAAAGGACTCCCAGAGGTCCTTTTCGGGCTAAATAGTCTGTAATTCCTACATAATCTTGAATATTTTTGGTCCTTATGATGAATGGCCAGGGCTACTTTTGTCTTTGTTACCTTTAACTTCATGACAACAGTGTCAATTGTGTGGAATTTTTAGGATTGTGTTTTTCTACCAAATGGCATTGTATTTCAACTTGTCTTCATAAATGAGTGTCATGAAAAAGGTACATAAAATACATCTAAATATTTGCATTAGAGTTGAATTGTTTGATTTCCTTCAGTGCTTGGTCAGCATTGAACAGTCCTGTCCATGTAACAAATGGCTGTGAGCAGCCACCTCTGAATCTGTGTGATAGGGGTGTTGAAGCTGGTGTTGGAAGAAAAATAGCTGCAAAAATCCAGACTAGATTATGTAAGAAACAGACCAAATCAGGAAGAATGTCTGGCCTGATGAAGCATGTAAAATTTATATTTTTTTCCATTAAAGGGCATCTTTCTACCTTGTAGGATCCATGGCATCTCTGTATGAGACTTAAGCACAGTCTGCTCATGTGATAGCTCTGTGTTTTGGTCTGTGTGGCCTCCTTGTAGGTGTAAATTTCACTCATTAATATTCAACTGGTTTTAATTGCTTCACTGGTTCACCTCTCTCTGTAGATGCATGCAATCTGTCTGCTGGAGAACAACCCTCTTTCTTAGAGGTTTTGATCAAAATACGAGAAATAATTAAAAGGTGAATCTTTTAGTCCCTGTGTGAAGAGGTATCTACTTATAGGAAAACCTTAGTTTCTGTTTTAACTTTTTTTCCTTATAGTAGCATGTCATCTAGATGTAACATCTTAATAGCTGAAGGAAACAGTTGGCTGCTGGTGAGATTTGATGTTGTAGGTCCATTTGTACAATTCCAAAAGAGAGGAATTTACATTTATTTATTTATATAGTAACTATTTATATATTTAAATATCTTCTAAGTGGAATGTTTCCTTTGTGTTTACAGTGGAATAAAAATTTTTTTTTGAGTGGTAGAGCAGGCAAGGAAATACCAGAGAGCAGAACTAATACTGGTTTATTATTTCCTAGTTTTGTTGTCAGACAAAGAAGTCTGGTACAATTCTCGTTTAACAATGGGGGGACAGGGCACCTACAGTTTACTTAGTACAATAAATCAATAAAAGCACAGATTATTAATGCATCTTTTCAGATTCATGACAGAGACATTGCATGATAGTTCTAATAATAGCTTGGACTGTCAGAAAGCCAGGCCTTTAGGCTGTAGTTTTGCCTACATTTTTTGAAATGATGTTAAGAGCTGTCAAGTGGCCAGCCAGCCCTGAGGCTGCAAGAAACTGCCACTCTACCACTGCTCTTGCTTCTCTCTGCACCCTCACCGTGCTGGCACAAGCACTGGTGCAGCTTTATGGAAGCAGCCTGACTTGCCTGTGTTAAACTGACATCTTTGTTCTGGGCTATGGGTCACCTCTTCTCTTCGTTTCCCATTCAGTCTGACCGTCCAGTCCTCCTTCTTCCCTTGTGCCCCCTCCATTCACCTTTTTTGTTAAGCTTGGTTTTGTTTGTTTGTTTAAAATATCCATGTGAGCATGCCATCATTTAAATGCTTAGTCTATTCTTGGAACTCAACATACCCTAACATTTCATGCTAGCCTTCCTCTAGTCCATAAAGTATCTACAGTGCTCTGCAGTGCCAAAGGGAGTTATCCAGGTTGTGAACTCACCAGCTCTAATCTTTGCCCAAATCTTTAGTCTCACCTTTCTGTCCTGGAGTGTGCTATACTGAATGCATTGCCCCTCGTGTCAGGGCCTACTCTGCCTGCTGCTATTGAAAATTTTCCAAAATATCTGAGAGAGCTGTTTAGAAATGCTTCTAAAGGTGACTCTACCAGATGTTTTCTCACAGCCCAGTTGACATAGAATACTGAATAATTGGCCTGGGCTTTTTTTCCTTTGAGCTTTTTTACTTCTTGTCCCCCTGACTCTGTTGGTCAAGGTGTCAAATGAACTGTTACTCATATGACAGTGCTTTTCTAATCTGCTGTTTTCTTCCATTCCTTTATATTCCCTCCCTTCTCAATCATGCAGAACTGCATTCCAGTGAGCTGAAAGGGAATGTTTTCTCATAGTGTCCCCAGCTTCAATGTGATTGAGTGACTGGATGCTTCTTAAGACAATTTCACACAGTAATATCGAAATGTGAAAGGAGTTTTTCTTCTCCCTACAACTCACTTGCACAATTCAAAAGGATGGCCCGAAACTCTTTATTTATATTTAATGTATCTATGCAATAATTTCAAGGTAGCATGGAGGTTGGCTGTGAATTAGCTGTGAGAAGCTGATATGTTACTGTTTTGTGTTCATTATGAATTATGTGCTGCCTGTGAATTGTCAGAAGTCTATCAGAAGCCTGGGACTTAAGTTTTATTCACTTATTCAGTTCATCATGAATATTCTTTGAAGGGAACAGCAAATGTGTGTATTTGCCTGCATATAAAGTAACAGGAAGTAAGATTTTCCTTCTATCCTCATTGTTCAAGCCAAATCTGTAAGTCTTCTGAGTCTGGAATACCATTTTAGTAGTGTTGTTCTCTACATGTAGACTTGTTTTCCAGGAAAAAAAAAAAATCTGAAGACAATCTCATTCACAGCTAGTTTTAAAACTATGCTTTCATTGAATTGTAGAATAATTTTCGTAAAAAGGGAAGACTAGAGTTAATCTAACCTAACCATATGTTCAAATGAAGTTACTTAAAGTTTAATTTGAAACCAGCTAACATGTCTGCATTTTTTTCATATTTCTAAGTCCTATGTAAGTCAATTACAAATTCAGGTGCTCAGCATTTCTTGAAAACTGGGCCACTTTTATTTAGATGCATTAATATCAGAGCAGAACCTGCATTCATTGTGGGTTTGAAATCCTGACTTCAGTTTTAAAAGCTTGGTGCATAATGGTATGGGTTCACCAGAGGAATAAAGCTACAGGAGATGAACAGGCAAGATAATCAGGGATCTGAGATAAAAAACCCTAATGAAATTATCTTTGTTTGTGGAAAATTAGCTGTATTTCATGAGGAGAATGAGAGAATCTGGACTTGATGGCTGAGAGACCACTCTTAGTACCAGTGTGAGCACTGTGAGGGAATGTGGCCTTTGAAAAAGGCCTTTTATGTTTTCAATACATAGATATTTTTAGAAAACTAAATGATGATATTTTTGTTCTGATTTCTGGAGGAACCCTGACTAAACGGACATTTAATTTTCCATTCCATAGGGCCAGCTCATGTGGCAGTTGAACTAAACTGCTGGGAAATATTTATAGTACCACATGATCTTTAAAAATAACTTTCCAGGCTACTTTGTAGATGTCTTGAATTCTTAAAATCTTTGCTATTATAGATAGATACCCATGACATTCGTGGAGTGGAAAGAGCTGATTTAGGCATTTGTATTTATCATCAAGTTGATTGTATTTTATTTTTAGATTTGGAAGCAGTTTGGATGGAAATTCACCTATGCAACTGTAGAAGGCTGGAACCTTAAGTGGGTTCACTCTTTAGGGCTAAATAAGAATTCCCATGGCACGGTCTGCAGTGGTTTCCATGGTCAGCAGTGGCACGCATTTGAGTTGTCAGTGCATTGGGTGCTGGTTTTAAGAGGGTCACTATTGGTCCTGCATGACCTCGGAGGGGTGAATAGAAAATACAGTTCTTAGTAGCACATGCACTGCTTGGCATAGGTGGTGCTTGCTCTTGTCACGTTAAACCTTTAAACCAAATGTCGGCTGTAATTCCTCATTAACCCTGATGTCACCCTGCGCCCGCTGCCAGAGGGTGAACAGGTCGGATGAGGGGATGGAACAGGAGCAATGAGGAGATGGAACAGGAATGATGAGGGGATGGAACAGGAGCAATGAGGAGATGGAACAGGACTGATGAGTGGAGAGGGCTGAGCTGGTGCCCGAAGTGCCTCTGTCACAGCCTGTGGCAGTCCCGGGCAGCTCTTGGACACTGCCCTGGGCTGTGGAACAGCTCCCGGGAATCTGGTACAGACTGAGGAGCAGAAGAGGATGTAGTTCTACAGAGCCATGAACTGGCACTGATCTAACGCATATATTTTTCTTAAATGTCTTCAGAAGAAATGTTTTCAATGTTTTTTTAAAACTTTTTTCTAAAGGCTTTGTAAGTTTCAAAGGACATAAGTCTTCTTGCATGTTCAGACTCCTTTTCCATCTTTCTACGAGGCTTTTTTCCCTTGTTTGTTCTCAAATATTTCATTTATAGCTTGCTCATCTTTTTATAGTACTATATGTTTACGTAGCTAGAAAAACGATTACAATGATTGTGTTGTGTAAGTGCTTAGTGTTTCTCCTACTTAGACTACGTGATATGCTGCTGCTGTTTCCTAGAAAATGACTGTGGTCAGATTGTCATCTCATCTGTTCTGGACAGTAAGATACTGTTTAAACAGTGTTCTTGTGTGTCTGAATGGGGTGGCCCTTTTCACTACTGCAAGACTTTTTTTTTAGCCCCTTGACTGCCACATGACAGAGCAAGCAGTAGATAAAGAGCTGTATTGATCACAGTGGTGGTTGTCTTGGATGTGGTGCTCAACAGTTGTAACAACTTATTACATAAAGCAAAAATCTGGATAAGCGCAGTGCCTTTAGTTTTTGCACATCCAAAACAAGTTAGCTTCTGATACGTCCTTTATGTAAATATTCATGGATTTAGTGAAAAAAAAGTAAATCCAGCTTTATATTTAACTTGACGAGCTGTAGATATTTATGTGCCCCTAAAATGCACCTGTGTTTAGAAGAGGTGGTATAAAAGAAACTTATTTCTTAAGGAAAATTACTTTTTAATAGATAAATAACCCTCCCCTCCAGATTTTTGCCATCTGTTTGGGATGACAGCATACTGATTTCACCCCGAGAGAACTCTGACCACATTTCAGAGGTGGGTGACATCATTTCAGATGTAAGATAGCTCTTATCAAGACTTTTCCAAAGACTAGATTTTCTTTGTGCTCAAGAGAATAAATGCTATGAGAGATAACAGGACATCAAAATTTTCCTCTAACACTGCATTATATGTGTGTTTAGTATTATCACCTTCTTTGCAGCTACTTTTACTTGTGTTTTATTAGTATTCTTCTGGATTATAGTTCAAGATAAAACACTGAATGTTGCATTGGATTTTATGTAGATGTTCTTTTAACAACAGAAACAGACCTCAAAGGATGAGTGATAGGGGATTTGTGGTGAGTTCACAAGTAAAGGATTTAATGACAGCATGAGTTTTCATAATTGCTGCATTCTTCAAAAAGTTGGTTTTAGAAGAACTTATCTGACGCAGATAAATGCTTAGTGTTGATGACAATTCAAGTGGATTTGGTCTTTTTTTAATGTCTAAGTCTTTTGCTGATATCAATTATTTTCAAAGGAGAGTTCATTGCATTGTTACTCCATGTCTCATTTTTTGCAGTGCTCCAGGCAGGCTCTCTCTGAGCATGTTCTTGGGCAGCTCTTAATTTCAGGATAACCTTACAAACTCTCTCTCATGCTTACCCTTTGTATCTTCTTGGTCGGTACTGTTTTACATCAGATCTTTGCACCTCCTGGATTTAATTCCTGTACATATGCCAGTTAACTACCCAACAGGGGTAAAACTGATTTCACCAGCTCTTTCCACAGTGGAGTGAAGCCTTTGCAGCTGGGTGGTCCTGGGCTCTCAGTGACGTCCTGAAGTAGTCACCATGGATTTGAGCTTGACACAAGATAGTCTTGCCTGCCCTCAGGAAAATGGGTGGGTGGTTTAGTAAGAGAACACAGCTCCAATTTGTAACCACAGCTTCTGAAATCCTACTGATCCTTTAGTCTAAAGAATAAGCCTGGGAATGTTCTGAATGCCTGGGTTTTGTTAACTGTTCCAGTGGTTCTGCTGGTGGCCAACACTTGCTGTGGAAGTGTTGCCTACATTTTTTTTTCCAAGCTAGTTTTATACCTACTCTGTATAGCCCAGGATGTATGATTCTAGTTCTGTTTTGGTTAGGGGGAAAACATGAATGGCTGTAATTCACATAAAAATGTGTTGCTTACTTTTGACTGTCATCTGTCCTTAAACTATTTTAGAAATCAAGGAAGAAGCAGCCTGCTTCTGGTAGCCCTTTTTTGTCTTTGTTTTTTCCTTTTTTCCTTTCCCAGTGGTCTTGTTGGTTAAATGATGAGATGTACTTTTGTTGGGAAGTGAGGAGAAATCTGTAAGGTCTTTTGGCTTCAGGAATAAGGCTATTAGCACCAGAGCAAATTCTTTTGTCTGCCTAGAGATGGCAAGTCCTTTAAAAACCAAAACAGCAGCACCCAATTGAGAAATCTTTTTCTAGGGCTTCTTCTTTGTGTACGTTATATAAATAAATACCAAGATGAGTGTTAAAATTTCTTGTTATGCAGATGTTTTACTCATCTGTGTTTGACTTCTTTCCATTAGTATAAGCAGCTCTGGCAGAACTGCTGATATATTAAAATACAAATTGATTGAGAGTGAGTGTGTGGGCACACACATATATATGTATCTGAAATTTGCAGGTTAAAGCTTAGAGAAAATTTACACTTTACATGGGAAGGTTTGAATGCTGTCTGTCAGTACTACCTGTAACTTAGAAAAGCATTTTGTACTGGGCTTTGCTCCTGTGAAATTCAAAGTCATTGATTAGACATTTGAGTAGCCAAGGTTAAGTGCTGGTTTAATTACTTCCTTCTTTTGTATGTGAAGTTGTTGTTACTGTGACAGTGGGCAGGAATAGCTATGAAGTTAACAGCCTGAAATAGCTCTTTATTATTATTTTAATTGTTGGTTTTTTTCCTTTAGCTGGAAGTTGTTTAAAATGTCTCTGGTGTTGTTGCTCCCAATCCAGATGGCTTTTTGCCTTTGTTTCAGTTCCTAGATGTGATACTGTTAGTTAGTCACCAGTGCCACCACACATGTCACAGTTTGGGGCAGTGACTCATCTCCAGAGCTGCTGTGGGTTGGCCATCTTGTGTTTCTCAGGATAAAAACTGGTTCTGTCTTGGCCCCTGTGATGTCAGCTCTTGGGGCAGAAACAGGGTGCTGGCTGCAAAACACACTGACCTGCTTCCTTGAGGAAGGAAATACTAAGTAAGTGCCTGAAACCAAGAATAGCTTCTCAGCATGCTCAGATTGGCTTCTCTTCCCTTTTAAATTGAAAATGCAAATGGAATTTTAAAAGATTCTGGTGTCTGTGTTGGAAATCTATAATTATAAACAAGTATCTTACAAGAACTTTATGACTCTCTGTGTTGTGGTGTCTGGAGCAGCATTTTTAAGTCTTGTTTCTTTGAATATTTTAAACTCTTATTGATGCACTAAAGTGGTTTCAACAACTGCAACTGTGAAAAACA
>NW_008237174.1:3499671-3532365 GCF_000691975.1 Corvus brachyrhynchos | reverse complement strand
AACTGAATACAAAAGAAATACATAAAACAGATTTCCTTGCTGCTGTACCTGTCCAAGTAATGCTTTCTAATGGAAATACCTCTTTATTTTACCTTCATGACCACACAAAATAACTGAAAACATGTATGCATCCAAGTATGAAAAATGTATAGTATTATTATTTTTTGCTGATTACTAATTTCAGTTACAACAGAGTTGCAACCAGGATTTTATGTGTACAAGTAACTGGATGGAGGAAAATGAATAGTATCCCATTAAAATAGTAGCTCATTGAAAATATACTGATTGGTGATGAGGAATTACACATTTTGTCTAGAGTTGTTTTTTGGGTAGATGTTGTGTTATTCCAATAATGTAGTCTGTACTGGGTGTAATGATGAGGTAACATTTTATTTCTTTCTTTTAGACAGCTTAGAGCTCACACCCCATGCTAAACTTCTCACATCCAACAATGAATGGATGGATTTGTAAACTGTGGTAATTCATATGAAATACCTTCATATCTGATTTGTTACTTGTACCACACCCCCATCTCCTAGTCTTTTTGTTTTAATTCAATCTGGTCGGTGTAGCGGACTTTCTTGGAGGAAAACATGGACAGAATGGTGGTAAAACTATTATTTGGTAGTGATGATGGTAGGAGCTCCCTAATTGTTGCTTCTATTGAGGAAAAATACATTTCCTTATGTATTTATGCTTTCTGAAATTTAGAGGTGTTTTATTTAGCATTAATGAAAACTCTGCTATATTTTTATTTAGAACAAACAAAATATGAAGTGATCCATGTATTAGTGCAGTTACAAGATGTGTTGGCAGCTTGTGCTGGTCCTCGAAGCTTTGCTAAGGCCAAATGGAAAGGTGTTGGAATGATTTCGGTCTTGTTATTCAGTGTATTTATGTGGCAGTTGGAGGTGGAACTGGAGTGTGTTGTCAAATACCTGAGGCAGCTTTGAACTGGCAAGTTGATTTGTGTGCTGCTGGCACCATCTATTATCCATTTTAGGGAAGGGAATTCCCAATTAAAATATTGGAAAGCTGTAAGTGGAGTTGCACATTCTGACACACTGTTACAAATGGTGATTTCCCACACCTCATGCTGGCCAACAATAATTTGGAAGATGTAGGGGTAACTTGTCTACTAAAGTGCTTTACAATAGTGTTTTACAATGCCATCCCTTTGTCAGCTGAAGAGCATTGTCTGGATGAGGAGGAAGGTACATGATTACGTGAGCTGTGGCTGAAGGGAAAATTCAGCTTTAGAGAGTGGTAATCAAAAAAGATGACTTGGAAGGTTAGAAAAACTGGTGGTAGCATTAAGAATAAATAAAAATGTCCTGAAACACAGAGGACAAGCAGTCAGGAAGCCAGTGTAGTGAGCTGAAGGAGATCACAGATAGGGTTTCCTCCTACCCTGCAGTGGGTGGAGTTCATAGAGGATGGTCATTCTCTAAGGGTGAAAACAAATTGAGGTTAGTGTCTTTAGAGGAAAATGTCACTTTCTAGTAGAGTTGAAGAAATTTTTCCTGCTATTAATACAGACTTTCAAGTTCAATATGTCACTGGCCACATTTGTGGACAACTAACAGGAAATTTGCAAAAAATAAAATAATGAAACTGATAATGCGTTTTCATATGAAATATTGCCATGATTCATCCAAGAAGTTTACTTTGGTTGTGTTTTACACTGGAAAAGGTTTAGAGAAAACTTGAAATTAATTTCGAACTTTGTTGCAGCTAACCTCTAATTAATTTTTTCTCTTATTACTTAGTTTTAATGATATAAACATCTCAACAATAGCCCTTTGCCAGGTAAATACTTTTATTATATTAAATGACATTCATGAGTAAGAACTATGCTTATGTGTTTGCAATACTGGCATTTGAGACCCCAGAGTTGTAAGCTGAGCTGCTCAAAGCAGGCTTATGTAAACTTTCCAAGGACTTTAAAATGTGTGTCTAATTATAGAAGGTTAAGTATACTGAATTTTAGGGTTTTTTTTCCCCTAAGGCCATGTGGTTATGATATTATTGAGATTCCATAATGCCTCCTGCCGTGACAGACAGCCTTGACATCTGGGCAGTGGATTCACAGATTGGTGCTGATGGCTCAGTATCTGTGGACTTCCTGTTGCCCACTGGAATCTACATCAACCTGGATGTCCCTCGAGATGCCACCATATCTCAGATTAAACAGGTAATACCAAATGGGCAGTTAACTTAAGTTTGGAATGAGGGCTGTTTCTGATTTTGACATGCCCTCTGGCAAATCAAGTAATGAATTTTAGCAGGCATAAAAATAAGGTACTGAAGGCACGTGCACAGCAGACTGACTGATAAAGAAGTGTGTGTATGTGGGGGTAGCCCTGGGTTTGGGCAGATGGCAAGGTGTGGAAAGTGGCTTCTTGCTGATAGTTACAGTTCAGCAGAGATTATTCTAATAGTTCTATAATAACACTGTATTGCTGCTCTAAACCTTTTTCTAACACATCAGTAATCCATTGTTTGCTGATCTAACATTTCTCTGATTAGTGTGTCTGATTAGATTTTTAGTACAGAAGTCACAGATTGGGCTCTTGCTTCTGTTGAGTGACACCAAAGAGAATTGCTTTAAAAACTGTGACTGCCACTTCTTAAAGGTTTTGTACAAATTGGATTATCACTTAAAGTGTGAGGGAATATCCAAATCAAAGGAAGGGGAGAACATAAGGAAGTGACCACAGACACTAAAAAACAATCTACTGACCTTTGATCAGATAATGGCCATGTGAGGACATTTGGAAAAATTACTGAGGAGTTAAGTAGTGAATGAATTACAACACAGACTAACCTACTCCTAATATAATAAGTGATTTCAAGTGATAAAGAATTTAAAAACAAATGTGTAAATAGCAGCAGTAAGGGACTTGAACTAAGCTGTCTGGTTTTCTCGATGCTTGTGGCACATGGAAACTTAACATGCCATAAACAGGTACTATTGATATTCAGCTGTTTTCCAAAGAAAAGGAATGCTGATCCTAACTACAGAGGTCTGTCCTGGAAATCACTCAAGATAGAGACTGAAAGTGAGTCAAAGTAAACATATAATGATATATAGTGATAAAAATTCTCCAAGTTAGCAAACATGTTTCTTTTATATTTTTTGGGAACATAAATGGAAATGAATGTTACCTTCAGTGCCTTAAGATATGTCCCTGTTTTCTGGAGTTTTTTTCATTTATTTCTTTATTTTCATTGCAGCTGTTATGGAAGCAGGCACATTCCTATCCACTCTTTCATCTCCTTATGGAGATTGACTCTTACATGTTCTCATGTGTGAATCAGACTGCCGTACATGAAGAATTAGAGGATGAAACACGGAGGCTTTGTGATGTTAGACCCTTTCTCCCTGTCCTTAAACTAGTGACAAGGAACTGTGATCCAGGAGAAAAGTTGGATTCCAAAATAGGTGTCCTTATAGGCAAAGGTAATTCCATTTGATTTCTTTTAGAAATGAGGTTAAACTTTGTTGTGTATGAGGGTCTTAATTGGGCAGGTAGTAGATTTAAAAAAAAAAAAAGTATTAAAAATTCAATATTTCCCTTTGTCAAACAAATATTGATATAGTTGTAAAGAATTGAAATACTCAAGATGAAACACATGAAAGCTGTTTAAAGCTACTTTCTGTATTGCATTTCATCATTGTATTGTATTACTACATCAATCAAGAGCAAATTTTATTTTGTAGATGAGGAGAAAATATATATTATTGTTATTACTAAGTGAAGAAAAGCATAATCCTTGAACAGTGTTACCAGAAATAACCTACCAGCAAACTGGATACTCAAAAGGAACTAGAAATTATTATGAATTTATTATACGAGGTGTCTGAGTTGATTAACAATGATTCTTGTTTTTACTCTCAATTGTGACACTAATTTTCATCAAACAATGAAAAGCTATTTTTAAAGGTTTCACAGTAACTTATTCTTGATGTTATTTCAGAATTTTCAGCTTTTAAATCTACTCTGCTTGGTTATACAATCAAGATTGACAGGGTCATATGAGGTCATATCTCTTGTTTTAAAACAATGAGCCATTGTTAGGTCTCTTATAAAGACTGCAGGTTTTGTTTAGATTTCAGCAGTACACTGTCTGCCTATTTGTTAGAGCTGACAATGGGAACAGTTGGTCAGTTTAACCATTCAGACAGATTCTGACAGACTCAGAGAGATTCACATTCTGTGATTGAATATTTGGCTTATTAGAGCTGTGTGAGACCCTGCCTTATGCAGCCCCTGTTCTGTACCTTAGCAGGAAAAAAAATGTGTTCCTGTCTGAGCTTCTAAACTTAGTGCTTTATTCTCAAGAGGTGCTTGGTGCTTTGTGTGATTTGGACAATGTCCTTCAAAGTTCAGGAGTAAAGATAAAGACAATTGCAGGCCCTACACATCCTGAAGTACCAAAAAGTCACAGCTTTCCATTGTATCATAGAAACATGGGATGGTTTGGGTTGAAAGGGACCTTTTAAAGGTCATCTCGTTCCACCCCCCTGCCGTGGGCTGGGACATATTTAACTAGATCAGGTTGCTCAGAGCCCTGTCCAATCTGACCTTGAACATGTCCAGGATGGGG
The DNA here is from genome assembly GCF_000691975.1 of Corvus brachyrhynchos. Taxonomy (NCBI): domain Eukaryota; kingdom Metazoa; phylum Chordata; class Aves; order Passeriformes; family Corvidae; genus Corvus; species Corvus brachyrhynchos. The sequence continues at coordinate 3,527,754 of NW_008237174.1, read as the reverse complement.
CATCCACCACCTCTCTAGGCAATTGGTGCCAGTGCCTCACCACCCTCCTTGTAAAAAATTTCTTCCTTACATCTAATCTAAACCTATCCTTTTAATTTAAAAACTCCCTAGAGCTTGCTTTTCTTCAGGCTGAACAACCCTACCTCTCTCAGCCTGTCTCTATTGCAGAGATGCTCCAGCCCTCTGAGCCTCTCTGTGGCCTCCTCTGGGCTCTCTCCAGAAGGTCCCTGCCCCCTTTATGTTGGGGACCCCAGAGCTGGGTGCAGCACTGCAGATGGGGTCTCACCAGAGCAGAACAGAGGGACAGAATCCTCTCCCTTGCCCACCTGCCTTCACTGTTTGTGATGCAGCCCAGGACACGTTTGGCTTTCTGGGCTCTGAGTGCTCATGGCCAGGTCATGTCCAGCTCATCCACCAGCCCCCCCAAATCCTTCTGGGCAGGGCTGCTGCCCATCTGCTCATCCCCCAGCCTGTGGTGATACTGGAGGTTGCCCTGACCCAGGTGCAGGACCTTGCATTTGGTCTTGTTGAACCTCACTGGGATTCCCACGTGCCCACTTCTTGAGCTTGTCCAGGTCCCTCTGGATGGCATCCCATCCTTTGGGTGTGTCACCACACCACTCAGCTTGGTGTCGTCTGCAAATCTGCTGAGGGGGCCCCCACTCCCTCTGTCTGTCATTAATGAAGCTATTAAATAATACTGGTCCCAATGCACCCTGAGGGACACTGCTTGTCACTCGTGTCCATTGGGACTCTGAGACATTGACCATGACCCTCTGGATGTGACCATCCAACCAATTTCACATCCATTGGACAGTCCACCATCAAAAACATCTCTTTCCAATTTAGGGAGAAGGACATTATAAGGCCTTACAGAAGTCCACGTAGGTGGCATCCACAGCCATTCCTTTGTCCACTGATGTAGCCTCTCAATCGTAGAAGGCCACCAGGTTGGTCAGGCAGGACTTGCCCTGTGTATTCTTTCATTACATGTTTTGGAAAAGTAACTACTGGTCTTGTATTGGTAGAAATTTCAGTCATGTCATTTTGATTTGAGTAGATGATTTTCTTTTTTGACTTTTAAATACAAAAGGGACGATGTCATCTTTCTGGGGGATTAAAAACCCCCATAGCTTGCAAGCACTTCTGCTCTGTGGTCTTTATGATGCATTTATTGTGCTTTTCTTTAATTTGCTCTTGTGAGGAGAGACTTAAAACTTTCCAAACTACCTTGAAATCAGGGTAAGGTTGGATTTTCTGCCTCATAGTAACTAAGAGATACATTGGTTCTTAGTGTTTAAAATAAACACTCATGTCAGGTTGCATGGGAATTGTGTAAGGAACTTTGGAAGTCCACTGATGTACAGGACAATGTAGAACCCAGCTCAACTTTGAGCACCCATTTTGGATGGGATGGCTGAAGGAAACCACCTATGTCACCTTAACTTAAAGACAGTAACGATTTGAATGGGATATGTGGGCCCCATGTATCCTTTTGCTTCCTTGAATTCTTTCAGGTCTCCATGAGTTCGATGCCTTACAAGATCCTGAAGTGAACGACTTCCGAGCTAAAATGCGGAGAATCAGTGAGGAAAAGATTCAGTCACTTGTGGGTCTCTCCTGGATGGACTGGTTGAAGCACACTTACCCACCAGAACAAGAGCCTGTAATCCCAGAGAGCTTCCAAGATAAACTCTATAGTGGAAACCTTGTAGTGGCTGTTCATTTTGATAACTGTCAGGTAGGAATGGTTGCTCCTCATGTTTCATGAGCTGTTCTTGATCCAGGACTGAATTAACATGGGATTGCTCAAGGATATAAGTGACATAGAATACTTACATTATGGTGTTAGCTTTAAAAAGTAAAGTCTTTCACCAGGATACTTGACTCTTGAAAGAAAGTGAGGATGTGAGCCTATGGTTCAGAATGGAGCTTCTAAAGTCTAACTACAGTTCAACTTCTAAAGGCAAAATGTACAACTTGTATCTTCTATATTATTTCACGTTTGTTTAAATGTAAAACATGGTTCAAAGTTGTCAGGACTTTTTTTTGCCAACTGTTCCTGTGTTGCTTCACTTACATTCAGTTTTAAGCTCAGTTCATCAGAGATTGCTGGTAATTGGGAGGCACCATATTCAACACACTTCTCTGTAAGTGACTCACTGAGCATCTTTGGGATTGATCTGCTAATAAGATTGAGAAATAAATTTCTAAAAAACAAAGAATTAGTATTCCCTTAACTAGAAATGCAAGTAGAAAACTAAAACACTGAGAGTTAGCTTTTTGTTTAGGCTAGCAAAACCATAGTTTATTTTTAAAATAAAACCCCCTTTAGTTTCTACCAGGAAATCCTGAAATATTTTAGCATGAGTTTTTATGATGTTGAAGTTGCTGTGACTCTTGCTTGAGTCCAGTATTCCCATTACCATTTTTTGCACTCTGTTCTTTTGGATAACCATGAATGATCAGCATTGGAAACCTTAAAAATCTTACAAGTGTGTAAATACATCAGGCTAGATTTGGTGCCCATTTTGACCCAGGTGCAAGATGTTGATTTTCTAATGATTCAGATGATTTTAGTTACAAAGCTGAATTATTTCTAGTACTATCCTTTTAAACTTTAAAGGTTTAAAATGGTACACACATCTGCCTCTGGAAACACTAAATGTAGAGCTGAAAGCTAAATTTGGGCACCAGTAACACCAGCTGATGTTGGATGCATAGGTGTTTTATGATAAAACTTTTTCCAGTCCTCTTCAGCTTAACAGAGAACTTGTAGTTGTCCAGGAGTGAGATTCTGTGTGTTTGTCAGCTCTTGATTAAATACTGTGTCTATATGCATATGCTGACAGTACAAAAGCAGTGCAAAAGTTCATGCTGGTGCAGAATGTATTTGCCTGCCACTGTAATACCTTAGGCTGCTGACATTTCAAATGTTTCAAATGCTTCTGCTGCCAGCTCTGACCTTCAGTGCTATTAACAGTTCAAATCTGATCTGCTTTTTAGAGCAGCAAACTCTGTTCCAGACTTTACTATTTGCACTGAGTATTGGAGTCATCCCAGGAGAATTAAATAGGAAGGTGTGGGGACTGTTCTGTCAATTCTTTCAGCTGCAAGATTGAGAGAAAGAAATATTAAAATACTTTTTGTCTAGAAGGTGTGGGTGAGCTGTAAGGGCTACATGGTTGTCTCTGGAGCAGGAGAGACTGATCCCCATCTCTGTGACACATCTGTTAAGCTCTACATCTGGGAAACAAGGCAGCTGTCAGAGAGCACCAGCTTCCTGGGAAGAAAAAGTGTTATTCCCTGTCTACTCACTCCCAGTTATGGCAGGAGAAGAAAGCCTTCACACTGCGTCAGCTTTCTGAAAGGGGGAAGCTGTTGTGAACCAGGCAGAAACTGAGAAAATACAGAATTAATTTAGTGTCACTCTGCAGAGTTTACTTGTTCCGTTGGGGCAGCTTGGCTTCTTACCAGTCTGTATAAATAAAGCACAAGTCAAAAGAATGTAAGCAGACAACACTTCCCATTTGTCAACTACTGGGTTTAGGATGCTCACATCTTCAGAACTGGGTGTGTAAATAAAAAATAGTGAAACTTAAAAATAAAACAACAAAACCACAGGACCTCCTGAATCAACCTTTGCAAATAAACCTGTGCAAAGCATAATGTGGTAGATGAAGGGAGATGAAGGATTTCACAGAAGATCTTTTACTTTAGGAACTTGAAATTAATTTAAACCTTCTTTTTAATTTACAAAAGAGAGTTAACTTCTTACCTTTATCTTTTTAGAACACATTAAAATTAGAGATACTTTGGAAGTAGGTTGACAGCCTCTAAGGGTTTTGATTTAAACATTTCTTTAAAAATGCAGTCTTTCCTTGTTGGGTTCAGAATGCTACAGGTGTTGGCTGCTACTCTGTTTTCTGCTCTCCTCCCAGAGTGGTGGTGGTTTTCTACATAAATCACATTCACAGCTTCTTCTACTTTCTTACTTGAAGCTTTTTCTTCTGAGTTCAGTGATACTTAGAAAGAGGATAACTTGCTAGTGGCCAGAAGGATGAAAAATTAACACATCTAGTACTGCTAAATACTTTGAAATATATCATGATTTATTGTCTCTCTCATTCAGCGTTCCAAAATACAGCCTTCTAGATCAATACATTGCTCTAGAAGTCTTTAAATCACTGCTAAATCAAATAAAGACCTATGTTTTTAAATGTACTTCTGATAATATAAAAGTTTGGGAATTAACATCTTATAGCTTTTAGGGTGTCTATTATTTTGATTGCCCTGAAGATACAGACTTTAACTGTTAAAATAGTCTGGATTTAACAGTTATTTTTTTCTACCTGTTTTATTATGTGTGCTGCAATTTTAGCCTTGTGTGTCTGACTATGACAAGTTTGACCTTCAATGTTCCTGTTTGTGTTTTGTTAGGATGTATTTAGTTTTCAGGTGTCTCCTAACGTGAATCCCATCAAGCTGAATGAGCTGGCAATCCGAAAACGTTTGACTATCCATGGAAAAGATGATGAGGAAGTTGATCCTGCTGACTATGTGCTGCAAGTTAGTGGAAGGCTAGAATATGTCTTTGGTGATCACCCATTAATTCAGTTCCAGGTACATGAAGTTTTTTGGAACTTGGTGTAACAATTCTCTGCTGCCTTGGCCAGAGGCGCTTCCTCACATCCCATTACTGAAGAGTAGCACCTCCCTCCTCATGTCTGCAGCCCTCTGCAATTGTAAAACACATGTGCACCATTCCCTTTGTATCTCTGTAATGAATTCTTTGTTTCTTTGGTTTGAAAGTTACTGTAGAAATAGTCTGCTGGCTGGTAACAACTGTTTTCCGTGGGTTTTCAGTATATCCGCAACTGCGTGATGAACAGGACTCTTCCCCAGCTGACCCTGGTGGAGTGTTGCACCATAAAGAAGATGTGTGAGCAGGAGATGATTGCCATAGAAGCTGCCATAAACCGAAAATCCTCCAACCTTCCTCTTCCTCTGCCACCAAAAAAAACAAGAGCAACAACTGTAAGTTCATGGGGAGAATGTCTGATACCCAAAGGGAACAATGACTCGTAGAATATAAATCACAGTGCCTGGGATTTGTGCTGTGACCGCTGTATTCCAGTGTAGGTCACCTGGGTCAACTCAGAGCCTCCTGTTGCTTGGGAGATTTACCTCAGAAACATCAGACCTTGAGGCTTTTTGGAAACTTCTTACCTTCCCTCACCTCATCCATCCTCCTTTTCTCCTTCCTGCGCCCCCCTTCCATTGCTATGGATTCTACTTTTAATCACAACCCAGAGGAGCAGGAATAATCTGTCAGCAGCAGCTGGAGAAGTTACTGCAGAGAACTGGATTCTCCAGCTCCACTGCTGTGCATTGGCTTCATTCCCTTGGGCAGGAGTGGCTGGGATCTCTTGTATTAGCCCAGACATCCTGCATGGCATTGCTGCTGCACTGATGGCAACTTTTGCCATAATATACAGCTGACTTTCTTATAACCTGGTGCTTCCTTTACTGCTAAACCTGTGGCCTTACTGCACAGTTATAGCCTGTGTACTGTCACTCTAAGAAATGTGGACAGGTCTTTGCTCTATTACACACTCTGCAGTTATTCAGAATGAACAACAAATTTGAAGGGTTATTCTGAATTGTCAGCAGGTAGTACATGATGTATGTTCTCATCTCCAGCTCGCTCTCAGCTGAGTTTTTACTTTGTCTCCTCTTGTAGCTGTGATAACTAATTTATCTTTTAGGATTTCAAATTTATATTTTTTAAAATGCATTTTTTGGTTTGTTTTTGTGACTTTATCTTAAAATGCTTAGCTTATGAAATAGGTTACAATGTTACAGTGGTGAAGAATGAACTTGTATCTTTGTGTCTCTTCTCAGAGTGTGTGGGATATTTCCAACCCTTTCAAGATTATTCTATTAAAGGGTAATAAACTAAACACAGAAGAAAATGCCAAAGTAAGTAACTATGTCTAGTATCAGAAGACATTCTGTTTATCATTTTAATGATTTTCAATGCTAAGTGAACTCAAAATTATACAGATTTCAGTGCAGCAGAAGTGTAATAAGCATTTTTATTTATTCCCAGTTGCATTGGTTGCATTGGTCAAAATCTGGCTTTATTGCTGAAGTATTCCTTTATTGCCTGAAGTTAGATATGTGCATTGGAACACTGCAGTAATTGTGGCAGTATGACATAGGTGTTCATTGGTACTTGATTTCTTAAAACATGGCATCTGTAAAGTGCTGATAGTGGTGTGAAAAGAGCTTATTTAAAATAGACTGTCATAAACACCTGACACAAATAAATTAAATATTAAATGTTTTAAAGTGCAACATGAGTATTTTTGTAGTCCTGAATATATTCTGTATATTTGAACTTGGACTGTGTGCTTCTATACAATCTGTCTTTTATTTTCTGCACATGAGGAACACAAAGAAAGAAAGCTGGAGTATCATTTCCTGTAAAAATATACATGACTGGGCTACTGACTGTTGTACAGACCACAAGTTGTTAACACATGGGAATTTATTGCACAGCTACTTTAATGCTTTACACAACACTTGCCTGTGAGGTAGAACAACATTAAACTCCTTTGTTTTGTTTAGCAATCAGTAAATTGTGTAGCCACTATTGTAGATAAGGAAGATACCCAGTTAACCATTGATATTTGCTGTTTCATGCTTTATTCAGGATAATTGGTGCATTTTTTTCATTGAAAACTATTGTTACAACATCGTTGTAAATTAGTGATCCTACATTTTACTACACAGATAAATGAGCCATAGTTACATTTTACTACCTGAGACACTGTGATTGTGGAAATGGATGGCTGCAAAACCAGATGGTTCCCCCTTCTTTGTCTAAACCATTATTTAGCTAGTTTCAATATCTTCTTAACTCTGTTCTGTAGACTTAAGTTTTTAAAAGGAAAGATAAAAGAGATGCTGGATTCTGGAAGCAGCATAGCTATCAGGAGTTTCTAAGGTGATTTTTTAATGCTTAGAAAAGTGACTTTTGGTTAATTTCAGTCTGCTTTTAGGGGAGAAACAGTCAAAGTATTTTCTAAGCTTGCAAAGAAACAGGAAAAATGGGCAGTTCTTTTGTATTGGCACCTGTGGGCACCATCTCAATGTTATTTAGTATTTTGAATGCTTTTTAGTCTTGAAAAATTAGAAGTCCTGTGGGTAACCTAGAACGAGAGTGGATGTAGTGACCCTGCAAACCTGTGCATGTTTCCCTCTGTTGTCTGTCTACAGTGTTACAAAATTGTCATTATTGAGAAGTTATTTGTTTTCCAGTCCTGATTCTAAGGCTGTTTAATTCACTGCCATTGTTCCTTTAGCCCCACTGTGCTTTGGATCAGGCCAATATTCATCCATTTTTGCTGAAACCACCACCAAGGTTCACAAATGCAGTGTTTGTAATGGGGAACAAAACATTTGTCAGCTGGGTAGCACTGCCCCAATGTGAGCTGGGTTGGGGACATTCACCTGGGGCACAAGTGACCTCACCCAGCAGTCCAACACCCAATTTTCCAAATACATGACATTGAAAATTGCTTTTCTTTTGTCTTGGTCTTTGGCCACCCCATCAGTACACACCATTTCATTAGTAAAAGGGGCATGTCAGAATAAAAAGAAAAAAATTGGGATCCAATCCCTTACATGAACAGGCTAATTATTTTTTTACCCAAAACCTGTTTCAAATTTAGTATGTCTCTCTTTTTTTTCTTTCCCTTGTAGTGTTCAGAAAAAGTATGATAACTTCAAAGGAATGTTGGGAAGGTTGATTAAGGAGCAGAGGGAACCTGAAACATCAGATCACTTTTACACATTTAACATTTAAAATTGTGAACTTCCATTTGTTGTTGACCAAAAGATTACATTTCTGGGTTTTTCTCTCTCTCTCTCTGCCTCTCTCTCACACTGGTATTTTGGAAGGCCACCTGAAAGAAGTTGGCACATTTCACTCTGCAGTTTTCTGTGTATATGTATTATTAAACAGAAATGAAGAAATAAGCCACATCTTAACATTGACCTGTAATGAGTTTAATTTCAGTGCCAGTAACTCCAGCTTCTTTGTCTAGTTGTCCTTCTCCTTTCCTGATCCTTATTTGCATTGTTCAAGCTACCCGGTTTTGTTGGTTTCTGGGTACTAAAGACAAAACAAATCCTGGAAATCATGTACATTGTCATTATTATTACAGGTGATTCCTGATGTGGGCCAACAGTGTTCCCTCTATACAATTTTAGAAATAGTTTAAGTAAAAAATTAGTTTTTTCTTAAGCTGAAAAAAACCCCAAATGTTCCTCATTTAGAAGCACAAATTGGTTCTACCTGGAGATTTTAATTTGTATTCAGAAAATCAGTCTTCTGCATTCTACTTAGTTGTTTGTTTGATGAAATTTCTGTATATATATGTTCTGCATATTACTCTCTACAGAGTTCTGTAGGTTCTGTGACAAGCTTAAAATATCTCATTTCTTTATGGCAGGTTCATGTTAGGGCTGGTCTTTTCCATGGTACAGAGCTCCTTTGCAAAACAACTGTAAGCACAGAAATATCTGGGAGAAGTGACCATGTTTGGAATGAAGTGCTGGAGTTTGAAATCAATGTCTGTGATCTGCCAAGGATGGCAAGGCTCTGCTTTGCTGTTTATGCTGTCATGGATAAGATGAAAACTAAGAAGTCCACCAAGGCAATGAATCCTTCCAAATACCAAACCATTAGGAAAGCAGGAAAAGTGGTAATTATTTAATTTGTCTTTCTCGAGTAACCTCCTAATTATATCAAAATGAGCATCCAGAAATCTTTCCTTGTCCTCACTTTAGTGCTCAAGAACACAAAATGAAAAAGAAAAGGTATTAAAAAGAGCGTGCGTATTAAAAATTGCATATCTTGGTATGAAAACTTTTGATACTTCTCAGTGTTTAGTTGCTTTTCTGAAAGGTATCGCCATTTGAAAAAAAAACCCAAGCCACCCTCTCAATTTTATGTATATTGTAGTGTTTTCTGTGTAGTAATATTTGCTGGCATCTTAGTTTCCATGTAAAAATTCTTTCCTTTGACAGCATTATCCTGTAGCCTGGGTAAATACCATGGTGTTTGATTATAAAGGACACTTGAAGAACGGAGAACTGGTACTGCACAGCTGGTCATCATTTCCTGGTAAACCCTAGCTTTTCAGATTTGGACTTTAAGTATGGGAGAGTGGGGGATCCAATAGCAGAACATTCACTGTATGCGTGTTCAATTCTCCTGTAATAATCTCTTCATTACTTATATTTTTAATGTGGATAAATAGATAACATTTTAATCTCTTTCCTGAAAGTATTCTTTGTCAGGAAAGAGGAAGAGCAAGAGTCTGCTTGGAAGTAGTGTTCTAAAAATTTCATCTGTTGTGGAAGAAAAACCACATAATATAAATTGCATGTTTATATCTAGTGTTACTTGCTTTTAAGGTGCAGTTTAGGTTTCATTTGGTCCCTCTGCTATGCACCCCAAATTAAATTGATCAGTTATAATGTAAGTGATAACATTTGCATCAGCAAGAATTGTGAATTAGATTTTTGTCTTCTTCCCTGATACTGAGATCAATTAGTGAGAGTGTCTGGAGCCTCCATGTCACTCCTCATCCCATCCTGAGGAACCCTGTACCAGCCTGAGGGTGTGTCCTGCTTTGCAGAAGCTGCAGATCTTACTGGGATTTGTTTCAGTGTAGGGATAGCTCAGCTTCCCTTGACTGTTATGTTTGCTTAAGAAAATCAGTTTCTCATTGGGTGATAATCCAACATTTGGGAGTGTAGGAGGCGGTTTATGCTGGAAATACAGAGCATTGTGCTAAAAGTGCTGTGCAGCAAAATGTGCTCTGTTCATTTTACAAGTAAGTGATTTCTTACTGCATCTTTGCCTTTCAGATTTCTAAAATTTTAATGCCTGCCTGGCCTGTAATAGTAACTGTTCTGTCTGTGTCTCAGATGAACTTGAAGAAATGTTGAATCCCATGGGAACAGTCCAGACTAACCCTTACACTGAAAATGCAACAGCTTTGCACATTAGATTTCAGGAATATTCAAAACAGCCTATTAATTACCCTCCCTTTGATAAGGTAAGGTGTGACCTAAAGAGCAGTCATGAATGCTTATGTGGAAATAGCTGTTTCTTCTTTCCTTTCAACACTGCCTTTCCCAGTGAATTCCCCTTTTCCTGCTGTTAGTCACCACACTGCAGTTTGTTAAACTTGCACCGTGTGAGTAGCGGTGCTTGACTTCAGGGTCTATTTTGAAGATGTACACTTTTAAAAGTGGTCTGTACATGGTCTCTTGAAGGTCAAAAGCAAATCAGTTTCCCATATGAATGATCTTAGAAAAAGCTAAATTTATCTGCTATTCTGGAAACCTTCAAACTGTGCTTGCCTGTGATCTATAAAGATCTGTTCTTTCTTGGTACAAATGTGTGTTACCCACTCTTTGGGACACTGCCCTATGAGCTCAAGTCCTTTAGAGGATAAATGGACTCTTAATACTGTGTGCAAAGGGATTTCTGAAGGTCAGCTCTTGGACTGAATCCACTGAAGTTGCCCTGCAGTCTTCTACAGAAGAAGACAAGAATCTGTCTAGAAAGGAAGTGTATATTTGGAATACACATGGTTATGTCTGTAGTGTGAAGGATAGATGGAAAGTTGTTCAGAAACCAGCAGAAAAAGCTAAGACCAGGAAACAAGCAGTAAAATAAGTCTTAAAACAGACTGCTAATGATGCATTGTAAAAGGAAGGCTTAAATCATATGCACATTAGTCTGCAATTTTTTGGGGGGGGGATGAACAAAAAGACTGAAATTACCAAGTTTTATCATCTTGATCAAAGGCAGATTTGGGGTTTAATGTTCATAAAAACGAAATTGAATAACAAAATAGGGGGCTTTTTGTTTGAGTTTGTGTTGATAGTGTTTCCCATTCCTTGTCAGCACAGTACTTTTTCTTTTATTAAAACAGCACTGGAAATGCAGCAAGAGCTAAACCAGTACTGCCCAATTGCTGCCTTATTTAAGGATGACCAGTTAACACTTTATAGTGAACATATTTTAGTCAGTTTTGGTATTGCTTTATTTGTAATGCTTTAAGTTTTTGCTCATTGCACTTATATGTATTTAATTTCTAAAGAAAAAATTTGCTGTACATATTACAGACAGGCTAAGTAAAAGTGTGTTTCTTTAGTAATCACATATTTGTTCTAGCTCTGGTGTTTCCTTTATTTGTCCCTGCAATACCAAGTTCTCAGTAAGTTAAAACCCTGGACTGAATGCAGCCAATAGAATGCAGCAAATAGATTTACTGAGTGAGACAGACGGTGTAGTGACATTAAGGTAGTGTCTAATGGTCTTCATCCCTTGTAACTTTTAATTTCATTCGACTCACTCTCCTAAAAATTCTCTTGCTGAAGGTTCTATTGAATGAGGAGTGACGCTGTAGCTGCTTGAATTACATCAGCTGAGGATCTGTCTCTCACAATGGTCCAGCTGAGACTTGCTTGCTCTATGGCTGCTCTTCATTTTCCCAGTGTTGGCTTGTTTCTGCCAAGAAAACAAAGAATGAGATGCCAGATTTTTGTTTTTAAGAAACATAATGTGCTAAAATAGATGAATCTTTTCGATCATATCATCAACCTGCTTGCACAGCAAGGAGCTATTTGGGGCTGAGGGAGCAAAAGTGCCTAGACCATGGATAAGAAACAGTCTGAGACAGGAGCCATATGTTGGCCTGGTCCATGGCCAGTGCTGCAGGCACATCGTGGGGCTCAGGGTTCACCTGAACAAAGCTGGACTTGCAAAGACTTTGAAAGTTTATTTGCAGACAGAGTAACTCTGAAAAGCACGGGGAGGCAAGAATCAAACATAGAATTGGGACACTGTGGTTTTGTTTATGCATGTTTTCACACACAATAAGTAAATAAGCTTTGTGGCCAAGTAGTAGATGTAATACATGATATTAATGAGAGTTTCATACAGAGAAAAGAAATAAAACAAGTTAGGATACCTTTCTAAGGATTTCAGCTGCTGGGTATTTATGCTCTGATAATTGTAGTCTTTTGTTGTTTCTCATATTGTCTGAATAAAGAGAACACAAGTCTTGCTGGACCTGGGGGTGCTGTTGTATTCCTGGGTAATGGGAGAGGGAGAGCTCTCAGGAAAAGGAGGTGGTGTAGTTCCTTAGACGTTTTTCTTTATTGAGATTTTATTTTATGATTTGTTCCTCAAAGCAGCAGCATCTGACAGCTGTAGATAGACATACCTGACCAATTCAGCTGGGCCAATTGGCCCAGGCAGGCACCGTTGTAACACCTGGCTTGGTTGTAGTAATGTGCAGAATGCACTTTGAAGAACTGCATTTACTTCTAGACTTAATTCTCCATTATGGGTTATTGCATGGACTTCCAAAACCAAGTAAAATGTTCAAAAGGGAAAAAAAGGAAGGAAGATCTAAGATCTAGAGAAGTACCTGGACACACTGATTGAGATCATATGGGCAATCTGAGAACATGGTGAAAGGACTGGGCTTGTGGATTCTTACTGGAATTGAGGGCTAGAAGTATGGATCTGTGAGCATGGAAACAGTGCCCTTGAAAACTGCGCAAGTAGAGGTGAGAAAGCAAAGGATAACTTAGAGTTGAGGAATTGGTTTGCTGTGGCAAAAAATAAGGAGGAAATGCAGAAACAGAAAGCAAGCTGTCATCAGAAAGACTGTTTAATTTAGCCCAGAAGTGAGGAAAAAGGAAATAATTGAGGTCATCATGAGCACTGCTACTCCTGATCTCCCTAGTCCTGTAGATGAGAAAAGGGACACAGCACAGAAGTCCGTGTTATACCACTGAATACACAAAACTGTCTAAAAGAGAGAAAAATTTCCTTATCTGCCTCATTTCTGTAATGCTTATTCTTTCAATGCAGTCAGATTTGGGTTTAAATCTAATGTATTTAAAACCAACTTCTTGCAGATACTTGAAAAGGCAGCTGAGATTGCAAGAAACAGTGACAATGCTGCAATGGCGGTGAGCATCATCTACAGACTATTTAAAAATTATTTTTCTGTCGTTTTTTGGTTCTTATCTTCTGCATCAATCTAGAAATAAATAAGTCAACTGCTTAAATAGCAATTCTACTGGCTCTGTTTTCTTATATAATTCACTTTGATGAGCTGCTTTAAAATTCAGATATATATCTGCTTTTTCCAATATATTTTGGACTTGTCTATTTTTTTTTCAAAAAGCTTTACATACTCTGGATTTGAAACACAGCTAAGATTTACGTTAGATCTGGAAAACAATTTAGGACTAGAAGACCAAAATAAGTGTCTGTCTACTTGGCAAATGTGTTTTCTTTTGATGGTTGCAAAAGTATTTTTTTGTTTCTAATTAAAAGAAATAATTATACATGTATTTAGATTTGCTCATTTGAAAAACACAAGAAAATATATGCATCCTAAATGAAAGTGCTCCATCTTGGAGTTGGAAAACAGAAATATTGCCATCTAGTGTTCTTAACTCTAAAGTTTAGTTATTTTTTCAGAAAGTTCTGCGCACTGAATTTGGAATCTGTTACTTACAGTGCCTACAGTAAGGAATCTGAAAGAAAAGCACAGTAGTAATTTCCCTGTGTTTCATGAGTTTTTTTCTGATGTTCTTTCTGCTATATGGTGGCTGGTATTGGAGCTACCATACGAGAATCCTACTGAATTTATTACAACATTATACATTTCTCATTTCCTAGGGTCGAGGTGGTAAGAAGTTTTATGTTGTGCTAAAAGATATAATGGAAAGAGATCCTTTATCCCAGCTTTGTGAAAATGAAATGGATCTCATTTGGACTTTGCGCTATGACTGTCGAGAAAATTTCCCACAATCATTGCCAAAACTGCTGCTCTCTTTAAAGTGGAACAAACTTGAAGACGTTGCTCAGGTAAGGGAAAAGACAATGATGGTGGGGAAAAATGCTTGATTTAAATCATCAGTAAATAGGATTTCTTTCCCAAGTGTAACCAGTTTGAAGTGGTGCTGTTGTGTAAACTGGAGTTTAGTGTCTGACTTCTGTGGCCTGGACACATAAAGAAGAGCTTACTCTCTCAAAAAAAACCCCAAAAACCAGGACCAAAATGCAATTCAGAGGTCCTCTGAATGATGAGAAAAGCACAGTGGATATTTATACAGACTAATTTAAAAATCTCGTGCTCAAATTTGATCTTAAAAGCAAGAATTTCACAGACTCTTCCAGTGTAGCCCTGTGCTTGAGCACAGTCAGCCTGAGCTGGGCTGTGTCCAGCTGAGATGGGAGTATCTCCACAGTCTCTGGGCAACAAAGTTCAGTGTTCGACCACCCTCACAGCAAGGCTATTCTAAAAAAAAAGTTTGTAAATCAAGATCTGAAATAAAACTTCTTGTGAAAATTAAGCTGCTCAAACACTATAAAAGCCACGTCTCAGACTGAGTAATTAAACCTCATTGAGGCAGACAGATGGTTTTTCAAAGAGATGTGATACCCACCAGTGCTAGGAAACACATCATTCTCATCCTGTGGCTGTTTAACCAAATAGAGTCTCTTTAAAGTAACTTTTAAGGAAGTGAGGCTGGTGCTGTGATATAAGGTGCATTTTCAGTAAAATTGTTTTATTTGTTTGCTGTACAGCAAATGACGTGCAAGGTTATTTCACTACACTGTAAAGAAGTTGGTGTAATGAAATAACCTTTTGCTGCTGTATTTACCCAAACAGAATCCAACTTTTGGGACACTTTTTAGGAATAGGTTGAACTTTAATTCAGGAAAAATTATATGAGCTCATAGTAAGACCATCCCTGCTTGATAGACTGATTTAAAAGTAATAAAATAACAGGTTTCTGGATTGGTATTGAAATGTTTCAGTCAGATTGTGTACAGAGAAGTCTGGGCCAAACTAAAAAGTCTGGCCAAAGTTAACAAGCACAGCACTCACTGCAAGGGATGAGCCCAGGTGTTGTTTTGGTCTTCCTGACAGAATTCAGGTTTAAATGATGCTCAGCTTCTTGCAGACCCCTACACTGAGATAATATTTATGTCTTGCCCTGAGTCTCATTTTAAAAATTTTAAACTAACTTTTTTCATTTCTTATAAACTTAGAGCTAAAAAGCATTTGCTGTGAAAGGTTATGATTGATGATATAAAATTCTATTGTGCCTTAGTATTCTGATCTTCACCTGTTACAAGCTACATGTTCTTGGAAGAAAAGGAAGCCACTCCATGAAAATTCACCTTCTGTCTATCCATCGTGTGATTTTTGTGATTATCCAGTCAGTCAGAATCTTAGTTTGCTCCAGCAGAGTTCATTTTCTGCAACATCCTTCCTACCAGCTAGATGTATATGTTCTGCGAACCTCTAAAAATGAATGGAATTTCATCCTAGCTCCTTGTCCATGCCATGAATGCTACACTAATAAAATGGAACATTCCTTGCTCACTTGTATTCTTTCATGTGCAAGATCCTGTTCCTTAGTAATTCCATTACGTGCTTCTGAATTTATTGTTCATTATTAAAAGTCTTCTGGAAATCAGAACTGTAGAAATATAAGCAGGTACCTCTTTGCTCTGTAAAATATGTGAAGGAAAAAGCATTCTGAGTGCTGGGGCTTTGAAATAGGGCCCTTGGTGGCAGTTTTGAAAAGTTATTTGGAGTATGGATATTAGCTGACAGTTCAAAGTCCTTTAAATTTGGGAACATTAAATATTATATATGCATAAATCTTTTTATTTAAACAGATGGCTGAAGATATGTTGTTGTCTTGTTACTGTGTATTTTCTGGAAGGAATATAGTATTTATGTTTGCTTATCTATAGACAGTAGTGCAGTTTATAATATTGGTTTTGGCAGCAAGGAGAGTCTCTGAAAAATGAGATCTTCCCTTAAACATACTGAATATTTCTGTAGTATGTAGACATGTAAGTACTCCTAATGATTTACCTTTTCAGGTAAGGCAAGACAGCCTCATGAATTTTAGGAATTCCAAAATTAACAGAACTCATAATTTACTTCCCATTAAAATTAAGTATTTGTTGTACTAGCTGTAGTTGTCTGCTACAATGTGCACACTGTTGTACCAGAAGTTGTTTTAATGCCCATTTTTAGATGTATTTCAGTAAAAGTCTTGACACTTCTAGCAAAAAGTTTAAAAAACCCCAAACACAATACAACAAAACAACAAAACCCAAAGAAGCAATCAAACACCAGCTGTTTATAAGAAAAAGCAATCAAATACCAGCTGTTTGTAAGCAAATGGACCTAATAACTATACTCCTGTTTTTATTAATGCAGCTTAAAAATAGTAAGGCTCTTTTAGAAATAGACTCTCGTATTTGATTGTAGGCTGTCTTTAATCTGTTAGTTCAGTGGTCCATGAAGTTATGTCCAGTGGATTCAAGCAGCTTTCTTGAATTATTTACCATGCAGATCTCATCCAAGCTCTTGTTGGATATGCAGGATTCTAGTAAAATGGTTGAACAGAAGGAATTGTCCTTACTGCTGCCATAACCTCCCTGCTCAGCACAGTAGCAGGGTGGCAGAACTTGTTAGGAGAATTCACAGGCAGTGTTTATTCTCAGAGCAAAATTGTAAAAAAAAATTAAAAGAAATTTTTAAAAAATCCACTTGCTTTCAGTGAAGTGACACCATAATTAATGAGAAGTAGAGAAAGGACAACTGAAATACTTGAAATAACTGGAATAAAAATACTGGCCTGTGATTAATTGTATTGTCTCATATAGTAAACCTGTCTTGTTAGGGAAGAAATTGTGGTTATTTCTTAGAAGAAAATATTGATACACCAAGGCCGAATTTGAGTTTTCTCTGAAACATGCATTGTTCATTCTCATTGTAACCACCTCTGCAATAATTTCAGCAAAGGGAGGAGCTCTATATTTTCAAATCATCTTCCCAGTAAATGTACATGCTGTGGACCATGACTTTCATTGCCTGATATATGAGGCATGTGGGGCCACTTGAGCTCATCTTTTCAGACTATTTTGGGTTCTCCATTCATTTCAATCATTCAGTACTAACAAAATGTTTTTATATTTTTGCTGATTTCTGCACCTGATTTAAAGTAGATTTTGTAGAAATTCTGATAGTCTTTTTTGGGAGTCTGTGACTGTGTCTGACAAGCAGAGCTGCTGTTTGCATTTTCAGTGTCTGCCTTGTGTATTAAGTGTGTGATCAGGTTAGTATTTCTTGCAGAGTTTCAGTGCCAGTGTTCCTGCTGTGAAAATGTTGGTGGCTGCAGTCCTTGACATCAGGACTGGCATCATTGACCCTTGCTGGGTTAACAGATTTTGGAGTGTATTTTTGAGTGTATTTTTCTGTGGGAATGTGACATCTATGTTTAGAACACCTGTAGTTTTACTTTATATCATTATGAATTGTTCATACCTCTCTTTGTCCATGGAATCAGTTTAGTTGATCCTTTCCTCCGCTTCTGGAGTTGCAGCACAGCCACTGGCTTTGTACTGTGATTTATCTCTGCCCATTTCTTGTCTTCTGGATTTCACAAAATTGATGAATCAATTCAGAATCTGGCCCCAAGGTGTATAAATAGTGTTATGAACATGCCTGTTAAATGTGGGCTGAGAATGTGAACTCATGTTTGTCATACTTGAACTGGAAGCATGAGTTGATGTGTGACATAAAGTAGACATACAGGTTTTTCACTGTTGTAAAGCCATTATGAAATCAGGGGAATAAAGATCTTAATTATTCAGATTTTGTAAGTTGCTATTTAAATATGAAATAATCTGTGTTATCTAATTTGTAGGAAAGGGTATTATTATCATGAGTTATGACTTGTTCCTTCAGAAAGAAAAATCTTGTGCTGTTGATACACTGCATTTATATTAATAAAATGCATATTAAAAGTGTTTATTTGAAGTCATAGTGCACTGTTTCAGTGATACAACTCTATACATATTATTAAAAACACTCACAGCAGGTAGCTGTGAGCTTCATAACAATGCCATAAAACCAGTTTATTTTGTGAGACCTCTAAATGTTGCTCTTTTTGGTTGTCCAAAATGATGCATCACTGTATTCCGTAATTTTTTCCAGCACATTACTGTCATCAATATAGGGATTCTTTATTTGTTTTAGTATCTAACCTGAATTTTTTTTTCCACAATTTAAGCTCATTACTATTCACAGTGAATGTGCAAAAAGGCTCCATCAGTTGAGGTGGACAAATAATTTTAGTAAAGAAAGATCTCTCTCAACAAAAACATTTTTTTTATCCTTAGTAGAAAACTTCAACTGATACCAAAATGGCTATATATTTATGAGAGCACTTACAAGACATCTTATTTTTATTGAATGTCTGGTTTTAAACCATACATATCTGGTACTTAATTTTTGTTTACTGTGCATTGTGTGTGAAGAAACAGGTTTTTCAGACTAAAAATAATCTGCATCATTTTAAAGAGTGAGAAACTTAATCAGAAGTGGGCCCAGTTACCCCAAATTATTTCTCTCCTTTCTACCCACCCCCTCATGGTAGCTGGTCACCATCTTCTGTTGATTTGAGTGCCTTTATGGGCAGTGAGACCCACCTGTGTCCTTACCTGTCACCTTCTTTTTGTAACAGCTTCAGGCTCTCCTGCAGATCTGGCCCAAGCTGCTGCCCAGAGAGGCTTTGGAGCTGCTGGATTTCAATTACCCTGACCAGTATGTCAGAGAATATGCAGTGGGTTGTTTGAGACAGATGAGGTAGGTAAGGGTTTCTGGGGCACAAAACTGCATTCTCTTTGTTCACAGGATAAAACAACCCCAAGAGGAAAGATCTAAACACACTGTCTGCCATGAATAGGTGGCCAAATCAAGCAGTCAAATTTCTAGATAGGCTTATTGGCAGCTAAATAAAACCACCTTATTCTGACACCTTGTAGAAAATGATGATTATTTTCCATGTTGCAAGGAGAACACCAGTGCACCTTTGTCCCAGAAAGGATTGGGTGTTCATCCCTTTCTTGGGCAAAGGAGAATGAGAAACTGTGAGAGAAACATTTTAATAACGAAGGGAGAAGTATTCCTATAGTCAAATACTGTAAAACCTGACACCCAGCCACTTCCACTCTGTGGCAGGGATTGGCTGTATCATTTAATAGGAATGTAAGCTGCCGCATGTAATAAATAATGAGAGAATTACTGATTTGGTTTTGATTTACAGAAGCCTTCGTTCTCTGCAGTTCTTCCCTTACTGCATTTCATTTGCTCTCCACAGTAACCTAGGGCAAGACTTGTGTAACATTATCATTACTGCATATTTCCTGTCCTTGAGTTCTGAATTCTCTTTGGTGAATAGTTTAGTGATTAATTTTTAATGGTCAAGGATGGACTTCTGGGGTAAAAAAAATAAATTAGTTTGACTTCTTTCAAATCCAAGCAAGGAATTTAGCTGCTGGGCTATCCTAAGAATACATCTGGAATTATTTCCATCTGGCAGTTGCACTAAGTCATGTGTTGTCCTTCTCTGTATGATGGAAAAATTGGGAGACACTCTTGCTATTGAACCAAATCCTGTCATTGTTGGGTTTGTCATATGCACCTGAATTTCTGGAGTATCACTAATCTGGCTGCTCTCTTACTAACTGCTTTTATGTACCTCATTCTAGTGATGAAGAGCTCTCTCAGTATCTTCTCCAGCTTGTGCAAGTCCTGAAGTATGAGCCTTTTCTGGATTGTGCACTTTCCAGATTTCTTCTGGAAAGAGCACTTGGCAATAGGAGAATAGGACAGATGTTGTTCTGGCACCTGAGGTAGGAGTTTTTCCCTTTTCTCTTTCTGAAACTATTGAGCCTGATTGGACTTTCAAATATGATTTCTTGAGGATTTTTCTAGATGAGCCATTATCATAGTGCCCCACAACTCCTCTGTTTCTTTATCTTTGGCATCTATAAATCAAACCTCTCATTAAAAATGAATTAGAGTGGTCTGTAATGTACCCTTTGATGAAAGTATTCCGAACTGCATTCAGCTCTGACTACCTGATGAGTTAGGTTTGTAAATACCCCTAGTGTTTGTTTTGGTTGTGGGTGCAGTAAAATCACAATATTTATACCTCACAGTTGGGAAAAAATTATTATTGTTGCAAGTCTAACAGAAAATAAAAGCTGTTCTGTGTGTTCTTGCTGCTTTTGATGAGCAGTTTCATAAATGGCAGAAGCCTTGCAGAATGGGCTGAAATAGGTTGATTCTGTCTTTAGAGCACAATTAATTTTAGTATTTCTAGCTAAAAAGAGCAAGTGTTACATGAAAATGTTTTGGAGGGTAATTAGCTCTGATGTAAAGTTCAGTGGTTTGTTTCAAAGTGTTCTCCTTCAAGCAAATTGAGTTTTTCCCTTACAAAGATTGGAGAGCATGTGGTTTAACATCAGCCCTTCAGTGACTTCTCAGTGCTGCTCTGAATAAAAGGGGATTCTGAAACAGGTATTCAGTCACTACCTCTTGGCATGAACACTGCTGCCTCCAGAGCAGTCCTGGGCCTTGAAACAAGGGTCCTGCATCAAAACTGGCCTGTTCTCGTCATCTTCAGCACAGAAGGGTTCTAGCATTTCTCAGGAGATCTGGCTTTTTGTTTCAACTGTGTGACCATGAAGTGTTTTAATGTTTGTTTTGAGTTCCTTTGTGTTTGTTTTGGTTTTTTTTAATGACTGGAACAACGCAGTTCTGTAAATGCTGTGGTCTGATGAGAAGCTTTTCCCCTTGCAGGTCAGAGGTTCACATCCCCGCCGTGTCCGTGCAGTTCGGTTTGATATTGGAAGCTTATTGCAGGGGAAGTGTGGCTCATATGAAGGTGCTGGCTAAACAGGTAGGGACTTCCCTTTCCTGTCATCCTGACCTATCCAAGCCTGTAACTCCCATTCTTATTCCATTGCTCCTGCGGGGTGCATTGGCTACCTTGACAAAGTTGGGCAGTGAGGAGGAGGAGGCATGAGTGACACAGGGAATTAAAAGGGCTGAATGATGGAGCAGCCTCTATGGCCCAGAAGGCAGCCAGTGCTGTGGGGCCTCAGAGAGCTGGTTTTACAGTGTTCTGAAACATGAGACACCTTCCGGTGTGTGTGTGTGTATTCTGGATACAACACAGACTCTCTGGATTAACTGAAGAACGGCTTCTGTGCATTTGAAGTTTTTTCCCCAGTAAGGGTAGCTTGTTCTAAATTTTACCTAGATTACTCCAGGACTACTTCCTGTGGCTTTGGCTTTTGCTAAAAGGTGTTGCAAATCACCCAAATACTCATTTTAGTGTTAATATAGGTCTGTCATTTACACACACATGCAAAAAAAGAGAGAACAAAGGAGAGATATGTTTGCTTTTAAATGCCCTAGTAAGCATGAGAGGTTTGCTTTTAAAAGCACTAATAATTGTATCAGCAGATCATTAAGAGACACTCACAAATCATGAAGTCTCTAATGCAGTTTTAGTGAGTTAATTTAGATTGTGATCATAAAAATATTTGAAAAATGGTCTCTCTTTGGAGTTAAAGTATTTACTGTATCAGGCCACAGAGATTCACTCAGTGGATGACTAACTGATGATGGTGTATGTCTGCGTTGAAACTGTGCTTTGGGAGCACGTGGAACAGGGATGTTCTGTTGTGCTCTTTATTGCTGCAGCTCACAGGACATGGAAAAGACCATCTCTTCCATGTATGCTTGTTAGCATTGTCAAAATCATGAAAAGAGTAGGTGGTGAAATGCTTTAAGCAATAGATGTAAGGTCAGTAAAGTTTTTGTGCACTTTACAGGAAGCAAATGTCAGTACAATCAAAGAAGGGGCAAAAAAATTCCCAACTGTGCAAACACGGAAGAAATTCAAAGTAGAAATACTTCAAAAAGTTCCTGTTTGTACAACACAGGTTCCATTTTGTTCCCTTGTCACTGATGTTTGTACAGCTCCTAGAATAGTGGAAAAGCAGAGCGTTTTTGGTTTTGACAGATGGCTGACCTGGCAGCTCTCCACTGCCCAGTTTTATAATCAAACTCCATACAATTTCCACAGCATCCTGCCTGACAGGGTTCAGTCTGTGGGAGGGGTGAGTTTTGACTCAGCACCTAGTAAGTTAGGCTGAAACTTCCTTGTATAGAAAACAGCTTTCATAATTGTTACATTGCTGCTGTTTGCTAGAGAATCTGTGTATTGCTCAGCACGTTACTGAGGCTGGTGCAAACACAGCTGATTGTTGTAAGACCTATTTGGTCAAAAAGTTGCTTAGGTGTAGAAATTGTATTTGTTGTATGTGCTGTCTAGGTTTGGTACCAAAGGGCTTTGCTCTGTCAGTGTTAAACATTTACATCATCAGTTACATCACCAAAATCCTTACAGACTTTGTAACAGTAAAAAACTTTACAAAACAGGAGGGGGAAAAGGTGTTAAACCCACCTGTACTATTGCAAATAATTGCCTTGACTTTTTACACATTTCTAAGGTAAAGATTTTTGCTTAGTTGAGATGCTATGATTTCGAACACCTTAGTCAATTACAGCTTCTGTCTTCTGCCTGACTTCAGCAGTATTTTAATGACAAACATGTAAGACTTTGCTCTGTGAAAATTGTCTGCAAGTCGTCACATGGCCGTGCCTTGTTGGATGCAACTTAATGTGAACAATGAAGTATCTGCATCCACAGCTCATCTCAAGTAATGTCTCAGTTTATTAGAGTATATAACTCTAAATAATCAGTATTTCTATTGCCTTCAACATGCCTAGGGGCACCTTTTTCATGTGCTTTGTTGAAATAGGGAACTAAAAGCTGTACTTTGAAGAAAGAATTTGTGTTAATGTGTCATACATTAAAATACCTCATTCATTTTTTTTTGGAAATTTTAAGTCATGCTTTTAAAAGTGACTTAAAGCTTAGGAGCTTTCATCTCATCAGTGTCTCTGTTAATTATGAAAATGATATTTCTGAAACATGAGTGACTTAATTTCCATCCATTATTTCCATTTTTAAAAAGCTGCAAAATTATTTAATACCTGGTTTTGTTGTGAAAAGGGATTTTGCATTATATTACCTCTGAGCAATAACTCTTAATGATAACATATCTCTTTTAGGTGGAAGCCCTCAATAAAATGAAGACTTTAAATAGTCTAATTAAGCTGAATGCCATGAAGCAAAGCAAAGCAAAAGGAAAAGATGCAATGCATACGTGTTTGAAACAAAATGCTTACAGAGAAGCCCTTTCTGACCTCCAGTCTCCTCTGAATCCTTCTGTTATACTTTCAGAACTGCAGTAAGTGAAGAATGAGCACAATTTCACTGTAGCTTTGCATGGAAACAGTAGAGCAGAAACACATCTGTGTCTGAACTTCCTCTTGCTGCATTGTTCAGCACATGTGCTGCCGCAGGGAACTTTTCCTATAGTGACAGAGTCTGCTGGGCATCTTCCTGAGGCTAAGAGATCAGTTAAATTAGAAGATTTTTGTGATCCACCATGAAACTTAATACTCTCTTAGTCAATGCATTACCATGGCTAAATATATTTAAGTGTAAGCCTAAAAGTGAACTAGACTGCATTCTTAGCTTCTGTTTATAACAAAAAGCACAAAGGCCACTAAAACTTTTCACAGCACTTAAATATAAAGTATAAAAATTGATGGGAAAGGATATAAAGAAAACGAATTTCTCTGAAAATGAGGGTGCTTGATTTACATAGAGATACATTCACCAGTCAATATCAAGTACATTCCACATGTAACAAATGTGTTCATAGCTTGGTGAGTGCTCATGGCACAGCAGCAGCATGAAAGCAGAGAGAGCATTTAAGTACTTCCAAACTGGAAGTCTACATGTTCTCTTATGTTCCGAACCATGTTTAGATCTTTTCAGTTGAATTATTCCTATTTGACTACAACTTCTGTTGTGTTTTCCTCTAGTGTTGAGAAGTGTAGATATATGGATTCTAAAATGAAGCCTCTCTGGATAGTGTACAACAACAAGATGTTTGGAGGAGATCTCGTAGGGATCATTTTTAAAAATGGTGATGGTAAGCAATGCTAGAAAGTTGAAATTTTTCCTTTTCTTTCTTCATTTAATTTCTTCAGTCTTGCATTTAAGCTGTATCATTCTGTATTGCCATAATGTAAACATGGATTGCTCTGACATCAGTGAACAAATTAGGCATCTTCTGACTGTGTTTCACAGCACAGACATTGCCAGTCAGGATGGTGTAGTTATGATTAATACCACTTTAACCCTTAGGCTGGGTGAGTATTTTTAGATCCCTTTTTCTGAAGGCCTTGGAAACTTGAGGAAGTTTGTGAGGAATTGAAGCAGTGGTTTCACCTTTCATTGCAGATCTCCGACAGGACATGTTGACACTCCAGATTCTGCGCTTGATGGACGTTCTTTGGAAAGAGGCTGGCCTGGATCTCCGGTAAGGATCTCTCGAGGGCTGGTTTGTTTGGATGGAGGGGCTACTTTTAGAAGTAAAGCTTTCCTGTTTTTAGGCACCTTCCCTACTGTCCCCTTTCTACACATCTATCTGGGTGCCTAGAGGTTTCAGCTGTCACAGCCAAGGTGAACAGGGTGTGGGAAGCGTTACCTTCTTTCCTTCCTGCTGTGAGCAGAGCTCTCATTGCTGTTCACACCAGCACTTCCAGCCACTGTGAACATCTTCAGCTCTGAGGTCACTTTCTCTTGTTGGTAAAACACTGTTGGGATGCTAGAATGCATTTTTCCAACCAGAAATATCTTTGTATCTTCCAAAGTCTCTTGCAAAGCAGCTTTCTTACCTTCCTATGCTCCATAAGGTAAACATGACTTCTTTGAAGGAATACTAGAGCTTTCCAAAGAGAAACAGTATCAGCGTTATTGCACAACCCTCTAGTACATGGGAACCTTTTCCACCCAAATTTATGAACCAGTTTTAGGTAATACAATTCTCAAATTCTAGTTGCACTTTAGGAAAGTAGTCCTAAAGGAGGTACTGGGTGTCTCATTATTATAAAGCATTTTTAGCCATAAATTAAATTTTGTATGCCTGTGCAAGAGCTGTAATCCTCATTGTTTAATTTTAAGTGTTGTTTACAAGTCTAGAAGTACTTATATTTAAATATTACTGAAATACTTCATTTAGATTCTTGGAGCTCTTTAAAAATTTTTTATGGTTCAAGCATAGTAGTGGGAACTACGTAAGATGTAACATCAACACAGGTAAGTAAATATATCAACTTGTTACTTTGAGTGCTTAAGGAAAGGTGGGAATATGAATTACAAATTGTTTCTGGAAATGTACATTTGCGATGAGGTGGTTGAGTGTGTGTGAAGTTGAACACTGACTTGAGGAAACCTTACGTAATTTATGCCATTATAAATTGTCTGTGAGGAGACTGATGCAGCATTTGGGGGCAAGGACAGCCTCTGGCAGCTGTGGAATCCCAGATGAGGCATTCTTTAGTAGCTGCCTTCCCAGAAGCTGTTTGTGGTTCCAGCCTGGGCCACACACCGTGCCTAGCAAACAGGAATAGTGATTAGAGTCATCAAATATGCTTTTCCTGACTAAGCCATTTTTTGTAAACGCAACGAAGGAAAACCAAAAATTAGCTCTGATGTCCAAGATTTTTCTTAAAACTCCGTGAAGGAAAAAAGTAGAAAGGGGAAGTTCCTAGTGAGAATTGAAGTTCTATATTTGGCCTCTTCCATTTATTTGCTTAACTGGGAGCATCTTCCTTCCATTCATCCTCTCATAGTTACCATGATAAAATAAAATCCTGGGATTGAGGCAGGGTTACAATTCCATGTCTGTCAAAGAGATTAATCAGGCACTTGCGAAGAGAAGGCTCTGAAATGACCTTTCTTGGGAACAGAATTGGACAAAACAGCACTCTGAACACCCAGAGCAGGAGGGCACAGCCATGAGGGTGAGGCTTTGTCATGTCCATGTTTATAGCCTGTATATCTCTCAAGAAAAGACAACTCCAGAATCTATGAGCTAGCAGTGGTGGGGATGAGTTCTCTGCCATGTTCATGAGTCAGGACTCACTGGTTACTTTTTGCTTGGGTGAGAGGCATGGTCTCTGCTGGAAAAGCAGTGTCAAAGAGCTGCTTTCCTGAAAAATAAGTGTCATATGCCCATACCAATGAGTGCAGTCTTTGCTTCTTGCCCTGTATCATCCTTAGTTTCCCTGAAGTTATTTCCATTTGTGGATCCACAATGGATTTTGCACTTTTCAGCTTTTTTCCACTACAGAGAGCCTGGTAACTCCACCCGAGTAAAAGCAGGGCATCTCACTTGTGCCAGCAGTGTCAGGGTAGAAGTTCTTGCTGTTGCCTCTCCCCATCAGTCATGTTTTGCCACAAGCAGATTGTACAGCTTGCATGAGGCATGGATCAAATGGCAGCCAATGCACCGCTGCTGAGGAGCTGGGGACAGGATCAGTTCCCTTCTAATTGCACTGCAATCCACACTCAGTTCTTTAGCAGTGATTGAAAATGAAATCTTAGCTCAGTCTGTGTCTAAAGCAAGCACGATATTCCCAGTGGGATTTCTCAGCTCTAGAGAGGAGCGCCAAATATATATTGATTTTGAGAGCTGAAGGAGGAGAAATGTTTGTTTGTTTGTTTAACTGTCAACTAATTTGTCATGTGGGTGACAAACAGGGCAGAGGGTGTGTGCAGGGGGATGGAACCATGTGCTCCTGTAGGCCCTTCATCCTGGGCTCTCCCTGTATGCGCACAGCTGAGGAAAGCCTGGGGTGTAGGTTGGATCTGCTTCCCAGAACAGAGCCAGCCATGAGCACCAAGGGCCAGCACCCAAACACTGACGTTTAGAGGAGTCTGCCGTGGGTCAGTTCACCTCAAACATCAGTCAAGTAGCAGAGAGAAATGACCAAAGCAAAAAGTTTATTATGTAGTTAATCCCCACACCTTAATTTCTAAGACAAATTTTTACCTGAACATTGAGCAGGAAATAGATGGCCTATTACAAATACGTGTCACAGCAGAGGAGCATAACATCTGTCTTCCCAAGGATGCTGCGGGGTCTGTGGTGCTGCACCTCTCAGGAAAAACCTTGCATCAGAAAGTGTTTGAGCTGCTTTACCTGTGTTACAGCATCAAAGTTGCGTTAGTGGAGAAAGGAGTAAAGTAACAGCAACAGAAAATCATGAGTTTGAGGAGTTTGATCTATGTCAAGTCACCTTTGCTGTGGCAAATTGTCATTAAAGTATTTAAGACTTGGTTACTTTTTTGACCAGATGCAGGACATTCTCCAAAACACTTTTTTCAGTGCCTGTCTATAGTAGGTTTTCATTTTCATCACCCTTACATGTGTGAGATCTGAGGTTATATGGCTGTGTATGAATGAATTCAGAGTTCACACACATACTGAAAAATGCATTTGTTACAACTCTTAAGAATGTCATCATTTTTAAACTATTGGACCTGAAGTTACAGAGAGTGTGTTGATAAATTACCAGTATTTCTTGTGTGTTTGGAAGGGCACTGCTTTGGAGAATTAAACACTAGAAATAAAGAACAGTTTAAAATGAGTGAAGAGAATTTTCTGTCCTGCCCAGGATTTCAGCATTGATCTGTCCATGGCTTTTGCTGGCTTTAAAAAGCAGGGAACATATCCTGCTGACAGATGTTGAAGTCAGAAGGACCAGGATGAGATGGAAAGGGCCCAGAGGATTTGTCCCTAACTTGACTCCTGTCAAACTGTCTCTCTGACAAGGATGTTTTTTCCTCCAGTTGTAAGCACACAGCCCTCAAGGGGCTGAAGGCTTTCATCATTGCTTGCTTTTGAAGGGGAAGTTGTTGGCCGTTTGCCCAGTTCAGCTGCGAGAGGCGTGGGTTGAAATGCCATGGAAGGAGGCCAGCGTGCACTTTAACCTGGCGAGATTTGGCTCCCATTTGCGGTGTCGTGATAAGGATGGGCAGAGCTTCCTCGTGCCGTGGGCGCTGGTGTGCGGCAATTCCAGCCACCCTCCTGCTCCTTGGGAGAGCCGCTGCTCCGGGGACCGGGGCTGGGACTAGGAAGGGATCAGAATAGAA
>NW_008237174.1:3492292-3499656 GCF_000691975.1 Corvus brachyrhynchos | reverse complement strand
CACTTCTGTTGTTGTTTTGAAGTTGAGCACTCTTGAAATACCCTGTTGAATCTGGGTTTCAGTTCACTTTGTTGCCAGTAGGGAAGAATCCCAGACTATATCGTTAACTTGCACCACTTCAGTTGTGTTATCCCTTAGGTGGAGAAACTGCTCCATTCCCTGATAGCTCTAAGGCCAAAAAGTTGTGTTTAATTTTGTATGGAATTTTATTTATTTTTATTCCATGGCTTGGGATAATGGGCTGTGTCAGTTAAGAGATGTGGTTATGCTTTGTAGCAATCAAACTTAATATCTGTTTTATATATTAATACTAATGACAGCTTCACCAGCAGTATTTTATATGTATATACGTGTGTGTATATATATATATATATGTATGTCTGAAGGCACACACATAAATTTTTAATATGTCCTGCAATTGTTTTATACAGCTCTGTAAGTCAGCGAGTGCTGGTCTATACCTTGTGTACTGCAGCGTAGATTTTTGTGGGTATCCATTTCCTTATACATGGACCATGACCACAATTGGGATAATATTCTTGGCCTGAGCTGCCTGGCACAAGAACAGACACCTCAATTTGTGATGCATTGCCTTTGAAAACTTTGAAAAGTTTGCTGTAAGTTTCCATTGCACATGCTGAGCTCCCATCTCATGGGATCTTGCCATTCTGTTTAGCTTTTTAAGCATGTGGAGTGAGGAAATGTATTGGAAAAAAATACACTTACCTATTTAGACACATCTCTCCTTAATTTACATCTTTAACTGTGTCTTACTGTAATGCAGTGATGGTAAGAGGTATTTTCATTGGCCACAGTATGTAGATGCACGGGTGTGTTCTGAGATACGAAGCAAGTTAAGAGGTAGATTCCTGTTTTTCATTGGGTTTCTATGCTTCAATTTAGTAAAAGCCAGAAAGCATTCTTTATGTTACTATTTAGAAGGATTTCTAGCGTTTTCATTTGAAGCAGGAAGACAGTGAAAAAGGATAAGATCCTCTTTTCCATTTCCAGCAATAATTTATCGGGAAAGAACTGGAGCAGGTCAGCTCCAGCAAAAGTCTGGGCAGGAATTCACAAATGCAGGCACAGGGCTCCCTCTGCGGCTCATCCTGGGAAATTACAAGAAACAGGGTTCCAGTAAAAAGGAAAAATTTGGCTTTTTAAAATGTCTCCTTTGTTTGCATATATGTACATAATTGGAAAAATGAATGCTTTAAATGTATTGCTGGTCTTTTGCCTTTACAAGCAATTCCTGTATATTGACCTTAGAGAGTTTCCTGTTCAAATGAGTATGCAGCTTCTCCAAAAAATGAATACACTAAAGAAACATTTTGCTGTTTTAAGTTCTAACATGATTCTGTGTTTTGTTTCAGGATATTGCCATATGGCTGTTTAGCAACTGGAGATCACTCTGGCCTTATAGAGGCTGTTTCTAGTTCAGAAACCATTGCTGACATTCAGTTAAACAGCAGCAATGTTGCTGCAGCTGCTGCCTTCAACAAGGACGCGCTCTTGAACTGGCTGAAGGAATACAATTTAGGGTAATTTCTACAGTTATTCTCTCAGCTATAGCATAAGCTACAAAATTCCTCTTAAGTTTCTCTTTCAGTGTTGAGGAAGATGTGGTTTGTTGCTAATTATTTTTCTAGTGTGTCGAATTCTGACTGAGATTCATGGTGCCCTTGGGCCTAGCATTTGCAGCATTTTGGCTGTGTGCTGTTGAGTAAGTTATATTAAATTTGGCAACACAAACAAACCCAAGAAAACTACATGAGTTTCAAGCCTTGATGTTGCCTTTCATATTGCTTATTCTCCATAGCTACCTTTACAGTATTTGTTTCTCAAATAATTCTGGTTTTACAGCATCCTAATGGGCTTCTGGTTTAAACAAGCAAAAATCCTTTTTGAGGCCAAGGCATGACATGAATTCTAACAGTGTGCACTAATATAATTTTCTTCGTGGTTACAGAGAGGACTTGGATCGAGCCATTGAAGAATTTACTCTGTCTTGTGCTGGCTACTGTGTAGCTACGTATGTACTGGGAATTGGTGACAGACACAGTGACAACATCATGGTCAGGAAAAATGGGCAGGTAAAAATCCCTTCCGTAGGCAGAATGCCTTTGGTATCTCTGGTGTACAAGAGTTCTCTTGAGAACTTCTAATTTCTTTAGTGCCTTGGTGAAATGAAAGCCGCACATGGTCAGAACTGATGTCTGGGGTTCACTGAGAGTTGGGCAGAGCGTCAAGGAAAGGGAATGCAATGCTGGTGGAAGGGCAGAGCAAAGCCTGGTCCATCAGCAATTCTGTACTGAGAGAGGCTGTTCTGTAGAGTTTTTACAGAATATCCAAGAAGCCTTTTAATGGTTCAGATTTATTGAATAAAAGTGGTCTTAGAGTATCTTACAAAAGACCGCCCTTAAAAATTCATGAATTGCATTTTGGAGCAGTGTGGTTTCCCTGAAGTGAGTCTCTACAACTCAGCCCTGCAGAAATGCTCAGTGTGGAACCCAGGACCAGCACCATGCTGTGCACTCAGAACCTGGGTGAGCTCTTAGACATAAATTTCTTAATTGTTACTTTGTACTGTAACTTGTCTGATTTAACTGAAATTATTCTGCCTGGAAAACTAGCAAGGGTTATAAAATTGAGAGTTTTACAGACATTTGCAATATTCTTTTAAGTTTGTACCTCCTGGAAGAAAGCTGGAATGCCCTTATCTCTTCGGTTCTAACAGGGGGAATGGCCATAGGCTCCTTCAGATTAACTCAGCTCTGCTACCTTTGGCTCTGTCCTTGTGTAGGAAGGCCTTGGATATGATGATGTTGAGCCTTGTGGGCTCATCATTGGGCTCATTTTTGTCTGATACTGCCAACAAGATGTCTCATGGCAGCAGCAGCTTAGACCTGAGAGAATCTTTCACATACTGATTTGCTGCAGTGGTCACTCATAAGAGCATGGATGTTATCATTGACTTTAAATCTTAAAATGTTTTAGAACTAGATACCCCCAAAGGGTTGGAAGCACAGGCTGTAGAGAGTTGCATTAGGAGTTAACTGTTCTTGATACCAGCATCCTGTAGAAATATTAGACAAGTGACACATTTTGCTGCAGAAATTAATTTTCTCTTGTTTTGGGTTTTTTTGTTTTTTTTTTAGCTCTTTCACATAGATTTTGGTCATATTCTTGGAAACTTTAAGTCCAAGTTTGGAATTAAAAGGGAACGGGTACCTTTCATACTCACCTATGATTTCATTCATGTTATTCAACAAGGAAAAACAGGGAACACTGAAAAATTTGGCCGGTGAGTGTTATTTTGATCTATTGGTAATTGAGATGATAATTTCCAGGATACCAGAACCTATCTGGGGTTGGTTTGCTCATTTGCACTTGTGTGGAAGTGTGCCAACACACATTTTCAGGACTATCTGCTGCTCTCCCTGAGCTCTAATGTCCACAGATTATTTCAGAACCAGAAGCTGCAGCTCTGCAGTTGCTTTTGATCTCCCACAGCAGGAGGTAGCAGGTTCTGCTGGGCTCAGCTCTGCCTTCAGCAGCTCTAGGCTCCAGGCAGGGCTGCCAGACTCTTGTTCAAGCAAGATGCAGCACTGCCTTTAGGAACAGGCTCCCCTTCTGCCCTTCCTGTCCATCAGGGCACATTCATTGTGCTGCTCCATTCTGGCCTTGCTTGGATGCTTGGGCATAAGGAGCCACATGCGTGTGATCCACCAGCCCTGGCAGTGGGTTCAGTTTTGACCATGGAAGGAATTAGAGACGACAGAGGTTAGAGAAAGGCTGAATTGGTGCAGAGGGACTGCAACAGAGCTTTGGCTGTTCCACTGTAGCCCACCCGATAGGATCATCAGAGCATTTCACTTAAGTTCTCAGGGAGATGGGACACTGCCATGACCTCTGGCACTTTTGTTCTTTCTGAAGAACAGCTTGTGATGTTTTGTACCAAGGGCTTGTTGGGGAGACATGGGATGTATTTGTGAGAATGCACTGGAGGTTCTGCAGACATCTCTGTCCTTTCTGTTACCGTGTTCCTACAGTCTGTCTTTGATAACAAATTCTGGCAGTGCTAGAACGCATTTCCATCTGTGTAAGCTCTCCCATGTTGTGCTCTTTGCATGTGCGTGGGCTGGACGCAGGTTCCGGCAGTATTGTGAGGAAGCCTACCTGATCCTGCGCAAGCACGGGAACCTATTTATTACCCTCTTTGCACTGATGCTGACTGCAGGGCTGCCAGAGCTAACCTCTGTCAAGGACATCCAGTATCTCAAGGTAAAGTAAGATCTATGGCTCAGCAGGACTCAGCATTTTTCCAGGATGTGAATTTTTGCTTCCAAGATTAATACATTTTAGTTGTTTTCCATTTCTGTCAAGATTTCCACACAGTCCTCAAAGCTTTCTTTTTCAGCTCTATAGTACAAGGTCTGTAGTCAGTCCTAGTGCTCAAAGGATGAGTTCAGGATTTCTGCATCTTAAATGGGGTCATCTCAGGGGTATTTTACATCTTGGCTCATGCACAAGCATAGACCTGTAAAGGTGAAAATTATTTGCTTCATTCTTTTTCAGTTTTATCTTTAGACCCAGAAAGATGTATTATTTAAACCAACTGATGTATTGCTCAATGAATAGTAAGTGAAAAAGTGTCAAAGCAGAACAAAACAGACTGTGGCTTGTGTTGAAAGGTGAAGGAGGCTTTAACTGTGTTTTTTAAAATTCCTAACAGTACTTGTTTTCCTGTTGTCTTAGGACTCCCTTGCCTTAGGGAAGAGTGAGGAAGAAGCACTAAAACAGTTTAAGCAAAAGTTTGATGAAGCTCTGCGGGAAAGTTGGACTACTAAAGTGAACTGGATGGCTCACACTGTTAGAAAAGATTACAGGTCCTAGAAGATTGTGGCATTTGCACTAAGCTGAAGGTTACCTTGATAAGTGTTTGTGAAGGGTTTCTGTCATATGGACCAACAAAACTTCAGGAAGCGTTGGGACAGCACTCTCAGGCACATGGTGGTTCTCTTGGCCCCACACAGGGTCAGGAGATGGACTCTGATCCTGATGGGTCCCTTCCAACTCAGCACATTCTGTGATTCTATGAACTGATTCAAAACAAGAAAGGAAACAACAATGAAAACAAACGGACTGAAATAATTCCTGAGTCTTTTGCACTCTGCTTCTGAATGCTTGAGTCCAAGACTGTCTCTACAATTTGTGAACATCCTGGATAATCAGTTCCTGCCGACTTTGCACGCTGAGAGCTACTAGGCATTTTTAAAAATTCTTTGGTACTTTATGGAGGTGTAAATATTTGTTTTTATACGTTAGGGTAATGTGCTCTAACATATCCTCAGGAGGTTTGAAGACCTCTGACAGAATTGTTCTTTGTTTAAAGTTAGGACTTGAAGAGTAAATTTTTTTTTTATATCCTAATCTGGCTAAAAATGAGCACATTGTGTATATTTTTCATATGACCTCCGCCCTACTGGCACAGATGCATTAATTCTACTGTAAATAGCAACCATGGTATCACTGTACTGCAGGGAGCTGCTTCATGTCTCGTGCTGCTGCCGAAGGAAAGGGTGGGTGTTTGGAGGGTTGGGGAGACCTCTGAGAGTGATGCAGCATCCAGATGTTCAGGGTTGCACCATTTTGTTCCTCTGACTTAACACACAAAAGAAGCCCTTCAGAATGAGGAAGGTTAGGCCAATTCCAAACATGCCTGAGAATCCCTTGTTGGTTACAGTCTCCACTCCGCCTCTGGGGCTTTGCCTTCAGCTCCCAGAGAGGCACAATTTGGTTTGGTTTCAGCAAGAAGCTCTTGCCAGCCTTACACTGAAATTCATATCTCAGATGAGTCCTTCCCTGCAAAATGTACTGACTTATGTAAGGGATGTTTTTATTAAATATACTACACAAAGTGATTTTTAGAGCATACATACCAAAAACCCCAACTGTTTGGAGAAGCAGGTGTTGATGGGAAAAGATCATTCCACAGAACACCAATGCGAAGTCATTGATCTTCTCTCTGTATTTATTAAAAGCTTGCAGTAATGTTGCTTTACCAAGATATATATGTTGAAGATGGTTGCTGAAGAAACTGGATTTGTTTTAATTTATTTAGTGAGGTATCAGGCTTTTAGGTGCTTAAATGGAGAGCAAATTTGTTACGTGCAATAGGGAACTGCTGGTTAAAAGATGTAACGAACTGTTCCTGAACATCAGCAAGAGAGGTTTTGACTACTGCTTGTTCTCCAAGGAACACTGGTAGCTCTTGATTCTTGTGGACATTTGAAAGAGAATTAAACATATATATTTACTTTTTGACTAAACAGTTGTTCTGCATAGAAATGTTGGATTATGTAGGAATTTAATTAAAGTTGGTTTTACTTTGTTGAGAGAGTTTTATTTTTGTTGGTTTCTTTTAGAGATTTAGAACTTACCTGGGGTCTGGGTGGCATTCTGTGGAGGGCATTGATTCTCTTGTCCTCACCCTTTGGGCTTATCTGTCTGAAAAGACTTGTGCTTCTAGAATATTCTAAAAGTAACAAGTGGTATGTGGGTTGGTTTTGGTGGGTTTAGGGTTGGTTTTTCTATATACAATATAGTAGCATTTGAAGTGTGCCATGTCTTTTTTTTTTATTATTATTATTTCTATAGCAGATGGCAGGAAAGTTAAAAAGAAACTATGTTGAAGGTGATAGCTCTGAAAAAAGTAATTTCATCCTCAGGTAATTCACAGCATGTGAATCTGCATAAGGAACTGTTCCTGGACACATTTTATTTTTCTGTGAGACAGAGCACTTGGACATCTCTGGTCTTGTTGAGGGAGACATCAGCTTTCCCAGAGCTTTGAGATGAAGTTGGCAAGTGCACCTTGGCTGCCTGAGGCTGGTGTGTGTGGAATCTGATAGGAGGGAGCATGATGGTATCTTTATTTCCTTTATTTCCTTAGCTAAATGGCAGCTTGGTTCCATGTTCCACCCCAGGCTTCCTGTGAGACTTGGAACAGGTGGTTCAAGTCTGTGCCTCAGGCTCCCCTCTGCAGAACTGCAGGTGAGAGCTGTGACCTCCAGATGCAGGAACACCTTCCCTGCCTTCAGTACCACCAGGGTTACTGCACAGAGTAAAGAGGTTTTGTGGTGTTTGATGGTTTTTTGCGTGCGACTTTAATGCAGGTTATAAAAGCACTTGAGATGGTGAGAAAATCCCATTGCCTCCCTTCTTGGAGGAATACTTAGAGATTATTAGGAAAAGCTACTTCTGCTCAGTATTTGTGTTGGTTAATAGCCCTTCAATGGCTGTGTTGTGTTTGGTTGTCTTTCTTTATGTTTAATCTTGGGCATTAATTAACAAGAATGGGG
>NW_008237174.1:3486921-3492266 GCF_000691975.1 Corvus brachyrhynchos | reverse complement strand
TGTTTTCTGTGTTTGGCAGCAAAGACGATGCATTTTCCTCATGTGAATTGATCTTGGTCTTCAAATAGCTGAGAAGAGATCCCAGGGATGCTTTCCAGGCTGACCTTTCAGGGCTGAACCTGACTGGAAGCAGCATTTACCACATCACCAAAGCTGATACTGTGATACCTTCATGTTAAGTTTTGAGCACAGTCCTGGTTTGCTGAATTATATTAGTAAATAGATCACCACTTTCCCTGGTTTTCATCGTACTTGCTACAGCCTGTGGCATACAGACTTTGATTCAGAAAACACATAAATAAATAAATAAACTGCTTTGTGAAAAGTAAAAGGAGAGACAGTTTGTCATCCAGGAGAAGACTGGAATTTGGCACATCAGTCCATTGATTATTTCTGTACTTTCCTCCCAATATCCAGCTATAGTAATAAATTGGCAGGTTAATTTGAGCTGATTTGGAACATTATTTTAGACGATTTTCTGAATTCAGAAGTCATCAAATGGTCAGATTATAATAAGAGACTTTAAAGATTGTGTTGAACCTTCAGTTCACATGGTTTCATGTTAATTACCTTTCTTTGTCCACTGGAAAAATGACTTTTCTTTCTCAAGGCCTTCATTGTATCTGGCAGAAGGGAAAGCTGCCTAGGCTGCTTTAAAAACCACAGCTGAAATTGGGTATATGCAGTGTGTAAATGATCTTTATTTGTTCTGGTTTATTATTGATCGCATGATTACTTGATGGGTTTGCTTTCTGTACCTTGAATCATTTGTGACAAATGGTGACAGTTGCTGCTTTTACACTCCTGCTTGTCCTGTCTTGGATTTCCAGGGAAAGTGCTCCCATGGATTTGCCCCTCAGCTGTGGAGTTGCTTCCTTTCCCTCTCATGCTTGTATTGGTGGTTTTGGCAGTGGGGTGTTGTTGATTGTCAAGTCACTCACATTCTAGCAAATGCCTTGGACAGAGCCCATTCCTGTATTTAATATAATAGAGTCCAATATTCCTCTTTAATCTCCCAAAGCTATTGGAATCAGATAATTAAATAGTAGAGGCTCTTAATAATTGGTATGTCAGGCTATATCATAGCTTTATTCTGTAGGATGGTTTCAAGCCTAAATCTTTTAAATGTGTAATCAGTATTTCTATTATTATTCTTTCACAATATAGTGTATTAATGTAATTATATGTCTGAGCCAGCTTTAAAATCTAAGACTGAAATCCTCTGCTAACATAATTTTAAAAATGACTTGTCTGGCATGACACTGCCAAGAGCTGAGGGAGTGAGCTGTTCTGGTGGACGAGTGTCAATAGGTGCTGCTGTATGAGAGGACAGTTTCCTGTTGCTGTTGGGCCTCGCTGTTTGCATGGAGCTCTGGGGTTTTTAGAGACAAAAGGGCCTCACTGTGGAGTGGCTGATGAGATAAAAGCCAGGTTAAGCTCAAGGTAGTGGTGCTATCGCCTGACCTCAATGCCACATACATTAACCTGAGTATGGTAGGAACAAACGCCGTACCAAGCAGATCACTGCAGCACATTTTGGTAGCCAGTGCAGGAAAGGTGCAGTAATTTAACAGCTGCTGAGAAAAAAAGTACAAAACTGTTCATGCTACCTACGTGCATAACAAAAATGTTGTAGTTATTCTCCCCAAATACAACTTCATGCCTGATAGAGAAGAGGGGAGGTGTTGGCGCCAGTGCTGAGCAGGGCATTGATTCGCCCTGCCCGTGTTAGCAGCTGTCCTTCAAACAGCACAGCACAACAGCATTCATCGAGGACAAGAGTGAGCTTCTCTTCAATGAGCTGGGTTTGCACACTGCTGGTACTTGGGTGCCTTTCCAGCCTAATAGCCCACATGAGGAGCTTGTTGTGTCCTTTAGCAAGCCACAAAGGAAACCCTACCAAGAAGATGCTGATAGAACTTTCCTTGTTCTGTCCCCTCTGGAACACTTAGATAAAGGCTCAGTCATGTGACCTATTGGAACTGATTTCACTGTATGGGACTGTAGGATTTAAAATAATGCTGTTGTGATGAGCTAGTCCTTCATCCTTTCAGTCTGTCACCTTGCTCTTCCTCAGGTGATTATTTGGAGAAGTGTCCTCTGGATTGCTTGATGAAGAGGAATGGGGTTGAATATGTATTTCTTAAAGAGTGGCTTACTCTTGGGAAAGCTGTGAAGGGTCCCAGTTTAGGAACAGCAGTCCCAGAGAAATCTGAAAGGTTAATTCTGGCTTGCCAGGCACTAATTGGCTTTTTAAAATGAATGGAAGTGGCAATCAAGCACCATGGAAATGTGGTTTTGGAGGGATTAAGGCCCTTGTAGCACAAGGATGTTCGTAAGATCTAATTTTTGGCTTTAGAAGTCTCAATTTGGGCAGGAAGTCTGGGTACTTGCTAGCAGTGTGCAGAACCAGTGAAGTCTGGGCAGAAGGGAGGAACCTGGTAGCAGTTCATTCCAGTTTGTTAATCCTGCCTAAAGCTTCCTCCTACATAAGATTCCTAATGGGTTTTGCCCTGGGAGCTGTCAGCAGCTCAGTCTAGTTTCTGAAATAGTCTCTGTACCTCTTGCATGAGGAGCATGGAGTGTTTGACATTCCACAAAGGGAGCTGAGCACTGCTGTTCAGGATACTCTGGAATGTTGTACATGTGGCTCTGAATTCTTCCTGTTGGAACCTCTTCCGGGGGCGGGTGTGGAAAAAAAGCATGATAATAGATGTCATAGCTCAGTCAAAGTATTCCCTAGGGATAGAAGAAAAAAATCTGGATTCCAGTCACCTTACCAAACATTAATTCGAACAAAAATGGAACAGTTCCAAAAGAGGAGTGGGAAGGACAGAGAGCCCTTTTCCCTAAGGACTTGTTATTTTCGAATTTAGGAAAAGGAGAGATGAAACAAAGGTCCAAATGTCCCAGCCTGTGTTCTTCTGCTTTGCTAAATAAAAGAACCTTTAATATTAATGGCTGTGGGAGACTAAGTCTGTTTAGCCTGTTCCCTACAAAAGAGCAAGGAATTAATCCTGCGTATAGATTTGTGCCTGTTGGCATGGGAGGAGAAGATGCACGCTGCTAGACTTGGGATAATCTGTTCCAAAGGCTACTTCCACCCTTCACCTGTACTTGGGAATTCCACAGTGGTAAAGTGTCTTACATATGCCTGGACCTTAATGCCACCCACCCCTACCATAGAGCCTTGGCCTTATCTGGAGCTGTACTACACTGTTTTAAGAACTGCTTAAAAATACAGGTTTGGGTTTAAGAACACAAAGAAGGCTTAAATACTTTGTGAATTGTGATTTTTGTTGCTCCTTTTAAGGCAAGGTGCAGGATCACAAGTGAGATGTTGAAATCCTGTGAAAGTTTGGAAATTCCAGGAGGGAATTTGGATGTGATCTGCAATCCTTATGGCCAGGACAGCTTTTAGAAGCCCCTCTCCCCCATAAAGTCATATCTCTGAGCTAGTTAATTTAAAAATAAAACGTTTAATATTCCAGACCACAAACAACACTGAAGCAAACAAAGGCATTGCAAGCAGACCCAGTGGCTCTGCATGTAAGAGTCACGCTTGCTTTTCCAGCTAAATGGGATAATCTTTGTTTCCTTGAGAGGAAAAGGAAAGCTCTGGAGAATATTTCTGAAACAATTCCCTGTCCTTAACAGCTGAGAAATGTTTAGGTTACAGATCTTTGTTTGCCAGGTTTATGCTGGTTAAATGAGTGCATCTGCTACGTACAGACTGAACTACAGAGCGGCTGAGGCTGCGCAGAGCTTGCGCAGGCCCAGGATCCAGTCACGCTGATGGATCCCAGCTCTGGCCTTTGGGATGTGGTCAGGCACTGGCAGGGCCCCCACACCAAAGCCGTCACCAGAGCAGGGCTGCGACCCCTCCCGTGTCGTAGTGGTCGAGCAGGCTGTGGGCGATGAAGCCGCTCTGCGAGTGTAGGGTGCCGCATTTCCGGCACAGGAGGATCTCGCATTTCGGACACATCTTCCCGGAGTGCGGCTGCCTCAGGGAACACATTTCCTCCCGCGCTGGCTTCAGCCTCTTGGAACCTTTCCTGTGTAAACACCTCCGCTTGTCTTCAGAAAGCTGGCTTCTTCCCTGAGGGCTGCAACAGTCACAAAGAGAGGTGACAAGTTCAGCCCGTGCACTTCCTAGATGGATGAGGGCAGCAGAAGCAATTAGTGTGTGATTTATGAACTCTTCCACAGGCTGTACCTGTGACACACTAGGAGTGGGTGCCTGTGTGTGATCACCTGAAAAAAACAGGAACGGACAGCAAAAAGGAGAGTCTGGCTCTGGTACTGTGGTGGCAGTGACAAGCCATTAGTTTTAGAACACAAAATTATTAAAGGATTTTCGTCATTTAAACAAAACCGTAAAAGAGTGATGTCAGCTAACGGGGTAGGAGCTTTAATATGTAACTCTTCTGTGCGTGATTGTGGCATGAGCCTCACGTGTTTGCATGAAGACAAATTCCATGCAGCTCTGTGTATCTGACCTAGTGCTTCCCTATACCATCATAAAGGTTCTTTTCCCACCTGTGTGCACTGGCAATGCACAATAATGCTGGCCAGTAGATAAGCCCGGTGTTACACTGGCCTTGAACAGAGATGGAAGAGCTGCAAGGAAAGCTCTCCTGATCAAATTAAATACCCTTCTATTTTACCT
Source organism: Corvus brachyrhynchos (assembly GCF_000691975.1). Classification (NCBI taxonomy): domain Eukaryota; kingdom Metazoa; phylum Chordata; class Aves; order Passeriformes; family Corvidae; genus Corvus; species Corvus brachyrhynchos. Next base: position 3,487,597 of record NW_008237174.1, on the reverse strand, counting down.
ACATCATCCCTTACAAGAGCTCACGAATCAGTGCTGAATTGTAGAGATGATCTGATTTGGCTACACCACTGTGAAAGTTCTGCAAGCCCTGCTGGCTTGAATGTATTTAAAAACCACTGCCATGCAGTGTGTCTGTAGAAATACGTCCAGTAAGGTCTGAAGGCTGACTCTCTCCCCATTAATGTGGGAGTACCTTGGGAAGTTACTAGATTACTGTTCAATTTTTTTTTTCTTTTAGCTCAAACTGAGGAAAATTCATATTTATCACATACAAATAAGGATCAATGTTCAGAAAACATGATTTTACTGCTTCCGTTGTATTTGTTTGCCTCCTGAATGCATTCTTCAGTGAAATTATGAACAACAGAGAACATTCACAGCAGTAATTTACTTCTTGGATGTTTGACTATGTTTCTAGTCCAGTTCCTCAGCAGTACAGCAAGAAAAATCCCCAAACCAAGCCCTTGGTATTAGTTATGCTGCAATTAGATCAAAAATCTGGCTCTCAGGTTCATTTCTTGTTAGTGTATTTTAATCTCCTGTGGAGCCTGTAACCAGCTGCTGTGGATATCAAGCCTAATGCAGTTAGCTGAGTAATTGTGGAGACTTGCGTGCACTTCCTGCTAAGACGGTAATTTCATGATAATTACCAAAGACAGACTCCTTTTAGGAGATC
>NW_008237174.1:3485112-3486894 GCF_000691975.1 Corvus brachyrhynchos | reverse complement strand
GTAGGGAAAACAGCTCTTGGATGAGAAAAGACACTTTTTGGAAACCCCTCCTGATTTTAGCATGTTGCATACACTCCATTTACTTCATGTTTAGGAAGAATAATACCAAGGAGAAAGACCCAAGAGGAGAATTTTAAATCCCATAAGAATGATTACAATAACTCAAAACTTACACATTCACAAAGCAGTAAGCTCAAAATCACTTTTGCCTCTGCTTACTTTGGTTAAAAAAAAAAAATCGTTATTATTTGCTTGTCTTTTTGTTTTGTTTCCCTTTTTCTCCTTCTAACTGAAAAGAGTAAGTATAAAGGCTCTATTGCAGGAACACAAGCATTAATTATGAATTCTCAGAAATTTAGTATCATTAACTTTGTTGAACAGTGATTTTTGCTGCTGCCCATACATCGACATTTTCCACTGCACCCTGGAGTTACAGCTTTGGTGCAACCAAAACTGCAGCAAAGTTATTGCTGGAAACTCTCCTGGGTTGTCCCCTTGGCAGTGCTGGTGTGTACCTGGAAAAACAGAGATGCTACTCCTGCTAATCTCTTGCTGGAAGCATAGGGAAATGGATATAAAACAAATACACAGACACACAAGACTTAGAGAAGTTCATTTCGTCTCTAGTGCTGCCAGTGACTGACTAGTTTTTAGCTCAAGTTGTTAGAGGCTGTTTCCTTGTTTGTGAAACAGTTAATACAGCAGGGTAACAAGGTGTCTGTGGCTCTTCCAAAGCTGCTCTGGAAATACGCACAAAATTTCTACATTTGAAAATGCATGCAAAATATAATCTTGGATGTACTTACAATTTAGTCTTAGGAGACCCAGAGAAGAGGCTCAGTCGAGAAAATCTCTTCTTAAACAGCCGGTCTCGCTTTTTTCGGCCGTGCTTCCCATCTCCTGTGCTTTCTTCTGTGAGTTCCTTCTTCCCTTTGTGCCAGCTCATTTTATCTGTCATAACAACAGCACCTGCTTAGCTGAAAACAGAAGTCTGAGTAGCTGTTTGAAAGCCTCTGCTTTGCTGTGTTGTACCTGGTGAAGTCTGGATCTGCTACTCTACAAACGTGTGAGGGTCCTGGTCATGCAGGAGTTCAGTGGAGATCAGTGAGCAGCCGCTTTCCATCAGATGAAGCAAATACCTGCTCTGAAAAATCCTGCAGGCACAAAGTGACTCTGGATATTCTTGCTCTTTTCCATGTAATTATGGAAAGTAGGCTTGGACATTAAATATAATGAATATTTCCCTTTGCATGCTCTCTTTCATGATTAAGTGGTTCCTTAAACCAAGAGTAGAGGCGGCTTGTTTGATACAAGCAAAGAGCCAGGAGCCAGGGAAACAGCTTTGTGCTGGGAACAGAGGCAGTGAAATAAATGTGAGATGGAACAAACTCTGCTAGGCAAAAACCAGACCCCCAAAAAGATGAAGAACCAACTGCAGATTTTAGTTAAGGCTTGGAAATTGTTTCCTTTTTCTTTTGATAAAGCAGTTGATTAGCCTGCATTTCCGCGTTGCAATGCTTTGTCTCCAAGAATTATCCCCTTGGCCTCTCTGATCAAATTAGTCCCTCTGCTCTACATTTGATATTTGGTAATTGCATTAACTTTTGGTTGCTTGACTTGGAGGGTCATGTTCACCCCCTCCTCTGTTGTCTTGTTCCTGCCCATTACAAATATTTTCCACAAATCTTCTAAAACAAATCACAGGAAGTTTGTAGGCTTAAAAACAAAACTGGCAACCATTTTTAACTCTTCTGCTTTTACTCTTCTCTTCCCTCCTTGTAC
>NW_008237174.1:3480668-3485056 GCF_000691975.1 Corvus brachyrhynchos | reverse complement strand
GCACACAGGCAGGAGGGACTGGGCCTCACTATGCAAATGCTTTGCAGGATCACACCTGCAAAGTTTTTCATTGTGTTATAAATGTTTACCAAAATTATACATTAATACCATTAACGAGGAATGTAAATACCTTGAAGGAGCACAGAGTGTCACACCTTGCTACTCAGGCTTGGAAATGAGACACCTAGGGTCTTAACAGAACCCAGCTATGTTGGACCTGTATCTCTCACTGAAATGGCAGAAAAGACAATTTATAAAAGGAATTACAAACAGTTCACTGACCTGTAAAAGTAAACTATCACTAAAGCAGCTAATATGTTATGAAGGAATGAAGAGAAGTTGTGAGTGAAAGAAAATTACACACCTCACAGTTACAGACTTGATGTTTTAATTTGTGGCAAAAGAATCTGCAAATTCAAGACCCATTTTAGGCATACAGTGGTTCTGAGGTGAAGCTCTGCAGAACAGACCACCTGTGGCTAATAAAATCAGCAGCTGGGCAGGCAGGCATCTGCCTTACTTCTGAGAAGGGAGCTGCAAAGGTAGGTTCTTACCAATTCCACTTGTCTAAAAAGTCAAGAGAAGAAAATGAAGCATTGAAAATAAACATGTAAGACTTGGTGACAAAGGATTGAAGATACTTAGAATAGATTTTTTTCTTAATCCTTTTAGACCATAGTTTTTGAAAACTTGTACTTTGGACATGAATAGTATTTAACTTCTCTTTTAAAGATGAATTTGTCTGGCTATGCTGAATTTCCAGTGTCATAAGTTCTGATGATTTAGGGGGGAATTCCTCCTATACTTTGTTTAAATGCATTGCCAGATCAGAAGATTTGAAAACACAGCATTTGAATAATTGATTTATTTAGCTTGCTTTTCTTTTCTGCTTAAATCTTGTGAAACTTCATTACAACTGCTTTCTGTAAACCAATTAACTGTTCTCACCTTTCTTATTTAGCACTGTGTTTTGTTTTGTGAGCCAAAATAACCAATACCAGTGTTATTGTGGCTAGCCCTGAGATTTACTCTATTATATGGGCAGTTTATAAACCTATAGATTACATGATGACTCTTCAAATGGGGATCCTACTTGCAGATCTGTGAGAAAATACATTTCCTTCAGATGAAGATCATGTAACAGCAGTACATAACATTTTCAGGGGCCTCGGTGTTCTATCTACAGGTTGTCCCTAGTTAATTATAAGCAAGGTCTAGTACCTGCAAGACTCCAGATGCCAGAATTGATTTCCACTGATGATGGTTGTTGATGGCTTTCATTCTTGAACATCCTAAGCAGTGTATTGGTGGCTCTGAAACTGCCTTCATATACAAAATTTTGCTTCAGTACAAAATACAAATTATGGATGGGGTAAAAAACCACCACCACTATTTTACAAAGCAGACTGATTGTTTTCCATACCCAAGATGGGCAGGCTAAAGGTGCAGGAAGCTATTTTCCAAAAATGGAGCATTTCTATGGCATTCCTCCAATTGCACCAGCCCTGATCCAGCTGTTACTATTATACCAAACAGAGTAAGAGGTAAAATCTTTGTGCAAACACACAGAGCAAAAGATGCCAGACAGGAAAGGAGAGCTGGAGAGAGGAAAGTACCTGAATAGCAACTGGGGGACAATTTCTCTGTGTCCCTGGGATGCAGATTTTCTGATTCAGTTCTGTGACTTAAATGAAATTAAGCTGTTTGAACTAATTCTGGTTTTATTATTTTTGCCACCACAGGGTGTCTCTGCATCTCTTCCAACACCAAAGGCTCTGGTAGCCTTTAATGATAGTCTGCAAGCTCCAGGGAATGTAGGGCTAAAGGAAAATGTCCCCCAGGTGAGCTGTGGATTTTCTTCAGGATCATGAGCCTTCTTGGATTGGAATGGTGATGCTCTCATTAGCTGGTAGGAAATTATTCTTTTAGCAGCTATATTGCAGTGATGTTTAATTTGGTTTTGAGAACTCTCTGGTACCACACCGGAGGAAGCCATGGCTATATGATGTGGGGCACTGATGTAGCTTCAGCTCATTCTGCACTACGCTCACAAGGTCTGAGGTATTTTCCCTGCAGTGGAGCGCTTCTGCTAATTTCTGATCTCTAATTTTTCTGACTGCCATTTCACCTTTATGCTTGTGTGGGCATTTTCTGTTCCCCTTCACTCAGGATAAAGCTGCCATGGAGTCAGCACAAACACTGTATCATTTGGTCTGGATAGTTTGTATAATAAAACATTTTAATATGCTGGGCTTGGAGTCTTTCAGGCTTGTGGGGGGTTTTTTTGAGTCTTGTGAGCTTTGGTCTAGAGTCAGTACTTGTTCCACCCTCCATGTAGTTGTAGTAATGACTTGAAGTGAGACCACAGAAAAGGCAGAAAGATCTAGCAGAAGGTCTCTCTCTCCTAGAAGCTCCTGGCCTCACAAGCCAGGCATGACTTCTCACTTTCTCAGTATTCAGATGAGGCTTGAGTTTGAAGATTAAGGTGATAATGGTAGCAGGTGATACCTGTGTTTGGTGCAAGCCTGTGTGTGGGTGCTGATGTGGCTGTGTGCTGTAAGGGTATCATATAAATGTATCTTTGTCTAGGACATCAGAAAAGTAAACTCCCCTCAGGAGGGAAGAGCTATGGAGGAATTCCAGATTAGAAGTGCTGAGCTAAGTAATCTGTGGATGGATAAAGCGTAAAGGTAGTTGGGAATCTCCTAATTGTCATGAGGGCATACCAATTGTTTGAAACTCCATCTTTTCATAGAGAAAATACAGTTTGAAGTGTTTTCTGCTTCCATCAGGAAAAGTTTCTCAGAGCAAGGGTCTTATGAGTGTGATATGTGAGCAAAAAAACTCAGGCTTAAAGTGCTGCTCAAAGTGACATTTATTCATTCATGCAGGTAATTAGCTTCAGCAGAAGAGACAGAATCACCCTCCAGTGGCAGGAGGTATGAGGAGTCTTTAATGCAGTGAGCAAGCTCTCAGGCAGCAGAGGGAGAAGGGAGAGAGGTTCTTGTGACTAAGTCAGTCTGAGGAGTTCCATAGTTCCCCAAGGAGCTGGATCCCTTCAGAGCTGACAGGCCCTGGCTTACATCTGAATCAGGCTGTGATAACACCTGAGCCTGTATTTGGGCAGTAACTGAGTGTCCTAATGTCTGGGCTCTGGGTGTTGTCACATTCCCTGGCTACATTCTCCATGAAAATACTCAACTGGCTGATAACAAGTTTAGAAATTAGGATTGATGCATTGCTCTCCCCCAGTAACTGTGGTGCCTGTTGCTTTGAGGAACAATTCACCTTTTCTTAGATTTCCACGTCAGAAAACACAGATTTGGTCTGTTGACACTGTTGCACTTTATTTCCAACAGGCACCCCAAGATTTGAGGTCTAGATACTCAGAAAAGCTACTTGCCTCACCCAAATACTTGGTTTGAATGGCTAGTGCTAGCTGCCACTGACATCCATGGAAAATTAGTGAAGGCAGCGACAGGTGAAGTATCTTCTTACAAGTGAAAAAGGTATCATTTGGGACAGCAATGTTAAATGCCACTTCTTGGAAAACCATGCAGACTTTCTTACTCCTTCACCTCTGTTTAGAGTATGTGAAGGCCTTGGTTTGAATGCAAGGGAACATGTGTTGCTTCAGAATAAGTTTTGTTCTGTACTGGGGGATGGGGCATGAAAGGGAAGTGCTAATGTTCATGAAGGGTGAGGTTGGATACCTGGATTTAGGTTGAGTGTGAGGTGATATCTAAGCCAGAAGCAAGAGCTGTACTTCATCTGAGAGACACAACCTTTCCAGAATCAGTGGTTGATCTAGTAGCTTATCTGTCTCTGGATTTGCTCTGTGCTATAGGTTTTCATTCACAAGCACTCACCCATGACAGCAGGGGTTGAACAGCAGCACCTTTCGCCATTCTCTCCCTTCTAAAATTTTTTTCTTTCTAGAGAGGAGAGGGAGAAAGAAGGTGGTTAGAGAAACAGACAATGGTTTTCACCTAAATCCCCTCCCAGCCTGCTAGCCGCAATGAGCCCGCTCCGGTGACCACACCCAGGCTCTCCCTGCTCGGTGCGGGGCGGGATGCGGGCAGGACCCGGAGGCTGCCTTCCCGTCTGTCACTCCAGGACTCGCTCCCGCCTGGCATGAGGGTGTGGAGGGGGTACCTCCGTGCCTCGCCTCTGCTTCCTACTCTGATGTGAGGCGCAGGCATGCTCAGTAGCCGGTGCCTACCCCTCCTCTCCCAACAACAGTGCCTACAACAGTAGGAGACTGGTGGCAGCAGGCGCGGAGCCGAAAGCCATCTTTGCTGGAGAGGGAGGCAGCGCACCCCGCTCGGCCCCTCGCCATGTGAGTACCGGCCCGGGAGTGCTGCGGGCTCGCAGGGGACCGCGGGCAC
>NW_008237174.1:3454783-3480630 GCF_000691975.1 Corvus brachyrhynchos | reverse complement strand
TGCCGGGCACCTGAGCGCCCAGATGGGCTTGCTCTGCTGGTTATCCAGCTGCCAGGCAGCAGCCCAGGGGGTTATTGACACGTATCTAGTCGGATTAATACTGAAAAGGGAAGGCTGGGCCAAGATCTTCAACAGGTTCGAGTCAGGATTGTTCAATAGCATGAGTCACTCAGCGCTGCTGCTCCACAGCAAATGGGTCCTGCTTGTTTTCACTGTTTGATGAAATGTTCTCTCTCAGATGATTGCCGTCTGATCAGTCCAGCCTCACCTTCTCCAGTACCAATGGCTTCCTGTCAGCAGTGCTTGATAGTAATCTGTTCCTTCCTGTTCCCATCTCTCCTAAAACCTATCCAAGTTTTTGCATGTAGCATTAAGGGAAGCATTAACGTTCTCTGCTAGGCAATGATGAAACCCCCAAAGCCCATTCTGAAACCAGAAGTGTGCTGAGGTAAATAGGAATTGATCAGACCCCTTTTCATTCACAAAAGGATTCAGGCAGCTAAATGCATCATTTTACTATTGCCTCAATTCATTGCTCATTCCCCGTGACCCTTAAGGGAGAGCCTAAGAAGATGTTGAAAACAGTCATCGGTGCTGGTACTGGGTGATCTTGTAAGAACTGGAGCTTGGTTGATTCAGAGAACATGAGGAGTGCAAACTGTCCTGGAAATCTGTGATTAAATTACTTTTAAAATATTTCCAATAACTAACTGTTCTTCAGGAGGCATTTTCAAAATAGAGTCTACAATCACATATTCTGAAATGTTAGCTTTTGTCTTCAGTGCTATTTCTTATATAATATCTCAGACAAGAAGCTTTTGTTCATGTCGTCAAAAATATTTCCAAAGCAAGGAACTCTTTGGAAGTCAAAAAAACAACTTTCTAAAAGAAGATTCCTTATGCAAACACTGAAGTCTATCACTTAAAGTCAGTGCATTGAAGGCTCCTGTTGCCTAGCTGTGTTTATATTGAAACAGATGATTACATCAAATATTTTTATTTGTTTGTGAGCTGTTCTTCAATGATTAATATGAGCTTGCTGCTGCAGTTTTATACAATCTGAGCTGTTCTGACACTAAGCAGTAATCAGATAATGTTTAACATAACCTGTGTGTGTTTCAGTCTTGGCGTATATAGGTTTTCATTTGTAAATGAAGTAGAAAGGGTGATATTAATATAACTTGGTTATACTTCTTCTGTAGAGGCTTTACATCAGACTTCTGACAAAAATTAGAGGAAAAAGGGAAAGCAGGTTTTGTCTAATTTGGCCAAATAGACTTTCAGTTTGATAATCGAAAGAAAACCAAAACAAATAAGCAGCTTGTCATTGGCAGTGTCAGTTGGCTTCTGTTTCATTGCCAGGCATTGTAATGGAACCTTTTCTTTGAAAGTCTCCATGAATGTCATGTCCCAGTAACTTCTGAGTTACTGATGAACAACAGAGGTAAGTGTTTATTAGCTACTGACTTGCAGCAGTTGACTGGCTATCAGAGCCATTTGCTAGTGAGCACCAAACACTCTCTGGAGGTCGCTTCTCCTGCTGTTACACCTGCAGGAGTATCAGGCTCCTCCCGTGCCTGTCCAGACCCGCACTGACACGCACACAGTGCTGTGTCTTCCCTGGTGTGAACTGCTGTGATAAAAATCTGCACTGGGCCAGATGCCAGCTCCACCTACCCCAGTGTGCTGTCCCCAACAGCAGCTTGCAGGGTTTGCTCAGGGAAGAGTACAGTGGGTATGCCGAGGTATTCCCAGAATACTTTTCCAGTTTCCAACTTAAGAAGACACCTGGGGAGAGTTCTTTGTATTTCATGGCTCCCAGGGGGTTTTGTTCTTTCAGTAAGGTGTCCAGTAGCTCAGTTTTTAGTGTCCTGGGGTGAGGAGCCCTGCAGCTGGACAATACAGCACGTGGAAGCAGCTTCCTGTTGGTTTTTAGCTGACAGGTAGCAGGTTCCACCTGATCTTACTCTTGTATTGGAAACCAGAGAACAGTGTTCTTATTCACCGTGTTTTCTGTGATCCATGTTTGTGTATCTCCCCAGCAGACCTGCATGATTCACATCAGGTGGGAATCTGTCCCTGTGGCCTCTATCACAGTGAGCACAATCTAGGGCAGGTGAGATACATTCAGGTAACAGGCAACTTTCACCTTTATGCAGGCAGAGGCGAGGAAGCTGTAACATCAAAAGGTTGGATGAAAGGAGAAGGATATAAAAGGGATTTAAAGCAAGAACAGAGAAAGGTTAGACCTTGCCAGTGCAGCTAGGAAAATTGTTCTGGGTGTGAGGGAGAGCACACAAACTCATTTGGAGGAGATGTGAGAAGCAGTGAAGGACAAAATGGTGCTCAAAGTTGAGGCACTTATAGGCTTTGTTCCTTGCTGGAAAACAGGCCAACAGCAGCAGGTGAAGTTATGGATTTGTTTAGTTTACAATGGTCACAACTCAATAGGTAATTATATACAATAGCAGCTCAAGGCATCATGTCATCTGTTGTTTACAGACAGGTCGGTGACCAGACAGCAGGGTGCCTTTGATTACATTAATCCAATACAAATGTGCTCTATTGCAGGGGACAACTTTTGTGAGACAAGCACCAAAGCAAAGCACCTGGCTCTCCCTGGGGCAAAATTGGAATCTCATTCCTCGGGTAGCAGTTAGAGCTTCCTAAAAAAAATATCCTTCTGCCTGTTTTAGAGCAGCAAGGAGTCCATCCTGGAGGGGGCAGGTGGGATTAAAATGGTTCCAGCAGTAGTAATGAGTCTGTTCTGGTTGAATGTCTATTCAGTTTCTCTGAGGAGAATGTTGTGACTATTGTCTCCTGTTGTTTGTAGAGCAGTACTTAGCCCTGCTTTTGTGGGCATAATTTTATAAAACTTGTCAAAATCTCCCTGCCCTTCTCTTGTACTGATCAGCAGAGACAAATGATTCAGTATAATCCTCTTCACAGTCCTTATCCACTGCTTTCAGGGAGTTTAGTGGCTTACAAAAGTGCATACAGCTAGTGCATGTCCTAGGAAAGTACAACAAGCATGAAATGGAGGGATACACAGCTGTTCCATGCTGTAAGTGTCTGTGTTCCCTTAGAAGTATGTTCCACAAAAGCATTGTGCAGGGAGATGTGAGTCCACTGGAGCTCTCAGGATTTTATACCTGGTGGCCTGCTGCCTCAGACCCAGACAAGCCAAGGCCAGGATTGACATTTGCTGACGTTCTTCCTCCTCCCTGCAGTCAGCCAGAGGGACTGATGGTCTGAGACTCTTGTAGTACTTGTTTCCCGCAACCAGGGCTGTGCAGGAGTGGGTCACTCTTCTCATTTAAGGGATGTAATGGAGCTTGTAGTGAAAATAACCAGGCTGTTCTCAGAGGAGCAGGGCTGTGTACATGAGAAGAGGATGCTGAGAAGTAGAAAACACCCCATTTTCAGCATAGTTCTATGCTGACTCGTTTGCTGGTTCTAAGGCTCACAGCTCTTAGTAAGGGCGTTAGGACTAAGAGCTGCTGTTTCATCTGCTGCCTGGAGACATCACCAGAGGGATATACGTGTTTCATTCATTGTTTGCTTCCCTCGACTTGCTCTCTTGTGGCATTCTGCACAGATCAGCTTCATGTAATGTGGTATAAATAAATGCTTCCAGCTCACATGAAGTGTTATTCCTCATACACTCAACTTGCCATTTGAAGAAAGGGTGGCCCAAGTAGGTAATGAATCTTTTGGATATTTGGGTGATGAGTATTTGAAAGTGTAGAGATCAAACTGCATGGTGTCCTGAGGGCCTCAGCTAAGAAAGTAATCTCAGAAAGGGAGCTACTGGGAATGATATATGACAAGTACAGACAAAGATTATGTGTCCTAATAAACATTCTTCCAAAAAGGCTAATATGAAGTAGATGAAACCCAAATACATTTAGTTTGGTGGTCCCTTTCCCTGTCTCTTAGCTCTCATTCATTCTGCTGTGCATCAGCCATAACTTGTTCCAGTTGACTTCCAGGCATTTTGCACAGGTAGCTCCAGCTGTGGAGTGACTCACAGGACACTGAGGGTGGCTGCGGTCGAAGATGAATTGGTCTGGCAAAGGAACATTTCTCCTTTTTTAGGAGCTATTTACATAATTAATGTCTTCCTGAAGAATCAGTGATTAGGCTGTGGAGCACCAGGCAAAGCCATGTTTGTGTGCACGTGTGTACAGAATGTTCCTGGGTGGGGGGATGAACAGGCAGGGCTGAGGAGAGCAATGTATTCACTGTTCTCTCTCTCCTTGCACGGCTCCTCTGCCACCATTTGTAGGATGCAGAACACATGGAAGCTGCTCCCTGACAGCTTTAGCCAAATGTTTACAGTTCCGGAAGGAGCAGCACAGACACGAATAAGTTCAGATTGACCAAACTGTTTGTTTTAAGCAATTACAACTCAGAGACAGAATATTCTCTCTCCTACATCATTCAGCACTCTCTGCTGTCATTATTCATAGCGATTACCTGCAATTAACTGGCCTGGGTTTCTTTAGTGGTGCAATTCCTTTTTTTTCCTGGTGTCTGTGGTTGAGCACTCTAAACCCTTTTCCATTATTCAGTGAAGAACCATCAAATGATTGCAAGGTAGGGTTTTTTTAACTGCTCAGCTACAACAACCTTATGTTTTTTCAGTGTAAATTAGTAAGTAATTCATTGAAATAGAACTGCCTGTACCTTTGCAAGTGTTTTGTTGGTTCTGTACTGGGTGATATAATTAGAATGGAAGTTCCTGACCAAATGATCTGAATTACGTGATCCAGTTCCTTGACCTTTTTGGATGAAAAATTTAATAAGAAAAATAAAAGTATTTATATTTCGGAATAAATGAGAGAAAAATTGAATTTTTCAGGTGTTTTAACTTATACCTGGACTCAGTATCACAGCATCAAAAGAGAACTCTTCTGGAAAATAGAGATTCTCCTGTTATTACCTTTTAGAAGAAAAACCCCATAATGTTTCAGGATTTGTGCTTTGTTCAGTTATTTGTTGGGGTTTTTTTAAAGTACATTCTCATCTATTGCAGTGCACTTTCAGTGTAAACCAGTAAATGTATTGGAATGGTTTCCAGTGTGTGGTCACTGCCTGTTTGGAAGCACCAGAGAGCTGAAAGTTTGTGTTTGTGAGGAGACTATGCTGTGAACTTCACTGGAGGTTTCATTATTTTGAAACCTGTCGATACCACACAATTGCAACAGCCTTTGCAAGTAGCTGGAGACAGAAACAGAACTGCTGGATGGTAGGAACACCCCAGAGACTGTGATGGGTCCTGTCTCATCAAATGATCTCCATGTGCTGGAGTCTGACAAGGCAAGCAAGTGTCCATAGTTTCCAAAACTCCTTATGTGATCTGGAAAAGAGTTGAAGAGAAGAAATACACAGTGATAAGTGTTGTATTGAACTCTTCTTAGTGCTTGATCTGGATAGGTGCTGATTTTCTTTTAAAATGCTTACACAAGGTCCAGATGGGAATTTATATATTGAAATTTTAAATTTTTAATTGGTCATTGAAATTTGAAAAGTGAGCAGTATTAAAAGTGAAGTCATTGTAGCAAAAAGGTTTTTCCTACTTCCTATTCTGGACAATGTGTTGTTACAAAATTATCAAAAGATATCTTTGCATTCTAGGAAATGAAGTTGCAAAATTTGGGTTGAAATAACTTCTTGAAGGACTGCAGTGCCTGTCTTCAGGAGAGATGTTTTGAAAATTATTGTGGGAGATAATAAAAGATCTGACTGGATGGTGTCCTGAGCAAGCCCATCTAATGGGCTCTGCTTTGAACAGATGGTTGCACTAGATGATCTCCAGAGGTTGCTTCCAACCTCAGTGCTTCTCTGATTCTGTTTGAAAAGGTCAGTCAAAATTGAATATGTTCGAGTTAATTAAACTAACATTTGGCTGTTTCCCAAACATTCAAGATCTTGATGTTTCATCCAGATAACTTGGTAGCACTTTGATTTTCAACCCATTGGCAGTGGATGCCACAGAAATACCTCTAAAAGAATGGGAAAACATATGGTATTCAGGAAGGGAATGTAGGAGCTTGGAAAAATGCAGATCACTGGAATGCATTATTAAATTCGGCTTGAATGCAAAAGTTCGTGTTCCTCCCACAGAGAACAAAACCCAGGTTCTCTGCAAGTGAGCTTTCTCATCTTTCATCTTCAGTGCAATCTTCTCTAGCTTGGTGTCAGCTCCCAGCTCTCTACACCATGTCTCACAAGACCTTGATAGTCTGGAAAAAGCCATTGTGCTGTTCCCCTGTAAATGCTGCCTCAGTAGTGCAGAGTGATCAATTTAATAAAACCGTATGTGCTTATATCCAGTTAGAGCATTCAGATCTGTAACAGAGGAGATGGAAATCTCACTGCCACATGCAGCACACAGCAGGAGTCGCCCTTAGCAGACAAGGAGTGGTGTGCTGGCCGAGGCAGGAGTTGTGACCCACTGCTACAGAGCTGTGGCTTTAGCAGCTGGGTTTGTAACTTCTGGAAATGGTGAGTTTAATCCCTGGCTTGTCTACCAGCTGGTGGCTGTTGGAGTGGCACGAAGGGCTGTGTGTGTCAGCACATGGCTGAGGAGGTGGATCCCTGTCTGTGGAGCTGTGCAGGAGCTCTGTGGGCACACTCTGCAGAGCAGGCTCTTTATACCCGTGCTGGCCACCTCTTGTTTCTGGGTGTCAGAAGCAGGGTGGATCCCTAGCCCAGCACCTTCCCTGCCTCTCCAGATCTCCTTCCTCATACTAGATTTCATGTACCTCTGGAGGAGAGGTGAGGAGTGAGTTTTCCCAGTGAGCCATGCAAACTGCATTTCTTGCTGGAATCGATCTCTGAACCTTCACAGTGAGTGATCCACCCAAAGTACTCAGCTTTGCTGAAGTATGGAGCCTGTGTAAGAGCAGGTGTGCATCCATGAGGGAAAGGTCTTGGGAACTGGCTCCCTAGGCTTCCCAGCATCTCCCCAGCACACACAGAAAGTCAGGGGTGCTGGCTCTAGGAGGTGGGGGTGTTGTACTCGTTGCCTTTTTAGAACTGAGGTCCCAGATCATGCAATGTCAGCATTTTAGAAATATAAGGATCCTGATAAAGCTTTTCTAGAAACTATGAAAATCATTAATTATCCCGAAACCCACTTGTTATCTGCTTCAGGAGGTTAATGGTTAGAAATTGCATTTGTTCATTTGAATTCACATACAAAAATAGCTCATCTTTATCATGCTAGTGACTGGCCCTGTGCAGGGCCTTAATTACAGTGTGCTGCAGTAAGGCAAAGGGCACTGCTGCTTGAAAGGATAAACCTGGTCTGCTGGCACCCACCACCTAATGTATGGGCTAGTGTTTTGTACTTTATTTTGGAGTTTAGAGGGGAATTCTAAGCCTATACATTCCTTACTGCTGTCAGTGATCCTGAACAACATTAAAAAGAAGAGACAAAACTCTCTCACCCCCTCTCTCCCCCTCACTCTTTTAGGCTGACTTGTGGGAAGGCTTTCTGAACTGCAGCTAGGTTTCCTGATAGCTGTGACAGAGAATGGTTCCCCCTTCTCTTTCCTTCACAAATCTCCAGTAGTATCCACTTCCAGCGTGTGCACAGAGACAATACCTGCACCCAGCAGCTGTCACCCGTAGTGACAATTTAGATGGGGAAAGGGGAAGGGAAGCAAAGGAATAAAGAGCTTTAATCAATGGCACCAAAACCATCACAAGTGCACTGAGTAACAAAACAGTCCTTCCAGAAGGCTTTGGGTACTGGGTTGTTTCCTGCACTTCAAAAGGTGACTGGGATTTGATGATGACTTCCAGCCCATCAGCTCACCCAAGGATATGAAGGCAGAATTCACTGAGCTGGTGTCAGCGCTGCGGTTGAGAGCCTTTCTGCTGATTGGGATCTGGGGACAGCTCAGCTTGGGAGTGGGTACTGCCAGGATGAATCAGCAGATATCTTCCTGGAAGCAATTGACAGTCTGGATATCCCAAGAGTTTAGCAGAGATCCCACCAGGCTATAAAAGTCTGCTTGTGAAATGCTTGACTTCTTCTTTCCAGCAGGGAGCTGTACAGTCATTCCCTGACAGCTGAGATACTGTCTCCCACACATATGAAGATCTAACAGTGACATTTTTCAGCAACTTTGTTTACTAGATGATATAAATACAAAAATATTTCAAGTCACTTAACACCTTGATGCTTTTTTCTTTGCATTGAACATTTTAGGGAGACAGGGGAGAGGGAGTGGAAAGGCAGAATATGCTCCACATGTCTTGGCATGTTGACAGGAGCCACATTTTTCATCTCAGTCTCTACTGCTTCATGTACATGAAGCAACATGGTCTCTTGTATTTCATCCTTGTAACTGATACGTGGCTTCAGCAGCAGCAGCGTTAAAGCAAAGACCTTTCCATCAGCATGTTCATTGCCCTTGTAGTGACAATCAGTTTTATGCACTTGACTCTAGGGGAGAATGAGCAGATTTGATTAAGTTCTGTGCAGACCGAGATGTCTTAGCATTAGGATGATCTCCTAACAGAAATCACAGCTGACAGGTGCTTTTCTTGTTTAACCCCCACCTGGCAAAGCCAGTTTTGCACTATGCAAGTTGGTATTTTTTTTGTTGCTGACTCCCAGGCAGCTGTTTGCTCAAGAGCTCCTTCACCACCACAGCTCTAGAAATAAAGCCTGTTCAATCCTGATCTGCCTCTCCCAGCCCTTCCTCTTTCATGAGCAGCCTGGATGGTGAAACTCATCATGCAGAAAGGAGGCACTTAGAGAAAAACATAACAGTTAGAGTCAAACACTATATATTTGGGCAGAAGAAAGAACAACTCAGAATGTTTGTGTCTAAGAATCAAGAGAGGGCCTGCACCTTGGAGAAGGAAACAAGAAACCCACAGAGCAGAGTTCCTCTCTAGAATACCCTTGTTCCTGTGTGCTGCCGGTGAACAAGGGGTACCAGGATTTCTGAGTAACTTGCTGTAGTCTTGGAGGAATCTGTAGGTCTTGTATCAAGTGAAAGAACTCCAGAAATCATACATTTGGTTGCACTGAATGGGTGCTAGTACTTAAGTCCCTTAGAAGATTAAGTGCTATGTAGCAAGGGGACAGGGGTCCAGAGGGGTCCTATCTGTGTAGGAAGTTAAATCCAAAGTCCTCAGAGGCAACATGGCTACTGACTCTGGATCAGGCTCAGCTCAGAGCTAAATCATTCTGTGCAAGGTACTTTCACTCTGAGATGCTGCAGTAGCATTGCATAACGTGAAGGGAAACGTTCAAAAAAGTAGCAAAGAGTAGTTCAGAAGGTAACTCCCAATGAATTAAGCATTACTTACTTTGCTGAGTGAACATGAAAAATCCCCAAATATTGCAAAATATTAAACATTCAACAAAACCTAAATAGTGACTAGCCAAATGTTCATTTAATTTAAAACTTCACCTTTTTTTTTTTCTTTCTTTTTTTTCTTTTTTTCTTTTTTGTTTTTGTACTTTGGTGGTGGTGCTTGTCTCTGGGTCTGTTCTAGTACTTCTTGTCTATTTACAGCAAAGGCAGCTGTTTCCTCAAAGCGGAGCAGAGTATGTGTGCTTCACTGTTTGGATACATGTAACCATTTGTAAAACTCATCTACTGGGAAGGACTTTTCTCAATGGCTTACGTTTATTTCTGTTATCTTTGTTTTGCTTTGAAATTGATTGTGCAGGTTGCTGATGGGATTTTGCGTGTAAATGACAAGGGAAGGTACTTCATAAAGATTGCATCCTCTCTTTAAAAAAATTATCATCTAGGATTTAGGCTGCAAAATGAGAATCTCTTCTTATTTGGAAGGCATGGGGAAGTATTGTGAGTAACAGAGAGGAGGTAGCAGCTTGATGAGTATATGGAGGAGACAAATCTAGGTGTTTATTCTTGCAGGCTGCTACTCCAAGGCAGCTTTCAGTCTCTTGACAGCACAGACACAGAGAATCCCCGTGGCCAGGTGCCTTGGGCGGTGACTCACACGCTGAACACCCTTCTCTGTTGTGTCACGGGTCCCTGCAGATGGTCTGTCTCAAAACCTGCCTTCTCCTGCCACTTCCCTGCTGAATGGGACTTGTCTGTCTGTATTTGAGACTTTTCCCTTCCTGAGGTGGCTTGATTACAGGTTGATTATAGATTCATCAACCAGCAAGCATCAATGACAGCTCCCAGCCTGTGGAAATGGCCTTCCTTTGAATTTCTGCTGGGTTGGTAGCATGCATTTTGGGAGTAGCAACAGAAGCATATCCAACAGCCTGTCAGTGGTGACAGGAGACAGGATTGCAGTAATTCCTTTGTGTTGTCAGGTAAACAAAGGGAATCCCTCTGCTCTGAGCTACAGTTTCCTTTAATTTGGTCAAAGTAGAATAATCTGCATTTATTCTTCTTGGTTGTCTCTTTGAGGGAATAAACTAGGCAAACTCTGCTCATTCTTTCATCACAGAACAGACTGGATGTAGGCTGGGGTCAGAAGAAAATTAATTTAGAATATGTGAGGAATTGAGGTGAGGGCCTTGACTCTTTCTTATGGAACATTCGAATTTCTGAAAAGCCTTTGCATTTTCTGTTCTTCCAAGCTCCAACCTGGTAAATCCTTTTCTGGGGAGCAGCACAGAAAACTGAGAATTGTCATGATGGACAAGACTTCTTTTACTTTAACCTCACATCTCAAATGAGAGCATCATAGGTGCCTCAGCATTTGTACAAGGCATGTGGGAGATGGTGTGACCTTTCATCAGGCCTAACAGCACAATTCTGTCTCAGAATGGAGACTTGAAAATTTAAGCAAAGCTTTATTTCTCTCCAAACTTCTTTAATTATATATTACAGGTACTGTATATAACCAAAGCAGGGATCTTCTTGAGAAGCCTTTGCTTTTCCAGAATGTGGTTTATTTTGTATTTCCAAGGACAACAGATTTTACACAGCACTTGCTCTTGGGCATGTCCAGATAAAGGCTCAGGATGTGTAGCTCAGAGATCAAAAGGACAAGTTGACCTGACAAGGATTAGGAGAGAAGATGTTAACACTCCACAAGAAGTGTGAGATTTTAGGTGAGAAGGTGTTCAGCACAGGAACAAAACCTCTGCCCAGGAGCATGCAGATGTTGTTTTCAAATTGCTGATGTTTATGACAGTTGCTTTGTGTAAATGTAAAGAAAGCGCAATTTAGAAGTTTCCATGATACTGTGCAAGAGCTATTTTACATATGAGCATTATGATTTCAAGCATGTTCTGTTTGACAATTCAGTGTTTTGTTCTGTCTTTCGAAATAAAGCCCTGAGAGGCTGGTTGTTTTTCTATGTGTGTGCCTTAGATGGGTTGTTTTGGGATAGGCAATTTGTTTTGTTTATTGTTTAGAATATCTAAAATGGAGAAGTTGCTTGACAAATTTAAATGCTGGAATTCAACATCTTGTTTTTGGGGCCTCATCTGCAGTCCACTGGATTGGCTCTTGTCCCAGTTTGGGTATCTGTCTTTGAAGAGTACTTGTTTCTTGTCAGGAGTACTTTGCTTTGCACAGGATGTGCTGCGGGTGCTCATCCTCTCTATGTGGAGGTATCATTTGTAGCAAGTTTAATGGCAACAAACCAGGAACAATTATTCTGTGTCTACAGCATCAGAGAAATCGAGAATATATTTCATAGAAGGACAGTGGGTGGCTACTGACTGCACAGGAACTGGCCCTGTTCATAAAAGAAGAAGGTCACAGGCTGTATAATATTGTACTAGGTAGAAGAGGATGCATCCAGCATCTTTCTCTTTCCTTCTTGTCCCCAGTCTGTAATATACATGTAAGTAAAGCAAATTGATTCTTGGAATACTGGCAACCTCAGCACTGTGCAGATTTACACAATATGAACACTGACAAATGAACCAAAGAAGAATTAAAATCTTCTTGGAAAACTAAGGCAAATATAGCCGTATAGAATATATTTTATGGATTATTTTCCCTCAGAATGAACAACTGCCAATGGGAATTAAGAGAGTAGAGCATCCTGGTTTATGCTGAGTAGCATAGATGAGTAAAAATGATTTATGTAGTTCTCCTGTGTGCTAATGATTGTCTCAGAGCTTTAATGAATGTCTTCCCTTTGCTGATGTCCTTCAAAAGTATCTCGCAGAACTGAGTTAGTGTGGGATTGTGTCTCCATTGCAATGCTCCAGAAATCAAGGTTTTAAAAGATGTTAGGACTCTGGTCCTCTTCCTGAATGTTTGTTCTCCCAAAGTGCTGGGATAAAACCCAGCCTACAAGAATCCTTACCCACTGTTTGGCTGGGAACGTGGCTTCGGGGTGGTGGCTTCTGCAGTTCATTTTCAGCCCTGCAAGTGTGCTGGTGTTTGTGATACACATGATATTGAGTACCAGAGAAGTGGTGAGCGAAATAGGGGAGCAACACATTTTAATAACATGACACTGGGATAAGGAAAGATGTTCTGGTCCAGTGAGATACATGTAAAGGATGTTACTGTGGTAAATCATAATCATCTCTGCCCTGCTCCTTGTTTTGCCTTTCCTCACCTTTGATCTATGACTGACCTTTGAATATCTTTGCTTTCCTGTAATTATTTTGCCTCACAAAACCTTCTGGTGGAGTGAACTTGCTCCAGCAGTGTGTGCACAATGTGTGTCTTTTAGATTTTTCATCAGAGGCCACATCTTGTGTCATCAGGAATAACCTTGCCTGGCTTGGTTCTAATTTGAAATTCGATTTCTTAAGTGTTCATTAAAAATAAAAAAAAAAAAAAAAAAAGAAAAAAAGGCAGGAAAAAAAAGCATTTTGCTGTGACATCTGAATGGAACAGAGTCTGTGTACTGGGGAACATACCTTCTGACTAGAAAAGATCTTTGAAGAGAGAAAATAAATTTCCTATGGAAAGATCAAAGCATATGAATTTAATGGATTATGACAAGGTAAAAAAATACCTGGAGAAAATAGTAAGTTCAAACAAAAGAGGGGAATAGGAAGGAGTGGGGCTTTTTGTTGGAGATAAAAGATAGTTAGATGGCTTGCTAAGTACTTGAGATTATATGTTGTAGCTAAAGGGTTATTAGTGGGAATAGGGACTTTTTTCCTGTCTGTTGCAGCCTCCACTTATGTGGTGTCAAGGTAGCCTTGGAGCTGCAGTCTTAAATTCCTGCTCTATTGCAGTGCTCTGTGCTGGTGACTACAGCCTAATGCACCTTGTACTGCAAACAGATCCTCTCAGACTGACAAGAGACTGATGTAACTGTAATAACTCTTAAAGTCACTTTAATAGTCTGAGTAGGTCCTGCTAGGGTCAAAAATACATGGAGCTTATCACAGAAAAAAAGGCAGAAACCTATATGGTGAGCTAGGAGATGTTCATGGGTGAAAAGCTCTGGAAAAAAACTTTTGTTCAGGTTATTGTTAGCAAAGATCATCTGCACTGCTGTAGGTGTCCATGGCCCTTCTTCACCCCCGCAGCGTTCGGTGTGTCACAGTCATACAGAAACAGGAACCAACGCTGAGCAGCAAAGACAGATCCTCAAAGATCTCCCTCTCAGTGGCACGTCAGTGGGAATCGGACCTTCGAAATGCCTCAGGAAGCTGAGATCAAGTGACTTTGTCCAAGGCTGTGCTGGGCTTCTGTGGCAGAGCAGAAGCTGCACCTCAGTTCTCCCATTTAGACCCCCATCCTTCCCTGAGTCTCACCACAAAGGACAAGTCCCAAGGGTTTGTGCCATTGCTTTACCTGAACGAGGAGGTTCACCTGCACTAACTACAAAGCACTGGATCTACTGAGAGATACTCAGCCACACAGAGCCATCTGTAGGTGTTGCTGCTTGCCCCTCAGGTTTATTGCTCCAAATGTTTGAGCAGTTGCATCTCCACAAACCTGCCGGTTGTTTCCTTTATTGACAGTCATGTCTAAACAACGTTTACTGCTTCTTAGCAACACCTGCTTGCCCTCTGTCTTGGGTCAGTTTCTCATTTGCCTTTTCAGTTTTTAAGAAACAACCTGCATCTCTCGTCTTTCTGTCTCCAGAAGTTTATTTTGATAAAGGCAGTAGATTTGTATAGTGACCGTAAGGAAGGAATGTTTATATCTGTGGGTCACCTCTGTAGGGACAATCTGATGGAGAGCTGAACAATACTGGGGTGCACTTCATCAGCACATCTCATTTAGTGCTTTGCCTGTGACCATATGCTGTGGGAGGGGTGTTATTACTGGATGGGGTGAGAGAGAGATTAAGGCCCAGGTAAATCCTGGTCTCCCAGCCCTTGCTCCTCATTAATACTGCCTGTGCCTTGTGTGTGCTCCTCTGCTGTTCTAAGAAGTGGCTAAACTGATGTAAGATTTGTGTTGCTTCCAGCTCGCAGGCAACTTCAAATGAAATAAAATTAACTTAGTTAAAAATAAAATCGGAAGCCTTTCTTTTGGTTAGACAGTTTTACTTTAAACTAGAAATTTTTCCTTGTTTTAAAGCAAGAGCAACTGCAAGAGCAATCTCTCGTCTATTCCTATGACAAGAAGGAATTACATAAAGGAATGGATCTCAGTGGGTGCGTAGTCCAGAAGGAATGGAGCAACATGAGTGCAAAATTCAGCTATTAATAGCAAAGCACTGCTATCTTCTATTCTCTTAAGATCTTGTTTAGTTTGGCAAAGTATAGACAAAACCCAAGAAGTTATGGGAAGTAGATGCAGCAACACTGGATTGGATAGAACAAATGGTTTTGATGAAAAGTATTGTTACTCTAGAAATGAGAAGATAAGATACCTTGAGCTGAATATTTGATATTCAGAGTTCTTGATAGTAGGATGCCAACAGAATTTCAAGCGAGTATTTGGACAGGAGTAATTGGACAGCTGCCACTGAGTGACTGAGGCGATATGTCAAGAACTGTTACAGTATTGAGGCTATTGCCAGCTCTCAGTATGAGACCATGCTGTTCCCACCTTTTCTAGAATGTTCTGTTATAGTCTTCTGTGTCATGAGAAAATTGTGCACTTTGTTATGTCTGGCACCACTTTAGGGTTTTTTGGTTGGGTTTTTGGTATTTTTTTTGCTTTTTGTATAACCATGTCATCTTAGTTCAGCAGCGAAGTTTAGATACCAGTCCTAAAATTTCAGTTTTCAACCTTTATTATACCATGGTGCACTTGTACAAAGCAGCAATCACAGTGGCAGCCTTTTGGCACACTCTGTTCCTGCCAGGCCCAGAGCAACTGGGCTGCTCTGTGTGGTAGAAAGGAGTGCTACTCCCAAAGGTGCAGTGACTCCTTCTCTTCCATCTCTTCCTGTTTTGCATAGCTCTATGTGGCTTTTCTTTTGTGTATTGTCAATTTTACCATCAATCATTTCCCTGGCAGTGTGGAGGGGTGGAAGATGACAGCATACACAACACTGCTGCCGGAGGGTTCCACTGTGGCAGGGTGCTGGCAACACAGGCAACTGGCCACATTGACTTCTTCTCTTTTCATAGTTGGGAAGAAAACATATGGGATTAGTAAGCAACAGAACCTCAGTTTTCATTAGAGAAAGGAAATAGAGTGATTCATTCTGAAACCATACGCTCCAAGGGAGGAAGATTTGAATTATTAACAGCATATCTAAACATGACGGGTGCTGACACCTTCATCTCTTATTTTTACTGCCATGGATTTTCTTCACATGCAGTGAGAGAATTTACACTACAGGAACTGTTAATGGTTTCACGCTTCCTACCCATTTTTAGCTGCCTAATTTATGGAAAGCCATTACTAGGTGAGTCACTGCTTTCACAGGATTAGTGTGGCTGAGATAGAGCTTTGGGTGTTCCTTTAATTTCCATATTTGCTTGAAAGGAACATCAGATCCACATTAAAACTGTTAGTGTTTGGTATAACAGTAGAGTTCAGAGTCTCTGCTCTACTTGATCATGTACAAATATTGCAGGAGATGCTCCCTGTCCCTACAGCTAACAAGCTAAACAAACAAGAGGTGCTTATCTGCATTCTAGGTACTGTGAGTCAGGGTGTCTCATTGTTCAGAACTTGTGCCTAATTGGATGGGAATTAAGTAATTCCAAAGATTACAAACGAAGAAATACTGAGAATCTCACTGTAAATCTCACTATAAAGAACTAATTGCAGAAGCACATTTACTCTCTGGTTGATCTTGTTGAGAAGTAGACATTCACAAGTTCAAAAATGTAACATACAAGCCTGAGGGTGAGGGATTTCCCCTAATAATAAATGAACTGTTGGTTGAAATTTGGGCTGCCTGTATCATGAATGTAACAGGAGAAAATGCAGTGTGTAAAATACTCAAGCACTGAATAAGGGGCAGACGTCATAGCCAATACTCTTTGTAATAAAGAACTCAGAAATATTTGTTCAATTTAGACAACAAACTCAAGCAGGCAGTAACATGATAAATTTAAAGGAAATCATGAATTGATTTTTTTAAGCTAATTTACTCTTCTGTAAACCTCTTAACTTGTCGCAAAAGGCTCATGTTACTTATCTTTCACCCAATTACAAGCTCTTAAACATCTGTGTAGCTTTTTTTGCTATGGGTTTTGTGTCCTGGTCTGCCTCTAGAGCCTGTTTGTGTCAGTTGTGTGTAGGTTTCTTAGTCAAGGAGTCCCCATCTCACAGCACAGCATATATAACATGTTGCACAACTACCCACCTTCAGCTTCCACGTTTGCCTGGCTGGGAAGTCTGATGTGGCACTGAGTCAGTGTGGGCCTGCAGGTGGGTTAGCTTTGAACTGCTGTCCTAAAGAAATTCTCTTTGGGTGGATCTGCAGGTAAGAATGAAGTGAACCGTCACTAGTTCTCACTCTTTGTTTTCTACGGAAGAGTTTGTGGGGGGTGAAACTGGAGAAATGATGTTACAAGTAAGGTATTGCTCAGGATTCTTTTTCTCTCCACTATTTCTTTCCATTCTGTCAGCTTCTCTTTTTCCTCACACCAATTACTCTGACCTAAGAAATTGCAAAGCTCTTCCTAACAGTGCTTGAAGATTGGTATGTTTGCTGTGTAAGTTCTGAGGCAGATCTTCAGCTGCTACAAAGAGAAGTGACTCTGAAGCCCCAACCTTCTTTTCTTTCTAATTAAAGATCTCTTGTGTATGAGCTACCCACTTCTGTTTTCCCCAGGGATTTTAAAATGCTTAAAAGATTTTAAAAACTGAAGGAAACAAGTACAATAGTGACTGATATGCATAAGGTTGGGAGACAGTAAGTTATCAGTGGCTCGTTAAATGCTAAGTTACAGAAACTAAACATCAATCATGTTAATCCGTTGGTGTCTGTACATGTTTTCCTGTGTACCCCCAAGTGTATGATTTCGAAAGAGGTGTTAGAAAATTAATTCAAAATTAAATCCTTAAAACCTATCATCAAACTGAGCATAAGAGTATGTACTTGCCTACATATTAACCAATAAATATTCTTTGACTACTGTTTTACTGTGTGAGTCTGTAGTGGAAATGGAAGTCAGTTGGCATTGACTTCTATAAGAAGATTCAAAATACTTGGTGTATTTAGAATTGAACTGTTCCATCATGCTTTTCCAGTAGGATTTTTTTTTTTTAAATGGAAATGTGTTTGGACTACATATTCAGTGGCCATACATCTGGATTTTCAGGCAAGTGTTACTACTGTTTTACTGTGTGAGTCTGTAGTGGAAATGGAAGTCAGTTGGCATTGACTTCTATAAGAAGATTCAAAATACTTGGTGTATTTAGAATTGAACTGTTCCATCATGCTTTTCCAGTAGGATTTTTTTTTTTTAAATGGAAATGTGTTTGGACTACATATTCAGTGGCCATACACCTGGATTTTCAGGCAAGTTAAATTTTCTTCTGAACTGAAATCAATACAAGCATTTGTGGTGGATTCTTTACTTGTACCTTCAAAACAGCCCACGCTTTTCATGTTGTTATTCCATTCAGGGCAGTTGAGTGACTGAATGCAGAAGAAAAGCAAAGCCACAACCTTCTTTGGAAGCTGAATGATTGCCTACTTATGTCTTATGCTGCTTCTCCATAAAATGAACAGTGTCCTCCACTGGAGAGCACACTGGCACGACTAAGGCGTAAAACTGAGTAACAAAGGCAGGAGCAGAGGCTAAAAAGAGATGCACGCAAGGCTTTTAAATGGTAGTGGCTTTGGCCAGCCTTTCCAAGGAAATACAGTTTGTGTGATTGCCTTTTTACCATTTTGCTAAACTTGATGGAGTGGTAAAGACCTCATAGATGCAAATCCTTAAAAGCTGTGGAAAATCAGTAGCGAGGTGGAGTTGAGGCCCCAGTTACTGTTGCCAGCTGAGGAGAAGCAGCTCAGGAGCCTTTTGTTGCTGCGGTTGGCTGTGTGCAGGGATGGTGGGACCTCACCACACCAATTGTGCTGATGCTCCCTGGAGGGGGAAAGGCTGGAGGAGAGCTGGTGAATGTGGCAGGAACTGGAAGTATTTCATGTTAGCAAGTCTTGAAAGATGGTAACGGAGGTAAGCTGGAGGTATTTTGGTGACCGGGGAGGGATGTAGCAATTTTGGATATGAAGGCTTTATTGGTTTAGTTCTGCATGGAACAGTTCATAACATAGCCTGCAAAGGCTGCTTTTTGCTGACAATTATAACATCATAAAGCAGGGAATAAATGGAGTAGTTCTGAATAGTGCTGATGTTTTAGACCAGTAGAAGGGATAAGGCTCAGTATCAGTAACAACTCCTGGGGGACCTTAACCACAAAAAAAGGCAGAAATGTATACAAAGTGAAGACGTATGATAATATATCGTGAGAGTTTGTTCTATAAATAAATAAGCCAGTAGATTGAGTATTTGTCCTGCTTTGATGCATTTCATTTCTAAGCAAACTAACGTACAAATGATAATAAAATGAAAATATTCTTTCCTTTTGGACATCAACTGTTGTCTCCAGTTGCACCAGAGGATATCTAAAGTGGTAAGATGGAGCTGTACCCCACTATTAAAATCCCCTTGGACATTGCCTGATACACTGTGGAGTTGTAACAGTAATATTTTACTGTAATTGCTTTCTTAAGGTGATGACAGGGTGCTGAAGTTGCTGTCACTTATTCTGTATGAGTTAAACCAAAGATGTGTGATTCAGAGCTACTCACTGACAGAATGCTCTGAATTTACATGATTAGAAAGCTCTTCAGATTAAAAGCAATTCATCAAGGAATTTCTCACCAGGAAAACACCTGTGTCAGATGAGCCATTTTTCCTTTACAATGGTAGGACAGTAATATTACTGAATTCAAGCAAAATCTCTGAACTACCTGCACAAACCATCAGGTAGGGAGTAACATAATGTCTGTAATTAGTCCCAGATGTAAAACTCTGCATGTTTAAGATTGAAGGCCCAGTTGAAGTTCTTTCAAAACAAAACAAATCAACCAGAAAAATAACCAAACAAAAAACAAACCCCAACCCCAAAACAACAACAAAAATCCCAGTACAAAGCAGTACTGCAAACTTCTGAAAAAGAGTCCTTTTCAGACAATCGGGCCCTTCAAATCTATTGAATCCCATGAAATGTTAGTCAAAATCTTAATAAGAAAAAATGTTTAACAAATGGTGTTAGAAGGTTCTTTATCGCTCTGGTATGGTTTAGGAAGGTTCAATATGGAAGTAAGCTGCAGGTTCTCTGGAAAGTTGCCATAGAATGTGGTTATGGGGTGTCAAGATATCAATAACCAGTTAGAAACTGTTCTTTTATGCTAGTTTGAAGCTTCTGGAAGTATTGCTATTAATCCACATAGGCACAGGGGTGCATCACATCTGGTGGCTGCTGGAATGCATGTGAATGCAACAAAATTATTGCAACTGTTCTAATATTTGTGAGGTCCTGATTCCTCAGGAAACTGACTGGAGGGAAACTGTGAATTTGGTGCAACTTTATCCAGAGAATATTATAGCAGAGTACGAGAGGAGTAAGAAACTATTCAGTTGCTCCATTGATAAAAGAAGTTGGATCAAATTTTTTCATCATGTTTGCTCCCCTGTGTGAGCACAAAGTAAAACATAACTTGCTTTAACCCTGCTTGGTTGGATGATGTTGGTGAGACTGTGGGGGAAACTGTGAATTTGGTGCAACTTTATCCAGAGAAGATTATAGCAGAGTACGAGAGGAGTAAGAAACTATTCAGTTGCTCCATTGATAAAAGAAGTTGGATCAAATTTTTTCATCATGTTTGCTCCCCTGTGTGAGCACAAAGTAAAACATAACTTGATTTAACCCTGCTCGGTTGGATGATGTTGGTGAGACTGTGATAATTATTGGTTCATTACTGGAAACTGAATGCTGTTCTTTTAACTCCTAACGGATTTGAGAATCTCTTAGTGTTTAGTGACTATATAAACTGTGTATGAGCAAAATAAAACCTTTAAAATTAGCAACAATCCAGAAGGTGAGATTGTTAACAGAATTGTTTTTTTCTGCAAGTTACAGATTACATTTCATTTACTTGAATAACCTGGATTTAGTGTGTGGAGAGATTAGCATAATCACCAAATATATACTTCATCTGAATTTCATTTAGCAGCCATTGATAAAAATCAAATTAATTCAGCTAGAAATTGATTTTTTTTTCAAATGAACTGCAGCTTGGAACACAGACTAAGGCCAAAATGCATTAAATCCTGATTTATTGTGCTGTGTAGATATATTATTTCACAGTTTAGTTTTTTAAGGCATTACAAGTTTTTCGAATTATAGCAGGGACTAGTGTGTTGATGTTCAAGTTTTTAAAATTGAAATTTAGCCTTCAGTTAACCATTTAAATTGATAACCCACTAATCCTAGATCATTATGGTTTTGTTTGCTAGATTGGAGAATAATCTAATGTCTAACATCTCCCTGAGCTCTGATGGTTACTGGTTTTGAGATATACATGCACATATATTCATGCTTACATATTTGTGGAACTACTTCAGGTTCTTAAATAGCATAACTAAGTCTTGTGATAGTAACTTCTATGATTTTGAAGTGAATCAATACTTCACAGTTTTTTATTTAACTTTTCAATTCAGAATTGCCTATGAGAAGTCTGATCATCTAAATTTTTTTTTTTAAAAATCATTTGAAAGTAATTTCTGAGAACTTCTGTTCAGTGGATTACTCATAAGATGTTGATGGTTTTTATTTAAAATCTCATGGAAAAAATGGAAATGTGGTCTGTTCATCTAGGCTGGACTAGTTCTGTAATTTTCTCCTCCATTTGAATGCTGGAATCTGACTTCAAAATCTATTTTCCCAGTAACACTGCAGTTTGTCTTTCTGATAATACTTGTTTCAGTTAAATAATTTAAATATTCATGGACAGCAGGTCACAGACTGCAAATGTCATGATTTTTATGAGTATATTATTAAATTATTTTTAACAAGTTAGTTTTAATTAAGACTAGGGAATCGAATCAACCCAGTTATAAAGAGAATAGGCCTAGAACAGGTTAAAATGTATTTTCCCAATGATTTCATAGACACTTCTCCAGAACAGGTGTGGTTTCTACCATACTCTAGCAAGGAAAATTACTTATATTCATTTCTGTATTGAATTTCTCTATGGACATTCAGCCTAGCAAGGAAAATTACTTATATTCATTTCTGTATGAAAGAAGAAACTCTAGGACTTCATGGATAAAATAAAGAGCTTGATTTTAAGGCTTTCATGCAGGCACCAAGATTCCTCCTCTTCACAAGTCACAACTCTTTCTTTTCTGGATGCTGTGGTCTCTCAGCTGATTCCTGATTGAAGGGCCTGTGCTGCAGATACACTTTGGGCACCCTCAGTAGGGGCCCTAGCACTAAGTACTGCAAAGCATGCTTGCAAGGATTAATGTCTCTGTCTGGTGCCTTAGGAGCTTGGATGAGTTAAAAGTGCTAAATGAGCCTCAAAATGTCTGATACAAACACTGCTGGGGAAAGAACAGACAAGGCTGAGGCAGACAAACCTGTATCAGGTCTGAATTACCAGTCAGTCATCCCTGGAGATAAGGGAGTGGTCAAGATGACCTCTTGAGTCCTTTTTTAGATAAATTTTCTCTTTTCCATTGTTCTGTTTGGGGAAAGAAAAGTAGAACCTCATTCAGAAGGAAATTTTCTGCCAGAAACACTCCCAGTTATGTCAGAATCAGTTGCTTACATTGGGAGCTGACTGACCTTGCATGGTTAGTTCCCAAAATTTTTACTGTCAGTCCAAAGCCTAATGATTTCCTATTACCATCTAAATAAAATCTAATTTAACTATTGTTTAATTAACTTTAAGGTACCTTATTGGTCTGAAATGGTTTCTGACGTGTCAGCTGTGCATCTAGCATAGAGCAGTCTCCTTTCTAAGCCAACACGATCTGTCTGTGAGAGTTATAAGGCATGGCTTACAACTGTATCCTTCTAAAGCACTTCTCATTTTTCAAGTTTTGCTTCAGTGACCATGCTGGCTTTCTGGAAGCACAGTGGCTCTGGGCTGTGCATTGACAGGTCACTAATCTCCATCCTGCACTCAGCCTGTCAGCCACAGGAGAGTGACTCATTCTCTGCAAACCTCCTGTTGCTTAGGAGCTGTTTGTAATGTGGAAGAGAGTTGGGAAAGTCATGGTGAGGTAAGAGGAAAAGGGCTGGGAGGCAGAGTGCTTCTGGCTGCCTACAAGGAACTTGTGAATGAGGGTGTTACTTAACCATCTCATTGGGGAAAAATTTGTCTGTTTCCTCACAGGTGCAAGATCCATGAATTTCCACGTTCTGCCATTCTCTATTGTCCGTGGTATCTAGGAAAGTTAGTCATGTGTGTGGGCCTTCATTGTGTGCATTTATTTACTTATCACTGTGGTACCACTTTTCCTTTTAAAACATCGCTTGGTTACCTAGGGAACTGGCTCCAGCCCTGCACATTCCTTCCCCTGTTTGCCTGTCATCAGGTGTGCCATACACAGGGCTCCCAGTAATGCTGGGAGAACTGGGAGTCTGGGACCTGCTGTGCCAGTGCACCACAGCACTGCCCCAGAGGGATGACTCCGCTGCACAAGGATACAGAGGCCAAAAAGGAATAGTAATAAAAAAGTAATAACTCTATCAGTGCATTGAATCTTGCTGTAGGTAGGGTGAATTTGTTGTGGACAGGTGGATGTAATTCCCAATATTTAGTTGGGATAGTAGAAGAAAGTTATTTAGTTTTTTTATGGAAATAAAATGCATGAATAACATTTGCTTCTGAAGTATGTATCTGTATCAGATTTGTAGTAGCAGGATACTTTGCCCTTCAAGGGATATAACACAGATGGAAAGACTGAAAGAGCTTGAAGGGTAGTTTTGAGGGCAGGGAATGCTAACTATGGGAATGCTTCAGTCATCTGACTTCTTTATTTATAAAAACAGGAGTTTATGGTTGATTGTAAATGTGTTGTTTTGTCCCAAGTATGACTCTCAGCAGTTCTTCTTGTCACTTGAATAACATATGGACAATTCAAATTTTGATGAAGTCTTTGACTTTTAAAGTATAAATTTAAATCCCAAATGTTCCTTCACAATTCCAATGACTTTTTATTTCTGAAGAAGGAGATGAGAAACAATTGGTTACTTTTGAAGTATTGTAAAAGTAATTAACTTCCAAGTTTCAGATGAATGGGAAGCAAAATAGAAATACTCCTTCAGCAGACACGGAGGAGAATGTTTCCATTTACCCAGAGAACCCCAAGGACTGCTTATAGTGATGCAACTCACTGTAGATTTTCAGGCATGAAAATGTTCAGGCATTTTCACAAATAGCAAAAGGCAGTCTCTTGAATGTTACAAAACTGAAAGACACAACCAGAGTAAGCTGGTCTTTACTGAATTAGTAGATGTTTATGGATTTATTGGGGGAAGAAAAAGCAAAACTGAAGTTCAATTTCTGGATTGTAGCATTTTTCAAATGTACAGGTTGATCCACAGAGCATGCCTGCGAGCTTCAGATATCACACTAGGGGTTCTGGAAATGTGATTTAAACATAGGTCTCTGTGTAAAGCAAAGATGGTCATTAAAAAAATCGGTGGTAAAATAAAGGTGGGAGCTTAGCCTAAGGAGAAACTACAAGGTGATCTCGGTGATCCCATGAGGATCCAAGGTGGGAGCTTAGCCTAAGGAGAAACTACAAGGCTCTCGGTGATCCCATGAGGATCCGTGGGGAGTTTAGGAGAGGTGGCTGTTATCTTACAGACCAATCTTACTTTATACATTTTAAGTTTCAATATAGTTCATAATTTTCTGTTAGGAGGTATTCAATGAATTTACATTAGTTTACCAAGCAATTTATTTGGCAAAATAATCTCAAAAATCTTCTTTAAAAGGTCTTTAAATATGTGGTTTTGTTGTATTCAAAATGTTCTGTGTTTTTGGCGTTTTTTTTAATTCAATGAGAACTTGAAATGAGAACTTTCCCTTTATTGCTTTAATGTATTTGATTGGTTAAATGGAATGCAGTTTTAGCAATTGATGGATGTTGAAACTGGGAAGACGGTACATTGTGTGTGAATCATAACACTGTGGGAAGGTGGAGTGCCTGTGATAGGACACTGTCACTTGTGAATGATAGCTGCGCTTCATGGAAGCTCTTCAGGGACTGAACGTGACAATTTGGGAGAAATAACGGTGGAAGTTTGGCTCTCTGTGCAGATACCTTTGCTGTTCTCTAACACTTGAACATACTGTTATTTAAGTATTGAATAGGTGGGATAAAATAATTCACTGCACTTTTCTTGGCCAAGTAGTTAGACAAGATTTAAACTTAACAAGCCTCCTGGTAATTAAGCTTTAATATAAGTAGAGATGGTAATTACCCTATAAAGTTTAGCTGTGATGAAACTGTCACTGAACAGCAGTGGCATATATATAGGTAGGCTACAAAAACACTGCTGGTGGAAATGTGACTTTCTTTCAGCTGTTTTCTTGTTCCTGGGACTTTAAAAACAAACAAACAAACATGTTAAGAGTTGATTTACTTCTAAAATGCATCAGCAATTCTGGGAAGTAATGTATAGGCAAATGGGAAGCCCCAAAGCCTCCTAGGTATTAATTGGAGTCTCTTAAAAGACAGGCACAAAAAACATCCTTCACTCTTAAGTAAATATTACTTAAAAGCAAGGAAAGCTTATCAGTCTTACTACTCCTTTGAGAGCCCTCCTTGCTTCTCTGTTTCAGAGTTAACTTTTAACTGACTACAACCAGCAGCAAATGACAGCAGTCTCTTCTGCACCAGCACATGAGTCAGTGAGTAGGGGATAGCTGAGTCAAACTCTACCCTGATCCTTCCCTCCCACTCCCTGCCCAGCTGCTGCCTGTTTACTCCTTAGGGTATATCCCACGAAACTGGAAGCCTACACAGAAAGTTAGAAATAGTGGATGCTCTTACTCCTGTGCTTGAGAAGCACAGGCGATGTCCAACTATGATGTAACACATCAGCACCTGTTCAGAAATAGGGACTTTGCATAGAGCTGGCCATTTCCATTAAACTGTGTCCTTTGGGATTGCTCTGAAGCTTCAAAGAACAGGGTTGTGAATCTGGAATGTCTGGCAGACCAGGGTATTTAACATCACTGGGCTTCTTTAAATGTACTCAAGCTTTAGAGTCCTGAGTTTTGGAAACATTTCTCTAGCAACATGTTTGCTATTTATCTCTTTGCCCTACAGTTTGTTATCGAGGCAGATTGCAGTTCTTATCTTCCAGTAAGAAATGGCAGCAATGATACTGAGTCATTTTCAGTCTATTCATTGTTTTATTCTTGCGTTGTTTCAGATGTATCTCACCAAGGCACTGAGTAAAGCGTTGTTCCGTTAGGCTTCCTCTCTCTCACAGCCTGGTATACTGCAG
>NW_008237174.1:3441189-3454767 GCF_000691975.1 Corvus brachyrhynchos | reverse complement strand
CTCTCAGTAACTTAGGGCAAGAAAAATAAAGGCTTTGTGTTATCCAGGATTTGACTTCTCTGCTGAATCTCTTCTTTGCTTCGGTTTGTTGGCATTTTGTAGTTGGGGGGGGGATGTGTCTTCTTATGCCCAGTAAAAGCACTTTCCCATTTATAAACTAAAATTCATTTAATAAAGTTTTCTAGGGAGAAAAGTGCAACTCTTCCTGTGATGGTCAGTGTCTGTGTTATTTTTTCAGGTGCGTAACCTCAGTGTGCAGGACAGAACTGAAGTAACTGAAGTTACTGAAGTGGCAAAGGTTGCTACCATTGCAGCTTGCAAAGTCAAGAGCTCTCAGGGATTTAAAGACCACTTCAGCTCAAATGAACCACATTAACATAAGAACATATGCGGCTAATGGAGCATAAAGAACTTTTGTAAAAGAAAATTCTGGTATTTTTTTTGTAACAGTGTGTTCATTTACATACACAAGATTTAATCTATATTGAACTGGCTTGAAATAGTAACCATTTTGAGACAAAATTAGATCACAGACCTGATCTTTGTGCCAGTTTTATTGCCTTTAGCCCACATCATAACCCAGATACTCAAGGTTAACAGGTTGAAAAGCATCAAAAAAATTAAAAAAGGAAAAAAAGAAGTTTGTGTTCTTTTAGCTAGTGAAGAGAAATTATTTCAAGAGCCTGAAACCTGCCAATTATGAAATCTTGTAAGAATTAATAGAATGTGCAATCAATACTACCTAGGAACATGTCCTTCTAAAAATTGATGTTAGTGCAATACGGTGTTTTGGTATTCTTCTGTGTAGACATTGCACTGAAGATAGATTTTAGTTATTAACTATTATGAAGATATCACATAAATTATTTCCATATGTTTTACTAAACTAATTTCTATCTGAAAGCAGCCTGATACAAATTAAGCAAATTATGAATTTAAACACCAAAATGTAGAAAACAATAAATTACATTTCTTTTTATAATATAATGTTCATATAAATATTAAGAGAAAGGTTTTTTATTATTGCTTACACCTGTATTTGCTTCCATTCTCTAATGAAAAAAAACCTTATGTAGTATAAAGATTACAATTAGTTTCATACCAGCAAATGAGAATTAACCCTTTTCTAAGAAAAAACACACAGTATGGGGCTAAAGTTGGCTGAAGTCACAGGTCAGTCTATGGAAATTACCTCAAAAGGAGATTTACTTTAGAGTTGGTTTGGGGTTTTCTTCAGTGCTTTGTATGTAAGTATATAAATTTGCAGTCCTTGTAGCTGTGAAACAATATCTGTAGTTTGGTCCGAGATTAGCTTCAGATCTGGGCAGTCTCATGCAGAGGTTTGTCAGGGCAAAGTCCCCGCTGCTGCTGTGCAGGTGCTGTGTTGGCAGCAGGGGAGCAGAGGTCTCACCACCAGCAGCAGCGAGGTGCCTGGGGCTGCCCCACGAGCCAGCCAGCTCACAACGAGGGACCTCTGCCTTCCCCTCTGGTAGTTTTTCCCGCAGTGACCTGATTTGAACTCTCTCCACTGCCCCTGCTTTTGGAGAGGCAAGTGCTGTGGTGTAAAAATGAAACCCCACATCGCGGTGTGTTAGAGCTGAGACTTGGCTAGTCTAGTCTGGGTCAGTGCAGTTCCTAATTGCAGTTTAAGTAGCACACTGAACTCTTTTCAGTGGGTCAGATAGGTTACAGGTTATAATGGCGACTGTCTGCTTGGTTGTCTGCCTCATTAGTTCCCTACAATTTTGTTAAACCCTACTTTTGCCTGGTTAAATGTCAAGATGAGGCTAGTCCAGTGGGATCTAAAGGCATGGCAGAACTGGTTTGTATGTGCAGGTGCTTTTTTGGATTAATGACCACTTAAGACTAGGATATGTTAGATGGTTGGCTTCCATACTGTAGTTCTGAGTTTTTAACTTGCGAATATAGAATGTGAATGCTGACACCCTGAGTCATCTAACCCTTAATTGTCCTTCAAGCAAATCCATGGACTACTCTGCAAAGCATGAGCAGAGCTTAACACATGAAGCAACATCCCTGCATTGAGCTGACTTTATCTTAAGCCACGGACTTTGCAAAAGATGACAGCAAGAGGAAAGAAGGATCTAAAAAATTCTGTGGTGTTGATAGTTTGGAAGAGGAATCCTGCCTTCTGTTACTTTTCTGACTAACAGAAACTCCACCTGAGTCACCACTACTAGTTGTTGTGAAGGCCGTAATTTAGAGGAAATTATGGAAATAATGTAACTCTTTCTGGAAAATTCTTGTGCTTGTCACAAAAATCATTTGGCTGGACTAACTGGCGGGATTTAGAATTCAGGTGTTGGTGGTTTTGTAAGCAACATTTATTTTGGCTTGAATAGAAGATACTGGAAGAGATAAATCAGTTGGTCATTACTAACTTAACAAGTGTTGATCAAATTAAAGATGATGTCTTAGGGTTCCTCTCCTTTTCCTCTGTGTGCATATTTAGCACACCAGATGGTTAATGCAGTCATAATAAACTAGTGGGAATATTTAATTAAATGTGTTCCCAGGACATTAAATGCAGAGTATTATCCTTTGGCTGGTGATCAGAGTAAATATTTGGTAATATGGGAGAGTCCATGTAGAATATTGTTGGTAATACATGAAAAGCACATTTGAGAACAGAACTGTGTTCAAAGCAGAACTTTCTTCACAAAATGAAGACATCTCAAATGCTAATTTCTTTTATATGTGGGGTTTTATTCTACCACCGATTCACTATTACTCATTACACAGTTATTACAAATAGCATGAGGAATAACTTGAAAGTTGATAGTCATAGAATGGAATGAGTCTAAGTTTAAGTCTGTAGCCATTTACTTGTCAATAGTCACATTTTTACTGAATACTGAAGGGCTCAGATACGAAAAAAACCAGTTAAGAACAACATCTCTGTTCAAGCAGTGATGCTTGCCTTGTAAGTGAAGGAAGCCTGTTTGCTCTTGTTGAGAGCTAAATCTGCTCCCTCTGTGAGACCTCAGAGGGCTAATTTTTCTACATTTTTCTGTAGTCTGAAAATCCCTCCAGCCACAGTCTGCAAATGTCCACTAGCCCAGCAGTGATACTCCTCCATCAATCAGCTAATTATCTCCTCAGCCTAACCAGTTTTATGATATCATGGCTTTCTTTACTCCCATTGAGCAGCTTTTTTTTGTTCCCCTGCGAAAGTGACATTAGTAGAATGAAAACAAGGATAAATGTAGCCTATTAAAATAGGCTAGTTAATAACTGGAGGGGGGAAGATGAGCTAGAAATCTGAAATACGTATAATTAGTGGGCAACTGAACTGAAAAGCAAATTACCCTACTGAGAGCATTATCTCAGAAGTGGGAGGTCACGGTCTCTAGCCACAGTTGTCTTTCTGGAGAGTTTTTGCAGGCAGAGAACATCACTGTCTACTTGTAAGAAGAATGAGAACCTGAAGAACACTTAATTTTATGGGGGTGCTCTAAGTTTCTCTACACCTCTCGTGACAGAATTAGTGTGTGGTTTTCAAAGAGTAACAGGACCTGCCATTTGACACTATCCCATTTCACTATGGCAAAACCAAATAACTCGGTAGGAGGTGCTGGGATGGATAACTAATGTCTCTTTCCTGGACACAAAGAGAAACATGACTGTCCACACACAACTGTGGTAGGCCCATGCTGTTGTTAAGTCTGTACAGCTAAGAACTTTAGTCTGGAAGGCTCAAATCTTAAGGAGTTCAAAAATATATTTCTTTGAGAGATGACACATGAATAGACAAGCACAGAATTTTAGTCTGCTCTATTTATTAGACTGGATTTTGTTAGGATTGTGTCAAACCTCATATAGCCACACTGATTGGTAAGAAAGCTTTTTTTGTGAGTGTTGGCTAAACTGACCTCCTGCAGAAAAAAAATCCCATGTGGTAGCATCTGATTAACAGTAAGCTGGAAACCTCCAAATTCCTCCAGAATGCAGAAGACTCAAAGTATTGTCAGTAAAAGTCCCTCTCTGCAAACTATCAGTGGAAAAATTGGTTTAGCTGTTACTGCATAGGAATAGACAAAGCAAGTCCGAAACAGCAACCCCCCAGGGCTATAGAGCTCCTTTATTTCCTTAGAGATCCTCTGTGCCTCAAAGCTTTCCAGTGCATCTCAATTCACAGATGGACATTCTCTGCACTGGGAACAACGTGAGACAGGTTTGTTTCTGCAGTTACTCTTTGGGCCAGAATCTTCACTGACATGCATAGCCACTAAAGTAGTGTATAAATTTGCATTTGTAGCTAATTTTAATAATTGTTTTAGAGTTAAATCTCAAGAGTACAAAGCTATGGAAGTGTTCAGATTTATTTTACAGTTAAGGGGGGGGATTCTCTGCACTGGGAACAACGTGAGACAGGTTTGTTTCTGCAGTTACTCTTTGGGCCAGAATCTTCACTGACATGCATAGCCACTAAAGTAGTGTATAAATTTGCATTTGTAGCTAATTTTAATAATTGTTTTAGAGTTAAATCTCAAGAGTACAAAGCTATGGAAGTGTTCAGATTTATTTTACAGTTAAGGGGGGAGGGCAGGGAATTGGTGTATTTTTCAAATGCCTTTGAAATCACAGACTGTCAGACTCTACTTACACAGCAAAACCCAAATGGATAGGTGCCTTTTGAAAGGGCCCATATGGAAAAAGAGTGTCTTAAATATACATAAGTTACAACAGTAAATATGTACTACACGAATATGATACCTGAACAGTTAAAAAAAAAAAGTAGGAAGAGAGGCAGTGCAATTTTGTTTTATTTGAACAACAGGGAAAGGGTTTGAGGAAAGAGGACTCCGACTGGGGTTCTTAAAAAGTTGCCTGCTTCATTTCATTTTTGGTAGGGATCATTAGTCAAATCTGCTGCATTGCTGCACGTTCACTGCCCCTCCCCTGAGCTCTGCCAGCTGACACCCCCTAAAGCTGTCTGATGTGATTCTCACTTTCCTTGTGCTGTCAGCTTTAGCTGTGTTTCTCACTGTTTAAGTCTGAGGGGTAGAAAATAACTCCTGCTATTAGAAATAGGTTGTGAGCTTTGACTTGAGTCAGTAGTTGGAGAGGAGCAGAAGGATGACAATGAAGAGGGCTGGGCGGCTCTGCCACAGGCTTTCTGTACCATGGAGCAAGTCACTTAACCTCCCTGTACCTGTTTCCCAGCCATATGTGGGGATAATAGCTTTTCCTTAGCTTATTGCAGTGTTGTTAGGATAAAGACTTTGAAGGGATTAGGTCCTATAGTTGGAGGCTTTAAAAAGCACTTTGGATGGATAAAAGAAGATGCTGAAAGCAGCCTTGGAGGTTCTAATGTAAACTGTACCAAGTCACAGTGGTGGCCTGGTGTCTTCCTGGAATCTGCATCATGAATCTCCCTTCCCTAGCCTGACAAAGTGAAAAAATTCTGCTGTGTAGCTCACACATATGAACAAAAATGAAAGTGTGTGTCAGATGGTTTCCCAAAATATTAGATACACAATCATCCTTAGTGTTCCTTCAGCCAGTGCTGAAATGCAAAACAGTAACACTGGATATCTCCAATTCTCTTTCAATTAAGAGTTGCAGCTCCCTTTAACTGTCAGATCTAACTTTTGCAAGTTGCTTGCAAAACATCTAAGCAAGATGACAAATCTCTTAGTCATGAATTTGACCTACCAGTTTCAGGCCCAACTAGAAGAACTGAGGATGTCTGAGTCAGTTGAGACCATTTTGCTGAATCACTCAGATAGTCCCTGAATGTTTCTTCCAAGGTGGCTGCATACACAGACCCTGCAGTGCTTTCAGTCTGTTGGGTTGCTCATGTGCTAACTGATCCAAATCTGGCTTGTGGGGAGTGGGGATGAAACTGATGTTATATAAAGACTGACCTGGCTGCTGACGCTCTAAGCAAGTGGTGTAGTTGTCCCGAAGTAAGTGTACTCATCACTCTCCCAGAGTGTACTCCAGTGCTCTGATGTCACAGAGTGGTTCCATTTAAGAGTATTTGCTAGGGATTCATATCCTTTTTCACCAGCAATAATAGAATTTTGTTCCTCTTTCAGAATTAATTTGACTTGTTCTTGGGAATGGAGGTTCTCAGCACCAGTGGTAATTGTTTTCCTTTTCCTAAAAAAAGTACACAAGTCTGATGGCTAGGGGCCTAGTGGTGGAGCTTTTATATGGATTTTTCGCTCTTTTGTAGCTCCACAAAATCATGCTAGACCATGAAAAATTATATTTTAAAGTTGTGATGCTTCATGTATTTCAAAAGGAGGCTTCTCCAACATAGTGCTAATATTTTTGCATAAATTTCTTTGAATAACGCTTCTGAGAAATTATAAACTGATACGACATGGTACAGAGGCAATAATGGAAGAATTATGTAAATGCAGGAAGAATTATGTAAATGTAGGCTGGACTTCAATTCTAGGATTTTTGCACTATGATACCACAGAGAATGTCTGTGCTTTCAAGTGATGCAGGCCTTCAGTTCCCTTCTTTCCCAGAAATCTTAGGTTCAAAACCAAACTCTTACTGGCTGCTCTGTGGGACTGGAGCCACATTAGCACACTGAGGTGCTGTCTTCTTCCCAGCCAGGATGCTTTCTACAGGGCTCACACACTGGTAGGGCGGAGCCAGAAGCACTGGGACCCCTCTGTCCTGTTCTGTAGTGCCCTGGGAGGCCAGGAGGGGATGCAGGTATCTTGTGTATTTGTTTTTGATATTGTGTGTTGCCTCATGATGGGAGAGGGCTCTTGCCTTGGTAACCTGCAAGGGCTGCTGGTGGCATTAAAGCCATGAGCTTCGGGGCTGCCTTTGTTGAGCCTGTCTGGGAGCTTGTGCTGTCCCTCTCTCTTTGGGTGAGTGTTCTTCTGCTTGGGGCAGCTCAGTGCTCTGACTGTCGAGGCCGTGACCAAGGCTGCTGCTCTGTGTAAGGAGAGCGCAGTTCCAGAGACAAAAGGTTTGGAAAGAGTAGCTCTGCACTGCAGGCAGCACCCAGCTCTGGTTACTCTGGAATTAGATTTTAGGTAATTAAATTAAGATGGGTATGTTAATTACAAGCTTGCTGTGCCTTAGCATAAAGATTGTCATCTCTCTTTGGTGGTTGCAGTAACTCCTGCTGGACGGTCAGGGCAGCTGTAAAAGCACCCATTCTTCCCATCCTTTCCCCCCCTATACAGGGAGCAGAGAAGCCCCAGAAAATGCAGCTGAAACCAAATGAGATGGCAGCAAGAATGCTGGAAGAGAACAACCTTGAAAGTGTCTACTGTATGTCAAGTCATTTTAAGGACAGCTTGGGAGGTGCAAAAAAAAGATGAGAATTACTAGGCAGGAAAGGTACATGGCAGAGCTCCAAACTGTGGAGTTCTCTCGTAGCTCTGACCAAGAACATCACTGCATTTATAAGATACGCTTACAGCAAAACATGTGGCAGGGAAAAACTCTTCTCACATACTCCCCTTCTGCAGTCTCTGGGATTCTAACAGTGTGTAACTCAAGAGAGAAACTCTCTTAATGTTTGTAGTAGTAACACAGTGTTTCCACAGAAAAAATTCTGCTTGTCTCTATTGGGAAAATGCCTATTTACTTCCTTAACTGCAAAGACATTTTACAGTTTCAATTTTGGCTCTGTTGTTGTACCAGGATCTCCCTTTGAAGCTGTTGATGCTCCAGGGAGATCTTGTTTTGTGTTGTGTGAGTGTGATGTGCATTATAGTCAGATTTTTATCCTTTGTGACAACTCAGAATAAATCCTGTTGGGATGCTGGCCCATGGCCATTGATGGAGTGATTCCATTGCAGGCGGCAGCAGCATCTGTTTTTCTATGTTGTTAGTTGTGGCTGTGAGGTCCTCAAAGGATGACCAAGCAGTGCATGGCTCAGTTTCTTTTCTTTCAGCTAAAGCTTGCTAATGACATTCTCACCCACAGTTAAAAAGTGAAGTGCAAGTTACAGCAGTGCTGCAGGTCTGCAAACAGCTGCTCCATCTCTGGGAGCTTCTGAGGGCCAGTGTTATCCACAGGGATCTCAGCCCTCAGGCAATACTGTCAAACTGAATTTTGCAGCTTAAGGTACCTTTGGGGAACTAACTTGAGTGCCCCCAGGCGTTTTGACAGTGTATTAATGAGGCCATAATTCCAGCAGCATTAATCAGACCCCAGGATGTAGAAGGGAATGATTCACAGAGAAACACTGTGTTCTCTCAGTCTGTCACTGTGGGAAGGCATTGGTAATGCATGAGTGGGATTTGTGATATTTTTCAGTTCACATGCTTAGGGATTTCCTCTGCAGCTTCAGGAAGGGTTTTATTTCCCTGTGGGAATAAGTGAGAAGGGTCCCTTGAAAGAAAAGGTGAGGTTTCACAGGTTAAAGCATGGGTGTGAAGGATCAGTGGCTAAGGTTAAAGGACCCTGTTCAGGCTG
This sequence comes from Corvus brachyrhynchos, assembly GCF_000691975.1. Classification (NCBI taxonomy): domain Eukaryota; kingdom Metazoa; phylum Chordata; class Aves; order Passeriformes; family Corvidae; genus Corvus; species Corvus brachyrhynchos. The sequence goes on along the minus strand of NW_008237174.1, from coordinate 3,446,342 downwards.
GCAGGGTGATTTGTCTGTGCAAACTCATACTGTGAGACAGACCAGCTCTGTTCTTGGATTTTCAGGACACTTTCTTTTGTCCTTTGTTATAGAGCAAACTGGAGAAAGCCAGTGTTGAAGTTTAAGAGCTACTGTGCAGAAGATCAGGGCTCTATTCACAGCATTGCTGCAAATACTCATCTAGGGTCTGTGGCAGATGCTTAAGCTGCTCTCGTGGGGCATTTGGTGACCACCAGTGGGGAGGTTCAGCATTGCTGAATGCCAGCGATGACTAACCCCATGCTGTGTGCAATTCTCACCCCCACTTCCTCCTCCATGTCTTTCTCCTCTCCTTCTGTTTATCTTTACTTGGTTAAGTCCAAACACCAAGGAGCAGGGCAGTGCTTTACTCAGCACACTGAGAAGGAAGACAGGGTCACGGCCCTGGCTCTTACTGTGTTAACACAGAGTACCCAGAGCAGAATGTGTTTCCTTAGTGGGACATCAGCTCTGCCCTGCTAGTCAGGCCTGTGATCCGTTTGGCCATTGGCCTAACTTAGGGTAGATAATCTGAATTGTTTGCTGTTTAGAAAGGCAGAAAGGGAGGTGGAAGAGTTTGATAAAGTCCTATCAAGAAATAGTGTGAAAACTGATTGTGGTATGGAATAGTAGGGTTGTGATCCAGGAATGGAAAACATGGGTTGAAACAATGGAAAAGTTCTTTGAAGAGATAGGTACTTTCTACTAGTTCCAGAGAAGGGGTAGCGAGCAAATAAAGATAGTTTCAGTCACTTACGTTCTCTGGTTTTGATCTAGGTCTGTTCCAGCTTCTACCCAAGGTCCCACCAGTGCTGCAGGGGCTGCAGGGCCTCCTCCTGCTACCAGTGTGTCCAGCAACAAGCGGATGCAGCAGACACAAGCCCAGGTGGACGAGGTAAGTGGCTCCAAGTGATCTGTTGTGCACCACAATGGTGCTGCTGTGGTTGGTTTCCTCCCCCAGGTTCCCACCTGCTCATCTGAAGGCCATGGATCTGGGAAATGAGATTTATCAAAGGACGGCAGTTGTGAGGAGGCAGACAGTACAAGAGGGATTCTGAATATAAACATCCCTGTACCAGTAACAGTTTGGCAGATTAAATGTGGGCATTGGTGCCAATTGAGGAATTCCTCCCAGTCAGTCTGGTTAGGAGGAAATATCATAGTGGAAGCAGCTTTTCTAGTGTGTTCCTGCACTCCTAAAGGTTAGATGCTAATTTCGCAGACTGTTTCACAGAGACAGGCCATCAGCTTCTCATAGATAGATTAAAACCATCAGAATTAAGCAGCTGAGGGCTGTGTTCATTAGCAAGAGCTCTTTTGATTAATCATCACAACTTATTCCCACACATGACGTCATAACAGCATCTTTAACAAATCCCCACTTCTTTTCTTGATCTTGGAGGACCATGTGCCTGTTCCAGCTTGGATCCTTAAAATCTTGTTGCACCTTGGCTGTAATGCCAGTGTCCATCTACCTGTTTTGGGAATGGTAGTAGTGAGCACACCACTGCTTATGGGTGCGGTCCCAGAGTACACCAGAAGGACAGTAGCAGCTGTAGCGTCCTTACACACCTGCTGTGTGCACTTGTGTGCTGGGTATTAAGGAAAGAATATTGTTAAACCCCTCCAAAGACTTAAGTAACTAATTGCTTACTGTCTATGGTGAAGTGTGCAGAGCTTGTGTGATTCTTAAATGCCAATTTGATAAAATACACATTAGAAAATATGTTCTTACATGCATAAAGGCCTCTATTTTCAAAAGCTTCAGGCATGCTTTAAAGATAGTAGAGAAGACCTCAAAATATCCAACTCACATGAATTTCTTAAGATGAGTTAAATGCACCTGTCAAAATGGGCTTTGTCTTTTTGAGAACCTTTTCTTTGCTGAAAATCTGGAACAGTGACTTTCTGGTCTTCCCCATTGTTGGTGCTTGGATGTGTTCACAACATCCTCTGGTTGCAGAAATGTCTAGACCACGTTCTCTCTTTATCTCTGATTTTCACATCCCACTAACTTTACTGACATTAGTGGAGTATTTCTTCCAGTGGGGAAAGAAATGTTACATTTTAGCTTTTGTCTTGGGTCAGAATAATGAAATAACCTTCTTGTCCTGAACATGTTACATCATGGTGGTCCTGTAATTGTTTATGTGAGTGATAGCAAAAGTAACTGTCCCTAAAAGATGAAAAATAATGGCCTTTTATGATCTACAAATGAGTGATGCCTGTCAGATACATAGGGCTCTTCAAGTAGATCAGTAGAGATGGCATCAGTGAGGATAGTGAAGCCCTCCTTTGTGTTTAAGATACTCTGTATTCTGACACTTTTCACTCGGACACTTGAAAATCTGTCTTTTCGTGAAGATGATGACATAAGTTTGGCAGGAACTCTTGCCCAGTGTGAGGGGACAATGAGTAGCTCTTGGATTTGAGGACTATGTGGGTGAAATTCAGGGTTCGTGGGGGGTTTGCCTTCCATTTGAGCGAGAGGCTGCAGCTGATACGGGTTTGGAGTTGATAGCACGTGGTCGGCAGGTCCTTTTTAACAGGGAAATCACAATTATAAGAATGGCCGAGGGAGGCAAACCGGCCCTTCCAGCACTGTGCGGTCACTGGGGTGACGCTGGTTTGCAATACCGAAGGATCCGGGCTGGGAGCATGGCTTTGACCTTTCTGCCAGACCTTTTCCGGCTGTTTTTCTTCCGTGCCGTGCGGGGAAGTCACCCGTAGGTGGCAGCAGAGCCACGGGCAGCGCCGCTCCCCAGCCCGGCTTCGCAGGAAGCAACTTGGGTCTGCATGAAACCACTGATCTTTTTAATGCTAGACTAATGCCCATATAGCATTTCAGGTATACCTCTATTGGGTTTTCTCATCTGATTCCTCCAGACGTCGTAGAGCTTATTTTCTAAGGCCCAGGAAAACATTTATTTATTTGACAAAAATGAAATCTCATCTGGAACAAGTGTTCACTGCAGCCAGGTTAGATGCAGTAAGTAGTTGTGGAGGGGAAAAAACCATAAAAATTTAACTGAATGGGTAGGAAATAGTAGAGTATTTTGCTTCAGCATTTTCAAATAGTTTAAAATTTTCACTACAAATCATTGTACCATGTTAAAACTCAATTAAATAGTAGCTGAGAAATTAATACTGTTAAAAATTATTATTATTTTATATGAAGTTAAATGCTTGGAAGGTTTTGGGTTGGAAAAGCAAGTAAGAAATTTGAATCGACCAAAACATTTCAGTTTGGTTTAGGTTTGGTAGACAAGTGGAACAAATCTTTTGAGACCTTCTGCCAGTCCTTTTAAAGATTCTTTCACTACCAATTTTATCTCACTGTATTTGAATAATGTATCTTTTAAATAATTCTGGATTTTTGCAGGTAATAGTTAAATCTTATTAAATATGTATAACATGGAATTCCTTTTTATAGAGTATGAGAATTTACAGACCATCAGCCTCATTCACTGCTAGAAAACTTGGACACAGCATTACTGAGGTAGTTACACTGTCTGACATTTGCGTTAGAGGTGAATTTCTACAGGATTTCCATTTAGTTATTGGCTTGCTGGAAGAGGATTTTCATCTTACCCAATGTATAAAATATATATATGAACAGCCCTTACCTGTGGTGTACTGGCTGTGCAGTAAGGTGGCATGAACACTTTGCTACTCTTCAGGCTGAATTTGCTCAGGTAAAACATTCTCCTCCTCCAGTTTCAAGCAGGACTTCAAATTATGGCTGAGAAGTCATCTTGCCCAAAAGATCTGCAGAATGAGAAAATTCTTTGGTGAGGAAATGCATACAGTTCCCTTTAGAGTGGCCTTTATCAAGATAATTTCTCTAGTTCAAGTAAGGAAGATATTAAAAGTATAAGGAAAATAATGGCTTGTTCTTAGTGATGTCAATCAAATTGTGGTATAGAGATCTTCATCAGGTTTTTGTATCTATGTAAAAGAAATCAAAAACTTTAATAAAACTAACTATGGTATTTCATGATGTCTTTTTATTTTCTACCTTTAAGAGCACCTGAGCACAGTGCAGCTGTGCTCACCTTGTTTTCACTGGGTGTGTTTCCATAGGCTGGGATTTTGAGGCACAGTCCAGGTAATGCCATCACACATCATAATGGCAAATGGCTGAGTTTAGGATGATGTGTGGTATTTCAGGGTGTGAACAGACAGGTGTCCTTCAGCTTTCCTGTGTGAGGAGTCTCACATGCGTCTGTGCCTTTGTAGGTGGTTGACATCATTAGAATGAACGTGGATAAGGTGCTGGAAAGAGACCAGAAGCTGTCGGAGCTTGACAACCGGGCAGATGCATTGCAAGCAGGTGCCTCACAGTTTGAGACCAGTGCAGCCAAACTGAAGAGGAAATACTGGTGGAAAAATTGCAAGGTAAGGAATATAAATTCTTGTTGAGAATCACTTCATGGCAGGAATTGCTTTCACTTGCATTTAGTGGGACTTTGCCTGCAGGATGGCACCTCTGAGTCATCTCTTCTTGTCAAGGCAAGAAAGAGGTGCCTTGACCTTGAGACTCCATAGGTCAAGCAACTTTGATCTTTACCAGAACCCATAATTTGTGCAGCATGTAAAATGTCGATACAATTTTTGGTGCTTCACCAGTGCCTTCAAATAGGGATGGGAAGGCATTCCATGTCGATTCATGTCAGTTCTCTGTGTGAATCGCAAAACCTGGTCAGGTGCAGTGAACTCTAGCAATGGGAGAAAAGAAGCTTTTTTCTTGTGGGGATCATCAGCCTTTTGATTTTCCTTCAGGATGGTAAACTATAAAAAATACCCCAAACTGGATTCCACAAATTGCTGTGAAAAGGGAGGAAATTACAGTCTTTTATAAAGAGGGGCTGGTTAGGATAGAGCAGGACTTTCACTGACCAGCTGCCTTCTCTGCTGTCTTCAAAGTCTAATCCTTTCCCAAGAGCAGAGGGAATCTCACTCTCCTTTGCTTTTTCAGACTTTCTCCAGTATTTGTGGATTTTGGACCCAGAAACTTCATTTCCTCTTACTCTTCTAAGACTCACATCTTTGCTTCTTTCTACTCATGCACCGCCAACATGAACCCTATGCCAAAAGTTCAGCTTCATTTCCATTTCTCAATACCGACTTTCCTG
>NW_008237174.1:3419517-3441145 GCF_000691975.1 Corvus brachyrhynchos | reverse complement strand
ACTTATGTCCACCCAAAATAAAACCACCTGTTCCTAAGGGAGAATGCCACATATACCCCTTGCTAGCCTGTTGTCTGCTTTGTCTCTTCAATCCACAGTGCTATGAAATGTAAAGCAAGAAAAAATATTCTGGGTAAACCACATGTACAAACACTCCAGAAATAAAAGCATCTAGGTTAGAAATTCAACTGAGTAGGTCCTCTGGGCCTGTTTTATGCCTAGAAGTGCAGGCAGCAGGACTTTTGGGAGCTACAAGCACAGATTTTGAGTTACGTTCACCCATGTGACTGCAGTCATCAGAATGATCTGCACTACACTAGACCTTCAAACCTACTCTCATTCTCCTTTCCTCATTGTCCCTTCCTCCTTTATCCTGACAAACAATCTCCCCATCCTTCCTCTGGCTCCCAGTCTCTGGAAAGAGAGGGTAGAAATTAAAAAAAAAAATCTCCTGCAAGCCAGTGGTTGGCTCTGTCCTCCAGACACATGTTAGGAGGAATGAAGGCCTTGATTTGACATGCCCATGTTTGTTGTTTTTCAGTCTTACTACTCGCTGGGGTAATAATGGCAACTGGACTGCAGCATCCCTGGAGGGCTCGTTAGCTTTCAGTGAGTCTCAAGTGGGGGCTCTGAGCCACACAGCTCAGTGCTGCTGTGATCTGTGCACAGCTGCCTCTGCTCTACCTGTTCCTGGGGGAGCAGACTCCTGCTTTGCAATGAGCTATTTCCAGGAGAACGTGCTGGAAACTGTTCTGGCTAGCATGGGCTGCTTCTCCCAACAGCACAAGCATACAAAGCAGCACAAATAGCTGCTGGGCTTTAGACATCTCCAGCTGCCTCTTCACTGACTTCAGGAACATGGGGAAAAGGGATCAAGTGACTCTGGTATAAAGTGGTACATGGCCATGGGTGACCCCAGCCACTGGAGTTGTTTTACTTTGGAAATTAACTATTTCTTTATTGCTAGAAATGGTTGAGGTTGGTCACTGCATCTTTAGCTGACAGGCAAGAACTGGCTAGCTTTGACAAGAGGCTATGTCCATTGTTGGTGGTCAGCTGGTTTTAAAATTGACACTAAATTTGGGGCCTTAACAAGTCTGTTGCAGTGAGTCTTTACAAGAGTTAAAAGTATGAGGAATGAGTCACTAAGTAAAAGCAAAAAAATTGAGGGGTTAATGTCTTTCATGTGAAAACCTGACTTTCTCTTTTTCTTTCTTATAACTTTCTTTTTATAGATGATGATCATCCTTGGTGTAGTATGCGCAGTCATTCTCATTATAATTATAAGTGAGTAATTCGTTTTCTCTTTTATCTATGATCTCAATAGCTTGTGACTTAAGAATGGCTGCTATATTAAAAGCCAAAACAACAAAAAAAGGATATAAAATATTTAAACTGATTAATTTGTGAAATTTCCCTTCTAGTGTTATGCTTTTATAGTGAGAATTACTGCAAACTCCCTGGACACATATTGGCAGAATTTGTTGACATTTAATGTTTTTTACATTAGCACGTTACATAACTTTCCCTAGGATTAAAAACTCTCCCTTTTTATGTTTAAAGTAAGTTTTTATGCAGTCTCAGAGATCTTCCTTTCATTATGATGAGTGCCATAGTCCTGGTGTTTTCTACTAAGAACAGTAATTCTTGAAATACCTCATGCCTATAAAAAGAGGGTGAAGGCACACAGGCAAACAGGCATCTGATGAATTTTTAAAAGCATGTAGGTGCCTAGTTGCTACCATATCAGCTAGAATTTGAGATGTCAGTGTTTCTGAAGATCCTTTGGCATCTCGAATGCACAAATGTTGTTAAAAGATGGCCCAAAGTCTCACTGATTTCTTTTCTCAGAAGATTATCTCATTCCATGCAGTTGTTGTAGGAAAGTTAGCTATGAATGAATAATAGCAGTCGTGCTGCTTGGGACTCAGGGATCTTGTAATGACAGGAATTGAACATTTCATTTATGTAACCCTATGTTAGCAACAGCTGTTATGTGACATAACTGTAATATGGCATTAACTCCTAAAAGGGAGATTTCTTCAGATGGGCAATCCAGGTAGTAACCCAGAAGAGATTCACCAGAAGGCTAGACCATGGATATGAGTTAATTCCCAGCTCTCAAATTACATGCCTCATATTAAACATGTTTCCATTTTCCTCTGTTGCTCCTGTAAAGGAGGCTTACAGGATCACCTGTAAAAATGACTAAATGGAATGAGATACATGTGACAGTTTATTATCCTTATGAACCATGGCACCAGCGTGACCCAGAATAATTCCAGGGTTTCGTAACACTGATACGGCAAGAATGGGAAATGGTTAGATATTAATTAACTATATTAACTGGGTACTCAAGGCAACGGGCTTCAAGAGAAAGACTGGCCCTTCTTCTGCAGCAACCAGACAAAAGAAGATGTGCAGCCATTGAACTAATTGCTGTGTATATACGCCTCATTGAGCATTATGTGATCTTAACAAGAAAGTAAAAAGCGGTCAAGATAGTTTGTAACTCCTCCATAGAAGTTAAGGCTGAACCATATATAAGTAGAACATTGTTTCACTCCTGGTTTAAAGTGTTGAATGCCTGTGCTGGTAAGTTTAAAAAAAAAAGACACTGCAAGTTTGACATGGGTTAGGTTGAGTTTAGGGTATTTAATCACAAACTTGAGTGCCATATTGTTCAACCCAGGTCGTGGCTCACCATAGTGAGATCTAGTACCAGGTCAGTGAGATTTAAGTGTACCTGTTGTTCAAATAATTTTTTCAGGCTGATTCTTCTGTATTAAGTGCCTAAAGGTTGCAGCTTCAGGAAGGACCCTGTGTATTTATCTCAATGCTGTATTTATTCACAGTAGCTCTCAAGTATATGTTTAAATCCTATAGACATCAAGCATCCAAGTGCTGTTAGACACAAGGCCTGCATGACTTTTCCAGTCCGGGATTTGAATGGGAACAAGATCATACCCTCCATGAGGGGTGGCTATAGATGCAGATAAGCTGAGCCATTCCTCACAGCAGCAAGCTTACCATGGGTGGTGAAATGGCCCAAGCTGCCTGCTGGAGGAAGCAATACAACACATGGCTTTGCAGGTGTTGCTGGAGCTGGGGAAAGCAGATAACATCACTGTCAGTCCTTGCCCTTTCTCTCATTTGAGCCACAGTCTCCCCTGCTTTCTACTCCAGTTTCCCCCCCAAATTCCATTTGACACAGGAGGACCATCCTCATGTCTGCTAGAAAGGAATACTGTGTGCAAGACATGTCATGCTCCTTCAGCTAAGATGTGCTAAAGATGTTTGCAATTCTCTGACATCACATGCTTCTGTAAGATAAAGCACAACAGTAACTCTGTAATAACTGTTGGTTTTTGTCTTTTTTTAATCTTTCTTTCCTTCTGCTTCATTTCCCAGTTTATTTCTCCACTTGAAAAAGCAAAGAAGGAAGACTTGGCACAACTTTGTTCATATCAACCAACGATATCAGTGTTCCTTTGTTGAACTCCGCTTTTTAATTCCCGGTGTCTTGGGATTTTTGCTTGTAATAACCCATAAGCATTCAGTGTGGTGTATTTTGGAATTCTGTTGTTTCCACAAGAAACTGTACCAGCTAAATACTGCCAAGTAGTTCCATACACTGTCTAATCACTGTGTCTTAAAATGTGTATGCACTGACCTTCAGAAACTGTAGTATATGAAAAGCATCCTAAAACATCTCCGAATCAGAGAATGCAGCTGTGGGGAAGCTCCTGTTTAAAGGGACACTGTCAGGTGGATTGGACTCAAATCGAAGGTTGCAGCAAACATTAGGACCAAAATTCTCAATCTGAGCTCCTAAAGTTGGATGGCAAAATCCATTGTCAGATGTATCTCTTATTCCCATTGAAGGAAGAGAGTGATACCTACAAGTATTCATGTAAGATATCACATTTCCATTTAGCCAACCAAACACAGATTTTTTTTGAGATTAGATGTAGAATCCAAGTCTAAAAACATTGTCTACAGAAAATAAATAAGACTGGTTTATCATCTTTTATGGATTTAATTTTTTCCTTATGGAAAACACCTAATGGTGTTTGGAACAACCAAGATGGCCTCAATACAAAAGCCAGAAAGAAAAAAAGTTGTATGACAACCAAAAAGCATTAGCTAGCACAGTCCTGAAAAAGCCAGGTGAAATGCAGAAGTGGTAATACAGGCATCACAAATTACTCAGAAACAGTTTCTTGCTAAAACCTCAAGGCACTGTTTGTCACGTGTCATGGGACATCTCTTGAATACTAATCCACAATAGTTAGGCCCAAACTTAAAGCACATGAGCAGCACTGGTGCTGTCTGCGGCTTTCCAGCTCTGTTGTAGGAAGCTGCCTCTGCACCAGTTTGCAGAAATGGTCCCTGCTGTGAGGATCATTCAAAAATCAGGAAGAAGGTAGGGGGGAACAGTGGAGAGAGGCTGAGAAACGGAAGGGTGCCTAGCAAAGCTTTCCTGAAGAAGAGGAAGGAAGAGAAACACTGTTCAAAGTAGTGGTGTTAAAAAGCTTTAAAAATATATATTTTAATTTGTGCATGTGGATAGTTCATAAACTAAAGTGTCATCTTTATAAAGTGCTCAGCTGAGATACCTATTATACTCAATTAATTTAGACTAACATTTGATGTAATTAAAAGAAATTATATATTGTGGCTTGAGAGAAAGTTCTTGTATGGTCTTGCGAATTTCTTGTTTCTTTCTTTTTAAAGCAGTGAATAGTTTAATCATCCTTAACCAAACTAAAAATGAATTAATCACATTTTGAACCAGGAAATTCAGAAAAGGATCTTTTTAGGATAACTCCTTCAGAATTCCTAAAAAGAATTCACAGAATTTAAAAAATAGTAATTTGGTGGGTTGGGGTTTTTTGTCTGCAATTTAATTAGGGAATAGAAACAGTGGTAATAGTAGTGTAAATATTCCCACTGTGGAGTATCTCTCTTGACATGGTTTTAGATTTAAAAAAATGGATACCCTGACCAGTTTGTTGCTGTGAATCTATATATAAATTGGGCTGAAGTAGAATTTTGCAGAGAGAATAAGTAATGATCAATTGAAAGGTTCCAGTTACATTCTCCCCTAAATATTTATTACTTTATAGTCATGCGTACTGCTTCATATCGTTAAGTCATAAGTGGCTCCAGTCTTAATGAAGCTGAATATTCAAAGTTACTAATTTGATCCTGGATTCCCTGGTATGCCCTGTTCACTTCAGTCCTTCAGCTGGGTGAGAACATAAACAATTCTGAAATCCTCATGGGTCAGACAAAAATCATAGGGATGATGAAAGGCCTGACTCCATGAGGTGACACACCTGAGTGCTAAGTATAATGGAGCTTTCACTGGTAGAGGAACAAGCCATCCAACTTCAGGACCCTTTTAAACTGCTAAGATAATTAGATAGCTGATATGAAAGAATTATCTCCTAAGATTGGGACCCTGCCACCCACACCCATGTTGAGCGTGGTGTCCTCACAGAGCTTCTCGACTGAAAAGACTGATGAGATGAAGATAGCTTTCGCTGGAGGTGGTGCAATCAGTAAGCTGATATGCTGATACTGAGCCTTAATGTAGATGTTCCTTCTCCTCTGAGAGGCTGAACTGAGTACTCAGCTGATAGGACTGCAAATACACATTACATCGTTTGAATCCTCTAGCTACAACCATGCAAAGCTCCCAAATGAAACTGTAGTGAAAGTGCTGTGAGGATGCAAAGCTTACATCCTCCCAGCTAATGTAGTTCAAGCAAGTTAATAATCAAAGTGGGACCTTTAGGTGAGAGTGGAGAATAGAAATTTTTCTTTGTGGAATGTGGACCCATTCTCTCTCAAAACTGTAACTAATGGGGGGGTGACTGCTGAATGTTAGTGAGACTTTGCAAGGAAGAGTTAAGAAATCTACCTTCTAGTGGGTTGTAGAATGTTTGTGAAGAGACTATTTCCTCCTGTGTGGTAATGAAATATGATAAATTAATATGTTTAACTTTCCAAAGTTGTTTGCCCACAGTGTGCTTGTGAATGCTGAATGTTTGCTACTGCTTGTGCCATGGTAGTTGGTTGTAATTGGTAAGATAAACCATGTAACTTTTCTAATTCAGCCCAGGAAGCATGAACAAGTATGTCTTTCCCTGATGCACAGACCCAGAGCTCAACTGCTCTTGCAGAGGGTTAAATCTTCAGCAAGGAGAGTATGGTAATATCGAACTGTTCAGGGTCATAGATTGTGCAACAGCATCACATATGTGCAGACTGGTGCAGAGGACAATCTGTATAAACACAGTTGGAGATCTTATTTGTGTTGAAGCCAGGATTGATTGCATTCAACTCGCTGCTTCTACATTTTAAATGTCCGTACAGTTACAACTGCCTGCCTGTAAATTGTCCATGAAGAGGTTAAGCCATTCTTGTTCAGTCACCACTGATTAGAATTTCAGCTCCTGCTTTGCACCACTGACTGCTGCCTAGGCTCTTCCCTTGGGCTGGTAAAACATCACAAAAGGGCTTCCCTTTAGTGACTCCGTAGCAAATCCTCAGGGCACTCCAAGGCCATTGCTTTCTGACTGCCACCTTGGGGACCAAACTGAAGACTCTTCTGGCTGGAAACAATGCTTTTGGTAGCTTTATCCAGAAGTAGACGTTGTTTGAGACCTGCCTATTCCATCCTTATAAGAAGCTCTTCCTCTGCTTTCTGGACCACAGCTGTACTTCTCAGAGGCTGTATAGCAGGAGGTGCCCTTCACACAGAGCATAGCTGAAAGGAAGTGGTTAACAGCTGGTCCGTGCCTGTACCATGGCTGCTGCTTGGCTTGTCAATGATCGCACATCAGCTTCTGAGCTTGAACAAGTGTTATTTGCACCCACTATCAACAGGCTAGTGAGGTCCTGCTTGGGCATTACACTTCCTCTCAAATTTAGCTCACGTTGCAGTAACACAGATGTGGCTTTAAACCTGAAAACATTGTTGCACATAACTTGGGAGGAAAACTTAGTGTGGAAGCCCTAACGACATACTTGACCTGATTTTCAGTTGACAACATTATGTAACAGCACAGTCAATCCAACATAGTCAAACCTAATCCAATACTATTAGAAGGAGGATGGAAGAATTTGATCAAGATTCTGAATGTAACCTAGAGTCTGTAAGACAAGGAATGATTTAGAAATGTAGATTTTTAAAGCTGGCACTTTCATTTTGTTGGAACCTGCATGATGTTAGCCCTGGGAACAGTTCAGGCAAGTAAAATATTTGGCTTTTTTCTTTTTATATAGTGATCTGCAATAAGTGACTTAAACACTCTCAGTGATGGGAGAGCAGGACATTATTGTCTGTGCAAGGATTGAATTAGAACAGCCTAAATCTGTTATGCTTTTGTCTGAGTAGCAAGACCTTTTAAAATTCTACTGTTTCTCTGTTACTACTCCTCTGACAGGGCTTCACCTAACTTTAATTTTATGAGCAGCTGGACTACTTCTTGTCTGAATACAATGGATTTTAGCTCTTAAGAGCAAGTTCTTGACTTGGCATCGGTATTAGAACATACCTGCAAAATGGTGATGTCTGCTTCTCAGAAGTGCAACTACCATGGGAGACTCAAACTTCAGGAGCTTTTAGAAGCTCGATGTTACTCAGCTCTTTGATGCTTTTACAGAGTGAATTTTCTCTATTCCATGGGAGATTATCCACACAGTGGGAATATGTATGATCTATTATTTTTTTTATGAGAGCACCTTGATTGCATGTTGGTGAGAGACCTTCACAAATAACCTAAAGAGCACTTGGGTATGATCCAGGATTTAGATCTCAACCCTGCTTCTCCTGCCCTTTAAACAGGGAAGAGGGCTGAACCAGCAGCCATGTAAGGCACTGGGGTCCCTCCCAATGTACACAGTGAGTATGAGAAAGGTCTCAAAGTCTCTATGATCTGGATTTGCATCCTGACCTGAACTTTAGATCTCTAACAGATCATAACCTTTGGGCCCTCTATGTAGTCAGAAGACTGAGATGCTCTTCCAGCCAGTTCTTCCTCACCTCATTTAGGTCCCTGTTGCTAGACAAGATACATTTGAGCCAGAGAAAACAAAAGCACCCTCAAATTAGCTTCTTTAAAAGCAAAATTTAAAAGGCTGAAGAAAATAGTTTGAAAAAAAAGAATTGTGGCTAGAGAAATTACTGCCTGAAGGTTTCTCAAATGGTAACATTATTGTCAGGAGGGATACTAGATTAGGATGTATGAAACAACCAAACCTCACACCAGTTGTTCTTTCTCCGTCTGGTCTCCTTCAGAAATACTTCTCTATTCCACTTCAAGAAAGGATTTTGTTTTCCTCTTCAGATAATTTCCCTTCCTTAGTTCATTAATGTATGTCTCAATTGATGTGCTCAGTAGTTTTCTTCTCCATTGAGAACTGGAAGACTCTCTGCCTTTAAACACATGCATAAAAAGAGATCTCAGCCACCCGAGGAGTTTACCTTCCTTCCTGGTGCACTGACATTTAAAAGCTACATCTTAGAATAAAGCAGAAGAACTGTGGCAGTCTGGTTACATGCAGTTTTGGTGGAGCAAACACTTGATTATTCAACAATGAGTCATTCCTGCAGTAACCTCATTCTGTCATGACTGTATCACATCTGCTAACTCTCCAAAGCAAAAACCATAACCTGCACTGGTTTCAAACATGAATACAGCCTCATGGTTTGCACGTAACACTCTATTCAACCAAAGAAGCCATGTGCTATAAGTTTAAAAGGGCAAAGTACTTGTTCTCAAAGAGAAAATATCATAGAGAACAACAAAGACAATTATGAAAAAACCTTCTCCATTCTTTAGCTCTTCTCACAGTGTCGGGCTTATCCATTATTCTTCAAGTCTCTTTCTGTTCTCTTAGAAAGCCTTTGTGGTTTTGGAGGTAGTGTATTTGGAACACGGTATATTGGGGTAGCGTTGTTCTGCCCTCTCATGGTGTTACTGTTGCCCTCAGCCAGAGCTCAGACAGGCCTTGGGTGAAGCAGAACTTCCTCCCCACAATGCCCAGCTCTCCTCAAACCAGTCTCCACTCTTGCAGGTGGTTGAGAACACCTGAGGCAGAATATGGCTCCTGGGTCTTAATTTGGTTCAAAATTATGTGATACAAAAGAAGGCTAAACAACAGCATTTTTGCTATACGACTTTAAATTGTAACACTGGAATTTGAATTAAACTTATTTAACAGTTCTTGTAACAGTAATTCCATTAGTTTTGTTGGAAAGAGAAGAAACAGCAAATAAGGATATTGTGCTAATGACAATATAGTAAATTGGGAAATGGTCCAAGTGAAATATCACTAACATTCAGTAACCTCCTTTTTATAAGTGGCTCTACCTAAGAGCACCTTTTTTTATTAAAATTAAGCAGTGCTTGTCTATTAAATTCAAATACTTTAAATGAACTATGACAGATGGTAGATTTTTTTCCTGGACAATGTGGCGGATATATGCAGGCAGGCTGGTGTAGCATTTTTTGCAGAGAGCACCATTTGGGGTATTCTATGCCAAGATATGGGGCTCCTGCCAGCTGCAGAAGTGGTCAAGGACTTAAGACAAATCAGGACTGGTGCAGTAAAGATAAAGACTGAACGTCCTCTTTGTCCTAGAGCAGTTTGGTCTCAGTAATGGAATCTTCATGATGCAGCATAATTATTTGGGTTACCCTTGATCCACTCCAGTACCTGTGCTTCTCCACCTATAAATGGTCTAAGGTGAGGATGGAAAATCCCTTTGCTGAATCCATTACATTCCTGTCATATATATATATATATATGAACACATGGTGGTGGCTTGAGCTTTTTGTAATGAAAAGTTTAAAAGAATTAAATCAGTTTCTCCCCCTGATACACTGCAGGTTTGTTTGAAGTAAAACTAAATAATGGTAGCTGCAATTATTTTCTTTGTAAGATCAAGGATTGAGATAGTGCATATAATGGACCTACAAACTCATAGATATACAACGCATAATTTTTTTCAGAAGTTTAGCTATTAATATTTATAGTATTGATCTGAAAGTTTGCTAAAATTTCTTTATTAGTGAAAGTAGTCTTGGCTGGAACCAAATTTCAGTGATCAGCATGACTACCATGCCACTAACAAGCTACCAAATAATGCAAGTTCAACCCTTCATGAAACCCAAAGGGAAAAAATATTTTGAATAAAAGTAGAAATGTACGGTAAAGACTATGGGTATAAAGTTTAACCATTACTCATTTAAGTATTATTTAAGCAATTGCCAGCTATAAAAATAGTCAAATAATGTAATTATAAAATAATAATTATAAAATAATTGTGAAATAATTAGCTTTCAAAGCCTAACTATAGATGAAATAATATTTTTTCTCATTAGAAAAGCTAGCTTCAATCTATGTTCCATCTACTTTTTCCCCAGACAATAAAATGCTAATGTTGCTATGACACACTCACAGGTCTGCACAATAAAACGTTACAGATAGCACACTACTTGTCATGAAAATGTCTTGTAAATGAAACGTCCTCCCTCCCCCAGCCATAAACCTGGTAAAATATTACTCACATTAGGTTTATCAGCATCACTGAAAGATTAGAAATTAGTACCTCCTACTCAAGAGTGGGACTTAAAAACATGCTTTGTCTGTTGCAAAAATACATTCTGAGGGGGAAGCACCAACTGTGTAGAGGTTAAATTTTTATTTGACAACTCCTGTTCTTTTTTCCTTCCCCTTTCCAAAGGAAGTGCTTATATATGTAGACAGGCATTTGCCATTTAGGCGAGATGTTCTCCTTCCAAGTATGAAAGAGATGAAACAGCCAGTATCTACTGTGAGCAAACCTTCAGTTTGTTTTGCAAAATAAAAAGTTCTCTAAGTGGCAATAGATAACTCTTATTATAAACTTGTTATGCTCATTGCAGGAAATGAGTTCATAGCCAGCTAATTAGTATTTTCCTTAATGACTTATGCTTGAGTCTTAACACAGAAGAGCAGCCTCTGGAGGTGTTTATGTAATCAATTCAGCACTGTAGTATCTCACACTCGCCAGCCTGGAGTGAGAAGCAAGGCGTGCCCTGTTCTGGAAGTGACTTCAACATGTACCTAAGCATATAGTGAATTTCTATTTTCTGTTTAACACAACAAAAACCCCTCATTTGTCCTTGCTAAATCCAGGCCTGATAGTTCTAATTCAGAAGAGGAAAAACCTTTCATCTGGATGAGAAAAAAATTAGGGAGAAAAGGACCCCTGGGGTTGCCTGGTCTGATGTCCTGCTCGAAGTAGGGATGCCTTTGAGGTTGGATCAGGTTGTACAGGTATTGTCTTGATGAGTTCTGAAAATCTCCAAGACCCATGACTCCACAACAAATTCTGTCATTGGGTATGTTCAATGCCCTGCCAAGGCTGATAAAAGTGCAGGAAACACCTTTGTAAATGCATGTGGTTTGTGTTTTTGCCTTTTTTTTGGTTGTACATTTATCTGATTAGAATAAAATTCAGATCTAGTGGAAGTAAGTGCAAGCCCCCTTTTTTCAAAGGACTTCCACTGACATCAAGAAATTTTTTCTTTCTTGTTGCCATTGGTCTAAGCCAGATGTGATCATGCTGAGGATATCAATGCATTCTCTCTCCTCTGAGTGTGTGAAGCCTACTTCTCTGACCGTGAAACTGGGAATAGACATAGAATCAGGTCCAGAACATCTGGTGAAGTCTTGTTCTGTATTGGCTGAGGTCAGTGACACAATCCTAAGTGGCTATTCAGTTACTAGACTGGCACCAAAGAAAGAAGAGGATTTACTGAGATTACTCTTTCTCCTCACAAGTCACCTTGGCAATACCACACCTGATTCAAATGCTGATGGCTTTCCCTGTTTTTCTTCAAGCTTTACTTCCTGTAATCGGAATAATCAGAAATAAGTTTTCAGTTGCCCTTTTAAAAACCCAAACCCCAGACCAAATGTCTAACTGCATTCTTTTAAGGGCCACACAGTGGTGTTAAGCTATGTAGTAATACGCTCAGAAAGGACCTGAAAGTCTGTGCTGAGAATAGCATCTCTCACCTCATAGACTCAGCTGTACTGAGCAAGGAGTTGTGATTTGTGCCTGTACAGAAAACAATCCATTTGCACCTTATTGGAACTATCTGGAGAGGAAAAATAATGCTGTGGAGACCAGGACATTTCTTAAAGTGCTTTACCTGGAGGTCAGTGGAATTTCATTTATAAATGATAGAATGCATGCATTTTGATGCTGAAATTGTGATGACTTACAAAGTTTGATATTACTGTACTTTTTTGTGAACAGTGATTTTTTTGAAGTGGTGAACATATTTTCCAAGAATATCGTAGACATTTGTAACATGTATGTTTGTGCCAATAAATCTTGTTTTAAGAAGTTTGGGTTTGTATCATTCTGTTCCCAATACACACAGTTTAAGGACAGTTGAGCAGCTTCAGCTTTCCCTCTCTGTGTTAAGTATGGGAGACTTCTAGAAATGAAGATTTTCTAATTCACACTGAGTTTTTACATGTTCAGTGTAATAGAAAAAAAAAAAGCATCACTGTTGTATAAACAGTAATGAACCCTGTACAAAAATATACAATCATTAACAAATTGTGAATAGGAGCAGATGAGAAAATGTATTTAGTGCATTTGACCATATTCTTAATTTTCTTAATGGTAACATGGGTTTTCCTTTAATAGGGCATGGTTAACTCGGGGAACTCAATGCCATGATATACTCTTAGTTCACCAATTTGGTGTACATTGGACAGTTTTTAGATGAAGAAAGAAGGGTTTTCAGTGAGAGGAATACAGACTCTCTTGCAGGGTCCTCTTCTGCCTTAACTTGAAGCAGCTGGTGCTGGCCACTTGTGTGATGGATTAATGGGGCATGGTAACTGTTGCCATGGTTATTCCTAATGAACAATTAAGCCCTTTGAAGGGACAAGAGTTGGAAGCTGCTTTTCTCCCCTTCCTAGCGCCTACACCTAAATTTTAAATTGCATAAGCATCACAGTAACTCCCAGGTAGCTCCACACCTTCAATGCACTTGGGGCATTATTCAACAACTCTAATTTTGTTGCAAATGGTCTCAGAACACATAAAAGGCACATTATTGTCTCTCCCCACCCCAAACCCAGGTAATGTCAAGATGCCTTTTTGTATGAAGGTTCTTTATTAGCAAAACTATAGATTTGTCCTTGGTAACTCAGTGCACCTGGCAATCAATTGAAGACACTTTTGAGTCTAAAAGGAGGAGCTGGGACAAAGCAATCACTGATTTCATACATTGCACATTCTGGTCTATGTGAAATAGCAAATAAGGACCAAGTGAGAAAGTGAATTATGTTGACTGGTGCATGTGAACATGATATTAAAGAACACAGGAAGCTGATCAAAGCCAAAGTGAGGCTTATTAAGAGAGCACAATGGGCTGATGCTCCACTAGCACTCTTACAGCAAGGTTGCGTAATTAGCTCAGTTTTATTGAAAAAAATCCCAATATCTGACTTTTGAGCTTACACAGAATTCTAGAAAATGACAAAACCAAGTGAAAATGAAGTTATGTTTAAAATAATGGAGATATTTAGATGGATATGGAAGAATCAGTAAGATTATATGAAAAATCTATCTTTCATTCTGGTCAGATAGATTTGCATAGTTCATGACAGTTCAGGGAGCAGAAAGAAGAACTGCTTCCTAGGGGTTATTAAACTATGTGGGGTGACGAACTCCTGGGACATGCACATGCTTTGGAAAGTCAATACCAGATAGTTCAAAGACAAAACAATCCTTGAAGTGACTGCCTACACACTTTGCTTTGTAAGCTGAAGTACCTGAAGGTAAGTGAATGAATACGATACTTGTAAGTGCTCCTGACAGTTTTGAAATTTAAAAAAAAAGTCTCACATGACTAAAGATGGTCAAAACTGCAATCTGAGAAGAAAAGTTGGCAAACTGCTTGAGTTCCATATGAAAGAAAGGCAGTGGTAACTACTAGAGAGCCAAGCCAGCTCTTTTTGCTTTCCCGGGAGTTTTTAGTCTAGGGGAAAATTATCTTGTAACACCGCCTGTGGTTGGGCAGCTCCAATCAAAAGCTCTTACCGCGCCAAGGTAACCATGAAGAGCACATTTTACTAGGGGAATTTCCTGGCACAGACTTATTACACTTTTAAGGCAGTTTTTATAATGATTCTGCAGAAGTAACACCCTTGTCTTCTCCTTTATCATCTGAACAGTGTAATTATAATTCAACAGCTGTTGGCTGACTGCTTTACAAAGGCAAGTAAAGCCTGGTGTTTCTACATTCTGTTGGCCATAAAGCAGATTTACTCTGCAGAATGTAGTCAGTGGGTTTGATAATTTGACTTCTAGTACTTACCTAATGACTGGCAGGTTGTTCTTTTTATTAGGAAATGTACAATACAACATCAAGCTATTTACATCTTCCCTGGCTTAGCCTAGAAAACACCTGCTCCATGGTCCAGTTTCACCAGGAACTGGAAAGGCTTCCCAATACCATACAGTGCATGCTTCTGTGATATAATCTGTAGTAGTCCATAATGACAGTGCACTGAAAGAGCTGGCTAGATCAGGGGTGTTGCCAGCACCATACAGCCCTGCACCAATCCAGGTTTTGTTAAACTTCCTTCCTAATGTTCCAAGAAAGGTACAGAAGAGAGAAAACCAAAAATTCTCACTAGTCTGAGTCAAATGACCAGGGAGACAGGGAGGAATTTTTTTTTTCTCAGATCAGACTATCCAGTGAGTCAGTTCAGCTGTGAACAGGATGCAGAAAGCAAGCATCTGGAACTGTAATGCCCCAAGGAACACGGAGGTTAATAGTGATTGAGGATCTGGGAATGTAAACCAGTAATTACAATGCATACATTGCACTGGCAAAGAATACTTTAATCTCCTTTTAATGTCTCACTTTGAAGACACCTATGAGTTCCAGTGACAAAGTTCAATCATTTTATCACCAGGAACTGTCTGGATTAGTTTTGCCATCCTTTTACCTGCTTATCAGTCATCATTTCATAACCACACATGCTCTTGGCCTGCTTCAGTCCTCTAGAAAGCTCTATCTGAGCTTAATTTCTGAGCTGGCTCAAAAATTCTTTTTATTGTTCTGCTTACTATCTGGGCACAGTGTATAGTTCTTACTCTTCTGTTTGCTGTTTTTCTTCAGTTTGACTAGCCCATGTCCTCCTTAGTCATCCTGACAGTCCATCCATGCACACTTGCCAGTTCTGTCTCTTATGACCATTGCAGTTCTCAGTTCTCTGCTCCAAGTAAAGGTTTGCCAAATGCTGTATGTGGTGGCACAAATGTTTGTGACAACCTGAAAATATCTTACTACCATATTAGTATTTCTCACAAGTGCCTTTACCCTCCAACCCCCATGGCAGTCATCCTAATCATCCTGTTACACCTGTTGGGTTTTTTAATCTCTTTTTCTTATCTTTACAAGTTTAGGACCAACAAAATTATCATTGTTGAATCAATAGCAAGCGATATCCTCAAGAATTAATTTGATCCGAATTCTCCTGCCTCTATCACCAAAACAAATCGTATTGATACATCCAGTGCCCAGCCAGATGGCAGCTAGGTGACCTGAGACACTGCCTATAAATCAACTAACAGTTTCATTTCAGTCTTTTGTTTTACTCAAAATCTCACGGTTTGCATGACTTTTTCTCCCCCCAGAGGTTTTTTATACTAAAAGTAGAACTTGCCTACTGCACTCACCAGCTGAGGCATTTCTTGACCACTCAGGTATCTCTGCTCTGTTTGAATGCCTGTTGAAAATACTATTATTTCAGGTTGCCTAGGGTTGGAAGCTAGATGGAAAAAATCACAGTCTTTGTTAAGGAGAAAAGACATCTTTGGATAGCTGTAAGCACAAGTATCCTCAAGGCCTGCCTTTAACATAGATAAAGAGCCAGTCCACATCTTTTTCTGCAGCTGAGCCTAGAACTTGAAACTGTACGGAGTGAGAAAGCCAAGCTTGGCTGTATAAGTGGTAGTGCTGTGCCCATTATGGGCTTCCCTTGCCTATATGTAGATTTATCAGCTCTCATGTAGGATATTGAAGTGTCTTCTGATGCCATTAAGACAAGGTATCCCTGTGCCTGGACTTTATTAAAAATGGCCTTTGGGTAGATCATTAATACACAGTTAAGTTCAGTCTGAACACTTCTTCAGCCTTGTACAACACATCATGATGTGATGATGTGATGTGATGTGATGTGATATGTGATGTGATGTGATGCCTGAAAAAGAGAGGAAGCAAAAGGCACATAATCATTAAAAATGAGTTCCTCAGCATATAACCTGTCTGCTCCTATTTGACCCAGACATGAGGGAGGAGTCAAAACTCAATCCACTCAAACTAGCAGCTTCTATTCCTGATCATTTTCTCTTTGTGGACCATAGCACAATCTCTGGAAGCTTTCTGTAGAGATTTGCAGAACTATCTCTGCCCCTTAAAATAAGCTGACAAGGATGGGCACATCACTATATATCTGCAATGCCAGAAAGCAGGTTGTCTTTTAAACTTCCTTTTCCCATAGATAAATATGTAAATATTTAAAAAGAAATGTCTTGCTTTTAAAACTGCCTTAATGGAGGAAAAAAACCCCCAAACAACAAAAGCCCCATGTTTTTTGGTTTCAGCTGTCCAGCAGTGCAGCTACCTGCCTGCTGCAGCTCCCTGAAGTGACTCTGTGCCTGGCCCAGGAGGCATCCAGTGAGCAGAGCCACGACCACCCCATGGTGCCCAGCCTGGGAATGACAAACAGTGGCAGCCAGTGCAGGCAGCGCTGCCCTGTGACAGCAGGGGCACTGTCAGTCACCGCTTACTGCTCTAGTGAATTTATTTCACAAATGATGCCAACATAGGCTAACAGGGTCAGACTCAATCTCAAATGCAAAACAAATTTGGTCACAATTTGTCTGTATGGGATTAAACTGCACTGAATGATGCCTTAGGTTTTAACTTTTATATTTTTCAAATCCTGTACTAGTTAGTGTGTAACTCGGAAGTTTTGTGTGGCCTGTTAGCTGCTGTTCTCTGATGCTGGTTAGACATAACAAGCCTCTCTAGGTTTGCTCTTCAAGGACACCAGGCCCCAAAATGTACAAACTAAAGCCTCTGAAAAAGGGGGCAAACTTGGGGTAATTACATAATTAACTGAGGTTATAATTGGAGAATTAACCATGATATGCAAATGATCCAAACTTATAAAAGTGTGAAGAACCCGTGGCCCAAGGTCCATCTTGGGTGTAGCCTTTTGACTGCCCAGGGTGTACCTCTGAAGGCCCTTCAAATAAATACCTACTTTTATTCTTTTATTTTGTCTAGTCTCTGTTTTAGGTGGTCACCCCAGGCATCATGTCCACCCCTTGGGTCAGCCATTCTGCTGTAACTGGCATTCATTTTAATAGTTTTTCAGAATTCTTCTTCACCTCTCGTACATCAGTTTCTTCAGCCGAGGCTTCAAATTTCTCAAATGTTTTCAAACGTAACAGCATTTTTCTTTGTGGGTTTGTCCTTGTCTCATTCTTCCTCTCTGCTTCATCCCACCTGTTCTCTGTTTCATGGTGCTGAACAAAATATTGTTCTCCCTCCTGTCTACAATAGCTATTACTTCTCAAGTAAGTTCATTTAATTCTTAAATTCCCCACTTTCTCTATGGAAAAAAGTAATCACATGATTAGTGTCTAGCCACAAAAGTTGCACACTTGGACTAAGCCATCAAGGTCTTTGCATTATCCTGATGCTTCCAGGGCTGCTTCCTAAACATTGACATTCTCTGTTTTGGTGTTGCTCAGGCTGACTGATCATGTTGTCTTGTTTGTCATTAATAGAGTCTTTCAACTCTTGTTTAAAAACAAGTATAAAATATAAATGCACCTTGGTCTTCAAGTACAAGGCTGTGAGTTTCTTACGTGTTTTAGGCCCGTGCTGTGCTCTTGCAAGCATCATAAAACACTGCATCAACATGGAGAAATACCTGTTGATTCCTTCATGGGATCTCTAAAGTCACGAGCCAGTCCGGAGCATGTTGCCTGCAGCTGTACAAAGGCTCCCTGTGTCATGTGCTGCATGGGAATGACCTCACAAGTTGAATGGAGCTACTGAACCAGTTATGGATGCAGTCTGACAGTCACAGAACAAACATGACTCATTTAAGAACATTCCCTACCTTCCTTTTTAATAACTGGTTTCTCCAAAGTCAGTAAACTAGAACTGAAGGGAGAACAAAGAGTTCTTCAGTGAGCTCTGCACAGCGTTCTCACACACCCATTGCTGCGCTGCAGGAGCACATTTGAAACAACAGCCCCACAACAATTTCATCTTCTCTGATGGTGTCCAAGCTCTCACACTGTAATCACCTCTAGCAGCAGATACAGACATGCCAACACTAACAATACTAATACCATTACTAAGGAATGAACGGTTCTATGTCCTGGATTTAAAACCAAAAAGCTTTAAAAATACTAAATATTGGTGTGCTGCAGAGACCATCAACCATGATTATCATAATGATGGTGTTGAAATGAGAACAGGGTTCTGAAAATAGGGAGATTTGTGTCTAGTTTGATGAGTAAAGCTTGGTTGTGTAACTTCACACACAAGAGTGTTCAACTTTGACACTCATGTTTTCTTAACAATGGGCTAAGAAATTAATTCCTGGTATGTTTTTGCTTTTCCACCTTGCAGTATATCAATTATCACTTTGATAAAACTTTTTGACAAAGTAGACAATAGAAATTACAATATATCAGGGTAAACTTTGAAAATTAGAGCTTTATTTGTAAAGTATTTTTGGTATTATAAAAACTTAACTCCACCAATGCCATTGACAACAAAGAAAGAATCTTGACTATATAAGGGGAACTGAGGCTTTGTTTCAGATGAAGCTATTAAAGTATGCAAATAGTAACGTACTTTTTGAACATGTAATACACAAGTCCTCATACTAGGTCTTCTCCTATTGTTTCACTTTGATTGTAGTGGACCCATACTACCTGACTGCTGCAGCATCCCAAGTTGGAAACAATGAAATGCATTCACTTCAGTAGCAGCGGCTGTTCTTGGACGGGCTCAGTGCAATTTTCAAGTATATTTTGTTAATGGTCTCCCTATACAAGTCATTGTACTGTAATCCAACAAATGGCTGGGAAAAACATCGTTCAAACAGTGCTGGCTTCTGTAACTGACATTTGACATTAACTCAGTGTGAATTGCAAGATTCTCCATCTCAAGATTTTGAGGTGTGGTGTAACGGCCTCATGATGTGGGAAGTGCCATGTCTCTGGTCTTGGACACTGATTTGTATTTCTGAGGGACCCGAGTCCAAGTTCTAATGATCAAGTTTGTAGTGAGGTAATAGCTTATAGATAGGGACATAATGTACTTTAATTGCATTTTAGAACTTGAGGAAATGTTTTCTCAGTAGTAAGTCAGTGTATGACAAGAAAAGTTGATTCATTGGTTATTAGGTTCCAGTGAAATCTAAAATCTTTTCTGATTTGCTTTCTGAAGTGCCTTGAAGAGTAGCACAACATCCTCTCTTACTAGGCCAAAATGCAGCTGAAGTAGATTAGCCCAGTCTTTAAATAGGAGCTGTTAAGTTTAGTCAAAACACCCGCTGCTTTTAACCCTCTTCTTAACGAGAGTTAGGTAACTCTTGATAGGGAATCTCAGATAGGACCATAGGAAAACTAAAACACAGTAAAGGTGTAAAGTCTTTCTGCAGAGGAAAATTCTCCTCTTTCTAGTAGTCCCATGAGTGGGGGAACACACAAGGAAACACTTCAGCAAACTGTAAGGCACCGTGAGTTAGGACTGCAGTGGAGCCCAGCCTGCCCAAACAGCTGTGTGCTCCCCAGCTGGAGCAAGGCTCTAGCAGAACAGGCTCAATAATTCAGCACTACTGACTTGGCCCCTTGGGTGGGTTTTCCATCCACTGAGCTCTGTGCCTGTCCAAGGAGTGCCACTACTTTAAAGCTGGCTTGAATGTGCCTTCACAGGCTGTCCCTACAATGCAGGTGTACTCCAAGGCTACCTCAAGTCACTGTCTTCCTTGCACTGTATTCATTTAAAAAAGAACAAGAATGCTATTGCTACATGAGAGGAATCAGTCTCCTAACTAAGCACTGCTTTCTTCAGCA
The DNA here is from genome assembly GCF_000691975.1 of Corvus brachyrhynchos. Lineage (NCBI taxonomy): Eukaryota > Metazoa > Chordata > Aves > Passeriformes > Corvidae > Corvus > Corvus brachyrhynchos. The sequence continues at coordinate 3,420,939 of NW_008237174.1, read as the reverse complement.
TTAAATGAAGGCAGCAAAAGCTACCAGCATTGTTACCAACAACAGCTGGTTAGTAATGCACAGTAGGGGAGCAGGGCTGGGGAAACTGATAATTGTAAATTACCCATATCAATAAAAGGGCTGAAAGGCAGCTGGATATGTTTTTTAGACCCACTAGAAAGAAAAACACCCCAATGCTCACTTAGTTCTCTATCCGGACCCAAAGAAACCATGAGCCCTACAGCATTTTTATAAATGCCTATAGGAGGCATATCTCACAGCTCTGCTTTTTTGGCAAGGTAAGATCTCTTCCATCTTTCTGTTTTGTTCTAGCTACTCCATTTTTCTCAAATATAGTTCCTTTGCTTTCCTGTAGCACAGCCTTTCCTCTAATGAACAACAATTAGCTAATATTACTTAGGATTACTATTTCCTGCTTTCTTTTTATGTCCTTTAACCATTCTCCTTTAAGAAATGTAAGGGTTTGGTTTGGGTTTTTTTTCTACTCACTGGCTTAAACTACTTGTTTATTTATTTTTTTTTTTAATTGTGTAGTTACACAACAGAAGCATTGAGTTCCAGAGTTCTTCTACTGCTAATGAAGTATGACATGTTACAAGTGGATAGAACATGTCTCATTATGGTAATGAGTACTATATTTTAGTGGGTTTCTGTGTAAAAAAGGCTCATGTGATTGTTTTGATTTTGTCTGCTTGTTTGCCTCTCCCCATTCACATAGTAATTTTAAATTTATTAGCTACTGACAGATAGGAAAGAAATCCCAAGGATATTCCAGCCACATAATTTTCAAGAAATGTTATACCTAGGAAACAAGGTAGTCGAGGATTTTCTCCCTAGAGCTGCACTTAGTAAAAGACTGTAGCTAAGCTCACACCAATTAAATACCAGATTATCCACAAAGATAGGAAAGATTTCTGCCCTCTTTGCTTTAGTTACTCTCTTCTTTTGTGCAAATTGCCAAAGCTGTTTATATCAAAGGGATTTATCCAAACACACTTTGTATCAATCCTTCACCCCCTGGTTCTATGTTTCAATGACAGCGTGTAAAGCGAGCTGTCCTTTCTCTTTTAATTTATTAGAATTAAACCAAAAGACTTTCTGACTGCTTATCAGAAACTTCTATTTATTGACACATCTGTAAAACTTTGTTTACTGAAGTCTCTTGAATTGGCTTAGTACAAGGGACTTCTGCCTGAAAGGCTTATTAAAATCCCTACTTTGTTTTCAGTAGTGTGGCCAGGTACGTCAGGCTTCTCTTCCTGAAGCAAACTCAGCCAGTCACTAAACACCCTCTCCAGAAAACAAACCCAAGCTTCCGCTGACTTCAGTAGCAGCGACGAGCAGTTCAAAAGCTCAAGTGTGAACTAAAGCCGGAAAATTAATTGACACAGAGGAGTAATGGGAAACTCAATCTGAAAATGA
>NW_008237174.1:3414408-3419501 GCF_000691975.1 Corvus brachyrhynchos | reverse complement strand
TTTTAATAAAGCGCCCCTCTCCAGAATTATACACAAAGACTCTCTTTCCCATTTAAAATTTGGCTCTTCCTTCCACAACAACTACAAATCACCGGTCTATAATTAGTACTGTTAGTGGAAGGAATGGCTGAGTGTCTGGCTGAAGTCAGGCCTGTGACTGTGATAGGGAGGGCGGTAGATGTGCTGGAACAGATTCTGCCACTTAGCATCCAATTTCTTACAAATGTTTCTGTTATAATCTGTTAATGTTATCATATTTCTTAAAAATGAAAACAAAGTAAGGAAGAAGGGTGCCTCTAGATTCCCAGTAGCTGAGAGCAGCAGCATGACTCCCTTGCACAGTGATTGTCGGTTTACCTATGAACAAGTCCAGCTCCAATCCCATGCCAAGACGTAATCCAACATTTTATGTAATGATTACTTAATAAAAATGGCATAAATGTTCACTGCTGGGGAAGTCAGTACCCAGATCTTGTTTCCCTATCCCTACTCTGTTTTTAAAGGAAGGTGTCTCTCACTCTTAGTAAGAGACCGGTAACACTTCACTCTACAGCAGTGAGTCCAAAACCAGATCATAAATGTGATGGAGGTCAGTAAACTGACTCTGGTCAGCAAATGCAGAGTTTAAATCAATACAAGGAGCATGCATTAGGAACCAGAGGGGAGTCAGGGGTTGGAATACACCGTGTTACAGGCCCAGCACCATGTCACAGGCCTGGATGCTCAGATGTCTGTTGAGGAATTTGGATGTCTCAAGAACACCTGCTAAATATGGGCACATTTAATCCAGAAAGGAGTGCGCTTCGGGTATCAAAAGCTGTGGGAATATTTTCTGCTGTCTCATTACCTTTAAAAGAGCTTTCCAATGCCCTGTCCATGCCATACCTGGACTTGGGAATGTACTTTCTCACCAAGGAAGCAGATTCAGTAGTTTAGAGGCAGGAAACTAACTCAGGGAGCTTTCTGAGAGATTAACAAATTGAACTGGCTCACTGAGGGGACAAGAAAGTAGCAGAGTGAGAAAAGGAATAGTCAAGACCACACAGACATGAGTACTTGATGGCAGTGGTGCCAATCCCTTGATGAAAATGAAGTGTTAGATCAGCCCAGAAACCCTGTGAAAGCTGTCTTTGGCATAAATGTGTGGATGGTTTTGAATGGTGAATCCCAACCTGATGTAATCGCTTTCTTTCAGGGCAGAAGAGGATGTATAAATCCAACACAATAGGCAAGAACGAGGATGCACTTTTCTGCTTGGCATCTCTTATTAGCTCTCTTATGCTAACCTAATGACATGCAAATTTCATTTTAAGTGCCTAACTCTGTAATTTGATGTTCCTCTTGGTCTTGGATCCTCGCTCCAACTCAAAATATGTTCTTTGATCCTGTTTTCGTTTGGCTTTTGTGCTCCCACAGCTGTGATGTAATCCAATCGAAAACTTCTTTCATGGGATATTTTCAGTCAAATTGGTTTCCTAACCTGACTAACAGTACAGTTGCATAATCACTGATTTTTAACTTAGTGGAGGTGGTAGGACTGTTCCTTTTGGTGGATGTGTAAGGTCTTTGATCACCTTAGGTAGACTGTGAAATCACAAACTATGACTCTCTGAGTTATGCAGAAAGATTTAAACCCTTTTCAGCACTGTGAATTCAATTTCAAGCTCTCTTCAGTCAGCCTTCTGTGAGGCTGACTGCAGTAAATGAGTTGCTAATACACACTAAACAGCAAGATCTCAGACCTGGAGTGCTCTGAGCTGTTTGCTTCTAAAATCATGCTATGGGCTTGAGGATAAGCACATGTAGGTACAGTGGTGAGATACATCCCTTCCATTTGTATTCTTCTAAAAGAACAATTCAGGGCTCCTTCATGTGTCACTTTTCAAGATATCTGGAATATAAAATTACACTGCATTTGCCAACAGAAACTGAATTTAACAAGAATACTTAGAAAACAGTAAGAATAGGGACAGAATGAAAAACTACATTTTCCAGAAGTTGTTAGAGAAGGTTTTCTGTCTGGCGATAAGCAGACACTTCTGCAAAGGACTTTTGAACTGCAACACATTTCAGGAACTTGCTGCTTGAGTTAAGTTCTTTATCGTGTTTTTTACATTCCTTAACATTTTAATCAAAGCATTTTCAAAACTGTATGATATTGCTGTCTATTTGTTAGTGTTTGTTCCTACAGTCTACAATGCTTTTAGAAAAACCTGTTCATATATTTACTGGTAATGAGGAAAGTGGGTTTTTTCCTTTCCTTTGTCTGTACAGAGAGTAAGAGTGACGACTTTTGCTCATTAGCAAAAAAAGCCTTTCCGGATCTTTGCAAGAATCAATGACTGTCAGCGTCACTGTAAATGGTGAGTAATTAGACCTAGGAAATGAAGAATTAGATGTGGGCTCCAGCTGTAAAGTATTGATTTTTATTTTTCTTTTTAATAATATACAGTTCCGCCAGTGCTGTGGAATAACTTGGAACAGGCAACTTCTACAAGTGGATAGGGAAGCACAGTTATTCACAAAGAGAAGCCTTATTTCCTTAGCAAATCCAAGCAAGAAATACTCAGGTAGTTTTTCAGATGGTCTCAAATTATTATTTTTCCATACTGAAAGACTTGATTTTTCCCCCTCAAAACGGTAGATACTATCAATACGTTGCTGCTTATCAGAATTGACTGAAATGCTTCAGTTAAGCAAAAATTCTACTTTTTAAAGTATGCTGCGAAAAGGTTCGGCATTTACATGTGTGGCTAAAAATCTACTAATATAAGTCTGAGAAGCAGAGGGATTCCGTAAAAAAAAACCCCACAAAGAGCAGCATTTTCCTGGCGAGACCGCACGAGGGAGCCGGGCAGCATTTAAAGCAGTGCCCCACCTCGCCAGGGCAGAGCCGCCTTGGAGGAGTGCCAGTGCGGGACCTGGTGTGTCACACCGTGAGGCACACATAGAAAGGGCTTGCTTAATATATGAATGATTTGTTCTCGCCATGCTCCAAGAGTTACAACTGAACGCACACACAGAGAATAAACAAAGCTGGGAAAAAACCCACAACCATTTTAATGCTTTTCTTACAATGTTTGTGTTCTTTAGAACTGTTTGTGTGTGCATATACATATTTTACTCCTGCTGCTACAAAAACTCCTAGCTATAACTACTTATCAGACAGAGTGACCTTAAAGCCAAACATGTAGGACCCGTAAAATTTTGCAACAACTTTATTTTGCTTTGTTCCTTAACAGATGAGCCAACGAGTCAAAAGCAAAATTCACTGCTTTAGAAGCCACGTGCCTGTGTTCTTGTTATTTCAAATTGGAGGTGTCTGGATTAATTTGTATCTACACACATGATTTCTCTTGAGCCAATTTTCTGGAAGCTGCAGAATTTGGACTGAACTTGCTCAGGGTACATAATCACGTTTTGAGTAACACTGCTTAGCCTGGTTTTTGGTACATTAAATATAAAGCTGTAACTGCTAAAAGGTGGTATGAATACAACTTAAAAATTATTCCCATAAGCTTGACTGAAACAACTGATTAGTAACCCTTTAAAATAAGCAGACCTCAAGTAACGCCTCTGGTAGTTACTAGGGTGGAAAAGGTATTGGTTATTTGTGGTGGTGGTAGTGGTTGCTCTCTTCCTGCCATGCTCTGCCATGCACTGGCATGCTCTGCTGCAGTGGGGAATGTGTGTCCTGGAAACTCATTCAGCTCTAACACAGTGCCATAGTTTGCCATCCTTCTCATGCCTGCACTCTGACGGGGTGGGGGGAGAGTGTAGACCTCAAGGTTTTGCTTTGAAGTGCCTTAGTTTGAGTCTGTGGTAAGAGACCACAGCCCTTAGCGCACAGCCAGGGATGGATATTTTTGGCACGTAACATGAAAAACAACATCCCATGGAAACCAAGAATATTATTCTACATCCCTTTAACCCTAAAGCAGAGAACTTACAAAAAGATGATGAAACTCTGGATGTGAAAGCCTAACAACGAGTTGACCAAACTACACAAAGACTACCTAATTAGGATTAATCTTAGAATTAGACTCCTCAGAGGAGCGCAAACTAAGAATGGTATCCTGGTAAGCTGACTTGTGCATTGCAACAAATCCAGTTGCAGAATCTGGTCCTAATGCTTCCGCTGCCCACCCCCTTCCCTCTCCAGCAGTTAAATACTCCACAGTCCTTCACTCACAGGCTGTTTCTGTAACAGTCAGAGCATAAATATCTGTGTACCTAATGGACTTATCCTTAACACCACAGTGAGGGAGGGAAGCGGCATTAACCTCATTTTGCAGATAAACAGTGGCAGCCCTGATGGCTCTGTCCTGTGTTACATCCTATGGAGCAACTGCATGTATGCAGTGAGTGTAAAATGCTGTTAGGCCTGAATGTGGCATTGGCACCAGAAAGTGCTTTCGCACGTTCTCAGTTCCTTCTTTGCAAAGCCATATACCATAGTGCAGATAGAGAAAGCTCAGAATATGGATAAAGTAACATTAAATTCTCAGCTACTGATTGCTCTGCTTAGCCTTGGAAGATGTGGAGATTGGACCAGAGCCAAAGTGTTTAGCAATGGGTTATCCTACTGCTGAACAGTAGCAACTCAGAGCTCTGCTTCTCTCACCAGTGTAGGATGGATGGTGCAGGGGCCTGAGTGAAAACCTGTGTGACTGATGTACAAGAATTTATTTAATCCTTTGTTACTCTAAGAGGGAAACGTCACTGGTCTCCGAATGTTTTGCTTGAACAGATGGAGCAAATATTTTTAATAAATATGAAAAACTTCTTTAAACAGTTGGCATGGAAAGCAATCGTATGTTACCGTATCGGGATCTACTGTTCCTGAGAACATACCTTTAAGAGCTCAAAAATTCTTAATCATTGTTGTAGTTATTCAGACTGATGCTGGCCGGCCGGTGCGGGAGAAAGCTCCAGCCTTACGCTCTCATGCGGCTGCACTTTGCTTTGTGACCCGGCGCCTCCTCAACAGTACGCGGGGTCAGTTTCGAAACTTCAGGGCGTGCACCCAGCGCGGGCGGCAGCACCAGGAAACGGGATACGGGCGCTGCTGCCTTATGTAAGCGAACCCAGCG
>NW_008237174.1:3376947-3413171 GCF_000691975.1 Corvus brachyrhynchos | reverse complement strand
TCCCTGCTGGCCACGGGCTGCGACCACGTCAGTGTGGGGGGCGGACAGGGAGCCGGGGACACCGACGGAGAGCACGCGTGTCCCGGGGCAGTAAGCGGCACCGCGGGCCCCACTCCGCGCCCGCCCCGCGCGGGGACAGTGCTGGATCCCACCGGCCGGGCGGGATGCTTTACGTGAGGGGCTGTGTGGCAGTGAGTAACAGAATCTTAGCGCTACTGAGATGCGTGAGCTACAGGTAGAGTAGGCAACAGGTGCTGTCCGTTTGGGTTTTTGTATTGCCTGTAATTATAAGGACACTCTGTTCCTTGAGACGGTGTGCTTGTGCTGCTGTTCACAATGTATTCACAATAGGTGCATACTATTACATGCATGATTACAAAACACTTTATGTAAGTACAGTTTCATGCAAATAGATGAGCAGCATAGTAATAGTCAAGCTGATGCTTTACATTTGACTTTCCATAATAGGGTAGGATACGGGACAGCATTTCTCTGTGCACTATAGGAGCTTATAAAGGCCCCCCAGGAGGTCGGTATGAAGTCTCAGGTACTTGGAAACTATAGTGCTTTGCAAGTGTATTCCAGTGAAAAAGTAACTTGGCTGAGACAGTGCATTGAAGGATCTTGAAGAAACAGAATCATTAAGTATGGAAAAGACCTCTGAGATCATTAAGTCCAACTGTTTCGTGCCTAGGTCCAATCTACATCTACCCTCTTGCAATTTCAAACTATTGCCTCTCATCTTGTCACTACATGCCCTGATAAAAAGTCTTTGTCCGTCTTTCTTGTAAGCTTGCATCTTTTCCAAATGTAAGAGTCTGAGATTTATTGTCTTGGACATCTGAGATTGAACAGTTAACACAAGTAAAGGGAAAAAAGTGGAAATTCTGTAACGATTCTAGTGGTAAGAGTAAGTCAAAAGTACAGTAAAAACCTGATTAGTATGGTGAGAAACCCTTCCGAGTTGCCAGTATTGTTTCAGCCACAGTTTGATTGGTGTTACGGAGAGTGCCCACATTGTTGCACTGTAACATCAAGTTCCTTCTTGCTTATGCTTGTACATGTTTGTGTGCTTTTGTGAGCTTTCTGTTTTGCCTTTGTCTCTGAAACTTGCATTATTTCTGCAAAGTGAGGAAGTTTCACTGGAGAACTGGACTGTGTCCTCGCTCCATGCAAAGCTAGATGTTAGTCTTGTGATGACGACACTGTCCTGAGGCGTGGAGTCCTGATTCTGGACTGTGGAGGTTGCTTACCTCACTAGTAACGCATAGAGGAAAAGAGATGGCCTTTGGCCTAGAGAAGAAAAAAAGTAATACCCTTCAGGTTTTGGTGAGTTTTTGGCCATTTCAAGGTGAAAGGAAAGCTGGGTGTCATAAATGTCAAACACTGTGCTGTGAAAGAACATGGCCTGTCCTGTGAAGAAGTGATTTGGCTTGATGTAGTTCAGAAGGCAAAGGCATGGAAAACAGGTTTTTGGCCTTTGTGCACATCTTCAGATTTGGCAAGTTTTTGGTTTAATTTATAATTCAAAGACTGCATGGTTTTGCTGGAATTTTTGTTTATTTGTCAGTTGGTGGGACTTGTTATAGACTTCCTATATTTACTTTAGCAGACAAATTCTGTCTGTGAAAATCTAAGTAATCTTCATTTTTACAGTTTACGCTTATTCATTTTGGATTTCCACAGAGAGGCATTAAAGAGACAGCATGTTCTTGGCATAATACCTTCTCTACTTTTTCTTCCTCCAGTCATAAGATTAAAGTCTGTAACAGCACAGTTTATTTGATAAACTTACTCGAGCCTCTCCCTGAACAATACATTCTTAAAGTAATAAGCCTTTAGTAAACTGAGATGTTGATGGAGTTTAGTCTCAAAGTATGAGAATAGGGTGAAGTGGCGAAAGTGATTGGCAGTAGAGTTCTGGATGTTTCTTCTACTTCAGACGTTTATTATGACCAGGAAGTATTTGGCTTAGATACAGACTGATAAACAGTTTTCTTTTTCCTGGGTTCTTGCCACACCCTTATTTCTCTAACATCTTTACAGTATAAGAATATGCTTTACAGCAGAAAATCTTTTTTTAACCCCTCAAAGTATAAGGAAATGAGCAAGTTACCATGGGATGAGGTGTATTTCTTGTGGTTTAAAAGCAAGAAGATTACCAGTAGCCAGTAGAACAAGTAAATTATCACTAGTCTAGATCAACTGTAGTGTTTTCTATAGGGTTGCTATGGTTGGCCTGTGTTGAAAGGAACGTCATGTTCTTAGCAAGGCCTTGTGTAATAGTTGGCATGAATGTCCTGTAGACACTGTATTGTACTCCTAACATTACCACATCATAATTATTAGATAATCAGGTGTTTCTGAAAAGGAATTTTTTTCTCTGGTTTTGATTGCATGGCCTAGAATTCCTCTGTGAGGATGGTGGATTATAGAGATTTTTAACTGGATTGTCTTACTGCATTCATACTTTCCACATTCAGTTATATCCCTGTAGTGCAAGTTTGAAACTGCTTAAATATTCTTTATGTTAACTTAGATTGTCAAGCACTGAACAGCAAAGGAGTCAATACCTGTATTATTCTTTGTGATACTATTGTGTTACTCAAAAGGGCTCTTACTTGTTCTTTTGGTTATGGATGAGGTTGGATGCAGAAAATGTTGGTCTTGAAAGAAATGCAGCTGCTGTTTTGTGTCCTGTGTAAAAAGTGTCCGTCTGCTTTCCTGCTCGAACTGCTGCCTTAAACTTAACCACTGCTGTCGGGGTCAGACTGGTAACACTGTTGCTTAGCGAAGAACAGCTCTGCCTTCTGACACTTAGAGCTTTCTTTGAGAGGGGATGAGGGTGTTTCTTTTTAGTTTTAGGCAACGTCCTTCTTTCTGTGAAGTATGTTTAAAGGACATGGGAAATGAGAAGGTAGCAGTCAAAACCACACTTCAGAGGGTGATGGTTTTGCTACCTGTTGCTGGGATTTCTTGTGGCCCTGGGCTGCTTTTGTGAAACAGCATGGCAGGGAAGACCAGAATGAAGAAGGGTCAGATGATTTGAGTATGTCTGCAAAGCGTGTGGCGAGCTTTGAAGTGACTCTTTGAGCAGTTCTGTTCATGCTGCCAGGGAGCCAGCAGCCATGTGTAGTAGGCAGGCACCCGAACACGTGGGACTCCACATGCCTGGGTGTCCATGCTGTGATCTGATGCTCTGCTAAGTGGCTTAGTACATCACCAGGCACGCTTGTGCAGCCTGCTTGTACTCTGCCTGCCAGCAGTGCTGGGACATGGGCAGGCCAGGCTTCTGTGCCACTGGTTTGTATTTCTAGGGTTACATTGAAGTGTAGATGGGGTCTTTGTCTGAATGCCTGCACTGGACTTGCACCAGTACAGAATCCTCTTACTTGGTCCTCTGTCCCTCTTGAGGAGTTGCTAAGGGACAGCAGCAATATACTGAGTTTCATGCAAGTTGTACAGGAAGTGGTTCTGAAGTGCATGTTTTTCCTGCTTATCCACCTATATAAGGGATGTTATGAGAATTTGTGTGTGTGAAAGGTTTTGTAAAGTCAAGAAGTTTTTGTACAGATGTTCTCAGCTACTGGTGAACTGCTGCTGAAGTAGTGTGTGGTAGTCCTAGAGGAGCCTTATGATTTCTCTGATGTTTTTTGGTAGTCTGATTTAGACAACTTTGCTTGTAGAACACAATCAGAAGCGAGGCTAAATGTACCTTCTTCAATATATATAATAATGGAATATGGTTTTCATTTTTCCTTCATTTTCTCCCAATAGGAAGGAAAATTTTATTGAGGATGATGAAGGGGTAGTGACTCAACATGCTGTTTACACAAGTGGACTGAAATACACAGAAAACATTTCTTGGGGCAAGAGGATGAGGGGATTCTGCAGATGGTGTGAGCAGGCTGCGGAAGTTCAGGGCAAGCAGTACCAGTGTTGATCCTGACAGGATGTGATGCTGGGAAAGAAACCTCATCTGTATGCTAAAATGTCTGGGAAAGACTTTAGTTTGCGTCCACCTGTTTTTGAGGTACCACAGTAATTTTTAATGCTTGATTTTTCTTATAGGTGGAATAGTTAGAGGTGGGCTGAGATTTCCTTGTATAGATGGCTTTTTTTAAGTAGAACTGACTTTGAAAAAGTAGAACCAAAGCTACACTGCCTTTCTAACATTCTGTCCTGAAACAGAGGCACTTCACTGTTAAATAACACCTGCAATTTATTGTAATTGAAGCTTAGGGAGACAAGATGAAGTGGTGAGGATGTCCAGTACTTTTCTTTTTTCTTGATTTCATTTCCTATCCTCCTTATTCCTTCCAGCTTTTGTATTTTAGTACAGTTTTTGTGCTTGACCTTATTACATGTACTTTTATGTTTCTGCTTAGTTTCTTTAATTGTACAAATATCTTCAGTATATAAAGCACTTACTTGATTTCAATTACATCTCTGCCATGGGTTCTTCCGTGACTTGAGCTCTTATTTCAGTAATACATCCAACTCCTAGGACAAGTACATCGTGTTTGTTAGGTTGCTGCGCTTTTTGGAGTGTATTATTGATGCGATGGGAACAAGAATTTATTTGGCACTGTATTCTCCAGAAAGGGACTTTCATTCTGACTGAAATTTTGAACAGCAAAATGGATGTGAACAACAGGAATGTCTAAAGAGTAGCATTAACCTGGAGCTACTGTAAATGTAATACCCCATGGTGAAAAGTGTGTCCTTTTTCTTAAAGGAGAGGAGTAGTAGACACACAAATATACTGCTTAATGGGGATGTGTCTTGGGGTGACCTTATGATGTGTATCCCACAGGATGTTAACAAATATTAAAGCTGATATATGGTATTGAGATACTTGTAAATCCAGTTTCACCTATAAGAAAGGTGAAATATATGACTGCATGGTGGGACATGATAATTTTTCCCTCCCTTCTGTGACAACACTTGACAACCTCAAATGTATCATTTTTGTCCTTTTTTTCAAAAAGGGTGAGAGTTGACATGCAAATATTAGAGTTCTGGCTATGGATGTGCTTAATTGTCTCTCCAGTTCCACTCAGGAAGAGAAGAGCATTTTCTCGTTACAAAGAAAATAAGGTGTTTTTTTAAATTCACACTTGCATACAAGTAATTTTTATTTACCTTTAAGAAGGCACTTTTTCAAAGACTGGAAGCTGGAAGGAAGGATGTCTAGAAATTAGCATGGGGCATGTGAAGGAGATGGTGTTTAGTGTCTTTACAAGATGTCTCAGCACAGGCTGCTTTTTTTTTATTGCAAATACACAACCTCTTGGCAATTAAATTTGGCTGTGGGCCAAGTCTCTTGTTCAAGGTGAAAGAATGAATTTGAGAGGTGGTTTCTGTTAGCTCTTCGGGATGATCAGTTCAGATCCACTATGGAGTCTTGAGCACAGGTGGTGGGTTTAATAGCACGAGGCATAATTACCTGAAAGGGTAAAATAAAGTTTATTTCTGGTCTGGCAGAAATGAGAATTTGGAGGGGTTTCTTGTGTTTATAAAAGGAAGATAATTCAGTGGATAGTTATTCTGTGCATTGCTCAAGGAACCAATGTAGAAGTTAGATTACAATAATAAATACTTTTATCAGTAAAATTTCTTGCATTTCCTCTCATCTTGTATTGTAGTCTTTATAATTGTTCTTCATCTGTGGAAGACATATTTTGCATGGTTGGACTTGTATTGCATTATGAAATGGACTTGATTTATCTTTTGCAATAATTTTTTTCTTGCTTATAAAACTTGATTTTTTTTTTTTAATAGGAATATATTGTTGACACTTGGAGATTTGGAAAGATCATGATTAGTACATTCATTAAGGTGAGTGTTTTATGCTGTACCTGAGAAAGTGATTTGTAATATCAGTTCTTTCTTAATGAGTCTGAACTTGGGAGGGTGGGAGGTGTCTCTGTGACTTTGTTATTGCTCTTTTCTGTACTTCCTTTGAGATGTAGTGTCAGAATGCCCAAAAATAGAGATCTTCAGGGCTCTACATTTCTGAAGACCTGTTGCACGGATCATGAAGTACATGGAAATGCTGTGGCTTCTCTAAACCTTTATGAAACTGAAATTTAGTGTAATGTCAGTATCAAGTGCTGCGTCTGCATTGTGAGCTGTGCAGATGTTGATTAATAGCTTCCATTTTTTGGATTGCTCTTGCAGGTGTTAAGGAACTTTCAATCATGAGGAAAATTTTGGGGTCCAGAAAACCAAGTACTTACTGTTACTTAGATAATCAGGATGGTAGCTCAGGAAGAAAAGGGAAAATATTGTGCTCCTAAACTTGAATTTAAAAAAGCAGGTCATAGCTTCCAACAGTATTATTTGGTCAGTTGTGCTCTGCTTTGAAAATGAAGAAAAGTTGATGGTTATTGGAGCAAAAAAAGGAAGCATAATTAAAAGAGAATGGTGGAGGAATGTAATCTGTGATGCAATGAAAATTTATAATGTGCTTTCATTAAATGTGATCTGATGATGCGACAGTATTGGCCCTAGACAGGAAAGATAGCTGATCTGGATAGTACTGTAATATTGCAATACCCATGGAATTGTAACTGAGATTTTGAGGATTAACACCACAATGTCTGTTTAGTCTAAATGATTGAGAAAAAAACCCAAACAAACCTGGTTTTCTATGGCTGGAAAATGTGATCTGAATAGGTTCTAAAAGCTGGCATTCTCTTTTCAATGCTGCAGGTGTGACTTCAGTTCTCTGCAGAAAGTGAACCTGGTTCAACTTGGTTTGCATCCTGTATCACAGGTGTGTTCCCTACAGCAAGTTTTTCACTCTTTTATAATATTTGAAGTCTTCTGTGCTTAGAATAGATATATATCAGTATGGGAGGAAATGAGGAAATGTCACAAGTTCTGTCTTCTTTGTAAACTGAAAAAATTAGACTTTCTTATGTGGAAAAGACCTTATTGGAGATGCCAGCTGTAGATGAACTCTTTTAGTGCTTTGGGTCTTGGGCATATTGAATCACCTGTACATTTCCTCTGAAAAATAATAGAAAACAAGTAGAATTTGCTGCCCCTAATTCTGTTCAGATTGTTTAAATACAAGTCATTCAAACCAGGCATTTTGTTTCAGATAAAAATCCTTTTGGTGTAATTTGTCTTACTTTCCCTTAAATTGTAGAACAGCTTATCATGAGAATTTTTAGTAGTTTACAAGGATTATACTTAATGTTTTAATGTCTTCCTAAATGTGTTTAATAAATGAAACCAATATGATACACAATTAAAATGGTACATGCTGCTACTGTGACTATATCTTCAAATATATACTAGACTTTTTTAAACCTCTTTTACTTTTTTTAATTGAAAATTTTACAGGGAGTTGAGTTAGTGTAAAGGAATTGCAAGAACTGTCTTTAAACAAGGATTTAACTGGTGCTGAAAGACATTCCACATTTTCAACATCCAGGCTAAAAACTGTGAAATCTGCAAGTAGTTCTGGATACAGCAATTTCTAATGCTTCTTGTGGTCAGAGATAAAGCCTATAATTTAAATCCTGAATTATCAATTTATGATAAAAACAGAAACAAAACATTTAAAGAACCAACACAAACAGATTTATATCATAATACGAATATTTTAGAACTTGTATTGGCTTCACAATGTTATGCAGGATGGAATGTTGTGAATAAATTCTTCCTTTAGTCTGGCCAACACAAATGTACTTTTAACAGTTGGTAGACGTGCAGCATGTTAAATTAAGGCATGTTAGCATGGGCTGTCTTCCAGAGTGGTTAGCTTGGGATTTGAACACTGTTCCAAACATTTCTTCTGCATATTCAGATGAAGCATTTAAAATGATGTAATTGTCTGCCACACAAATGTTGGTCTTCTGAACTTCTGATTTCTATTCTACCATTTCTTTGTGCTACATGGCAGTGGCATGCACCAACAGACTTAGTTTCCTAGACTTGCTAGAAGAACTTTGAGGTTTTTTTTAATTTTCATCAAAATTCCCAGTGGCTCTCTTGAGAAACTGTTTTTATTAGGAAGAATAATAGTGTTAATGGACTTCACTAGTACAGACTTCTGACCATAAAAAAACCACCTGTTTTTACTGTGAGAGTGAGTGAGCACTGGAACAGATTGACCAGAGAGACTATGGAATATCCATTTTTGGAGATACCCAAAAGTCATCTGTTGGTGGTCCTGAGCAGCCTGCTCTAGGTGACTCTGCCTGAACAGAGAGTTGGACAAGGTACCTCCAGAAGTCTCTTTTGATCTCAACCATTATGTGAATTGAAATTTTGTAACTGAAATTTTGTAAAGGTAAAATCTTTAATGCTCTTACCAATCCTATAAGTGATATAGGGTCATAAAATGATATCGTAACCAAACTTGATAAGCACTTGGAACTCCTGCTGACCACATCAGGCATTTGGCTCTGTGCCCTACTGGGGAGGCCAGCCCTGTGTTCTCAGTGGCTGTGTCAGCCCATGCAGACTGTACATAGTATGATACCACTCTGATTGTGAATCCGAAGGGTTATTTTATCTAGTCCAGAGGATGCTATTACTTTTAAACTCTTTAAGATCTTGTTTCAGAGCAAAAGTGTTTAAAATGCAAATTTGTGTCTTGTTTCTCTGCTGTATGACAGTTTCATGTTTAACCAACATTTATCTGCATAGGCGTGACATAGCTGTGAGCATCTCTCTGGTATCTGTTTGAAGAGGACACTGTTGGGGGGCCCAGGTATTTCTTTTATATTTTATAGTTATAGAGGTGTCCGGACTCTGTAATGGTCAAAGATTTCCAGTAGAAGAGGATGAGACAAGAATTAAATGCATGTGGGAGACTCTGGACCTAGGCACCTCATGCTTTTGATGCTAGCTGGGAGGGAGCTTGATAAACACTTTTGCCACCTTTTCGTAGAAAAAACAGGTAAGAAACACACATAATTATTATGATTCATGCTAGTAGAAAGATGATTCCCCTCCTGCCCCTCTAGAGCTTATGCAGAAAATATATTGTTCTGTGTTTGTGTTATCTTTAAACTGGAGTTTAAAGTCATATATATGTATTAATTCTGAACAATATTTTGGGTATAAACTGGGAGTTACCTTAGTTGAAGCTAAAACATTTTTAGCCTAAAACCGTACTTATTCTTAAATTCAGGTTTGAGTTTCTTCAGTGAGGAAACAATCTAGTTGGAAGCATCGTCACTGTGGGCCCTGATCTGATGCCAGCTTCTTCCTGTATAGGTGCTGCTGTGAATTCAGGGTGGCACTTGGACAGCTCTGGAACAGGGCTGTGTCTTGATCAGTTCCCTTTGTAAAGTGGCAGCTGAAAGCAGTGGTTAATGAGGATGACCTGTATAAAGCTATTAGTAACTCTTATCTAAATAACAGTCTTGTGTTCAGGGTTTTCTCGAACTGAAGGTTGAATCTGTATCAAAAAGTTGTGAAATTCAGATTTTATGGGAGCATTTGTGGTATACTAATAATTTTATTGACATAAGTAGAAAATTGAATTGCATCTCATTGCTTGTTTAGTAAAAGAGCAAAACTTGTTCATGATTACTTGAAGTGAGATAAGTAATCTAGTAGAAAAGTTCCTTTTCTTTTTTTAGTAAAAATATCTTGGAAGAAATTATTGAGCATCTTTGTTATTGTTTCTTACAGTCTGAGAATATTGCCATCTTTTTCTTTCCCCTCTTCTTAGAAAATGTCCTAGTGAAGGTAGTCTGTTAATTGTTTGTGCTAGGGAAACATGAAGCTCTCAATGTTGGTGAAGGTGCACAGTTGAACAAGTCACTTTTTGGATTATTGTTTGTTTTCCAACATTTTCTTGTAACATTTTTCGACTACCAAGCATTTAATTATTGTCTAATTGCACAGGGAGAATGCATTCATTGTAGATATTAATTTTCAGTTATCTCTGAAATTGCATGATATGATAAACCCTTGCTAGTTATTTGTCATCTAAATAAGAAAACTTTTGTAATTTTGCAAAACGAAAATCCAGAAGACATGTGGAAGCCCTTCTTGTTGACAAGATCTTCAGTAAAATTTAATCTTGACCATCAGGAACATCTCCCATAGGTGCCAGTACAGTTAATAGTACCGAATATTTACATATCTGTAGTCAAAAACTATACTGTGGCTCTTGCTTTGTTGGGAATATTGGTAAGTTGATAGTAGTTGCAAATTTAGACTCAAATCATTAGATCTTACTCAGTTCTTGAATTGGATGATTTTTGACTCTGGATTGTTAGTTTCTCATCCTTTATATGCCGGTACTAAACACAGTTGTTGTGTGAAAAGAAATCTGGAAAAATCCATTCTCTGAATATAACCAGATCTCTGCTGAAACAAGATTTTTGGGTTTAAAGTTATGGTTTCAGAAGAAATCTGCCTCCTTGGTGTTCTACAACCCTTCTTAAGGGTGTTTTTCAAAAGCAGAAGCTCAGTTACTACTTTCAGCATTTGTCTATACATATTTTAGTGTGGTTTTTTGGTGGTGTTAAAGTTCTGGCTGTTTCCTTTGTCTTACTGCAGGATAAAGGAGTAACTCTGGGTAATGAATAACCAGAAGACATTTGCTGTATATCTAACCTGGCAAGTCAATGCCTATGTTTGTCCTTAGTGCTCAGTGGAATTATGGTGTCTTTGACACACTGCATCAGGATCTTAGCAAGCTCTAGTCTTTGCCAGAATGAATAGAATGGTTTTTTGTGAGCCAGTTCCCTTAAAATCAAGCTTAACTGGTGCCAATTTAATATTTTAAAAGTTTTTATTTATAGAGTCAAAATAGACAATATCTGTTAAAAGTTTAGAAAGATGGACAAAAAAATAAAGAAAAACCTGGCTTCTTGCAAGATCAAACCTAAAAGAGCTCTTTGTGTTTCCATGTTCAGACGCTTCCTGAACTTGGGATGGGATGTAATTGCCTTCCTCAAACTGGTAACAGGAGAGAACCTCAGACAAGGAAAACATGCAAGCTTTTGCCTTCCAGTGTTGTTTCATTAGTGATTGGGAATTTATTCAAGCATATGAGTGGGATGAATATGTGCAATTTATTATGTTATTTTCCCTGAGATTAGTTTCAAAGATAATTAATCTCTCTGTGATGTCTGACCGGCTGTGCACCTGAAGTGTTTGCACAGTGCTGGTGCCTGCATGCAGATGTTCCACTTAAAGGTCTTTTCTCTGCTGAGAGTGAAGTCTAGCCAGCTGCATCACTTCTTATCTAAATTGCAGAGCATGGTGGAGGGTTATTGCCAGTCTGAGCTTTTTTCACAGTTATTCCAATTTCTTCTAAGAAAATGTCTCCAAAGTTAGGGCATATATTAACATTGCATAATAAATTTAAAAAGCACCAAGATTCCCCCAAAGTAGTAAAGTCTTGTTTTAGAAATGCCTCTCTTTCTTTTTCTTCAGAAGCTCTTGCAAGTTTATCATAATATTTTTCTTGTTCCTTCCTCTTTACTCTTCTGTATTCCTTACTCTGGTATGTGCCTTTGGCACTGACGCTTTTGAGATTTTGAAACAGAAGAAATTTTGTGCAGGACTGACTTTCAGTGACGTTAATCTTCCAGTCTTGCCAAAAAAACCCATTCCAGCTCAAGCTGAGCCAGTTCATTTGGAAACATACCTTTAATGATGACAAGCTTGTGTTTTCTCCATTACTTGAATACTCTTTTTTTTTTTTTTTTTTTCTGGTGTGATTGTACTTGGGATCCAAATTCTAGTCACTTTAATGTAGTTATTAGGTGTGGGCAAAGCTGCAGAAGCTCTGGCATGTTGTTAGTTAGAACCAGAAGTGACATGACTGAATTGCTTCCTGACACAAATTTCTGCCAGGTATCAAGAGGAAAAAAAAAAAAAAATCATGTAGTGTCTCCTAAGGGTCAGCATCTTTTTCTTTTCTGTTGGTAATTCTCTCAATCTGTACTCACTGCTTAAAATAAAAATGTTTTTTAAAACCCTGAAAGCTTGACTGTCATTGAATCAATCAACTCTTGTTCCAGGAGTTACAGGAAATTCCTCAAAAATTATTGGATAGCATATAGATTTGTTTGTTTATTTATTTACTTAGGGAACAATTGTCTCCCATCTAAGGAAACACTGATGAAGTTTCCTACAAATACTTGGCAGAAGCTAGCCTGGGTGTCAGGGAAAGAAGGGAGGAGATGAGACAATAGATGATATTTGGAGGTGGAGAAAATTAGTCACCAGTGGTTTAATAACTCAGAATTTCAAACTGTAAGACTCTACATGCTAGCAATGGCACATTTTCATTGCCCCTTAAACTTCCAAGGATTGCAGAAAAGACTTTGGGAAAATAAGGAAGGGTTGTGTCAAAGAAACATTTGTGAACAGCTCTCATGGCTGGAAATTCTACAGCACATGTAATCCTCTCTGGCTTCAGAATTCAGGAGAAGAGGTTTCTCGTGCCTAAAGACTAAAACACAAAATATTTACATCAGAGTAGGAAAGCTGTGGCACAGTCATTGCTCTTCCTATAAATAGCACAGTTTTACTAAAACCACATTACTGTGATATATACTGGGCTAATTATCTTCACAGAACTTAGGGCTATGCTGAAAGTCTGTTTTCTGGTAGTTCATGTTTATAAACCTATAAATAGTGATTTACATAGTTTTCTTTATAGGATTAAATATAGCAGCCCAAAGTTGTTATTTTTAAATTTTTTTTTATTTTGTGAGCGCTCTTTCCCCTTATCTCTAAAGAAAACATATAATTTCCTAGCAGATAGTGGTGTTTTGATCAGGGCAGTATTTTTTCTCATGTATCTAAAGCTCTTTCAAAGTAGCATGTTGTCAGGAAAACAGGAAGAAACTCCAACCTTGGGCACAGAATATAGTATGAGAAATTTTAGCTCTTGTCTTAAGTTTGTACACCTCAGACCTCCTTTAAGGTGATGCTGTGAGTGCCTTTTTTCTGAAAGCTTCATTTCAATCATGGTGGGGTTAATTACCTTTACTCACTAATTCTCCATAGAGCTGTATAACCACAGTGTCCTCTGAGGAATAATAGACAACTGACACATGGGAAGTGGCTTTTGAGAGCGGCTTCAGTTATTTACCCAGACATGCTCTGATTTACACAGCACTTGCAGTAGTGTTCAGAGCATCTCCTGGGTGCAAATGGATCAACACATTTATAGAGCCCTCCTCACCTGTGCAGTAACAGGAGGTTTGTCTCATGTGCTGCCCATGCAGGCATTCCCTGTGCCACATTCCATCTTGGCTCTCCTTGGTGGTTTTGGTTCCTCTCACACCCAGCCAGGCGTGGCTGAGCACAGGCCATGCCTCTGCAGCCCCTGGCATGGGCAGCGCTGGGCACTGAGGCTCGTGGGCAGTGCATGGCCAGAGCCGATGGAGCTCCACTCAAAGGTCTCCTAAGGAAGGCAAGGGGAAGTGTGAGCTTGCTCTATCGCAGAGACTAAATTAGAGATGAGCTATCTGACCTAGTTAATCATTGGCCACCAGAGAATGTGCCATTGTGACATAATCCTACAGTTTCGTCTCAGAGTAAATATTCTTTTATCGCATGGTCTGGTTATGTAATTTTCAAGACAAAAGTGGTTAACCTTAGTCCAGAAAAAAACTGTCAGAGCTACTGAAGGGTAATTCAGTGCCTGTATAGTAGTGTTCAGTACAGCAGCCTAACAGGATGTCTGTTTTATCTGGATTGAAGTACCTGAAGGGAATACATGCGGGAGGGAAATGTCAGTATATTTTACTCTACTGAAAGGCGTTTTTCTATTATCACCTATAATAAAGTACTAGCGAATAAACTCGTAAGGAAAAAAAATATTTATATTTTTATACCATTACTGATAGCCTAAGTGGATGTCCTTAAACTATACTTTTAAATGAAAGCAGATACCTTGCATATTATTTTGACCTGATGAGGAGACAAGTAGTGTTTTCTGAAAAACTCTAAAAAAAATGTAAAATGTCTGGAAAAACATCAGTTAGGAGGGTAAGAAAATAGCTTCCATGTGGTGTTGCTTTGGGGGAAGTTGAATCATAGTGTGTTTTAAATTGCTATTGTGAATGTTTTCAATGACAGTCTTTCTTAAAAATATAAATATTTATTTATTTGTGTTTAAAACAAAACTGCTGTAGTTAATATTAACAAAACTTGGTTGTGAATTTTTTTATTGACTGTTATTCCAGTCAGAGGTTTATTAGTTAATAAGTGTAATCTTGAATATTTTAAAGGAACAAAGAGAAAGGAACACACATTGTTCTGTTGTCTTGAAAGCAACAGAGATTCTCAAAAGAGAATCTTAGTTCATAGTTTTACACTATTGTTGTCTCAGAGTTGCTGAAATGGATGAGGATGTGACTCAGATTAAATATGATTTTTTAATTAATAAAGCTGAACTGCTCTCCAGTACTTCTCTTTTGATGGTACTTCAGTATTGGTCTGTCCTTGATTCACCTCTGTATACAGTTTGATTTTTGAGCCTGGTGCATTAGAATTTGGTTTAAAAGCAGGGATATGGGGTTTTTTTTTTTGTTTTAACCTTACTTTTCCAAGCAATTTTTATCATACCCCCCCCAAATTAGTGGTAATCAGTAGACAAAATTATTCTCAGGGTTATTCATGCCTTAGAATTTTTGGTGGTGGTAAGTAAGTGTGTTTGTATTCTTAGTTTCCCTGTTCCTACTGTATGTTCTGTCTGCCTACCTACATGGCTTTTGTACGAAGACAAACATGAAGAGTATAGCAGTGTTCCCTCCCAACTGATCTTAAAAGAAAAAAACCCCCAAAACGATGTATTTAAAAAACCCCCAATATAAAACAGAAAAACAATCCAAATTTCCTCCAAACCAATTAAGCAGCGTCCAGATGTCTGAATGTAGTATTTTCTTTATCAAGGTAAACTGAAAGGCAGTGGAATGGTTTCACTGAAAATCATATTATCCAAATCTAGGTAGCAATACTGTCAAGTATTAAGTAGGAAAATAGAAAACAAAGGAATATGTGAACTTTTAAGGAGTTTTTCCATGTTTATGCAACTTTCTTTTTGTGTGGGTTTTTACTAAAAAAGAAATACCCTTTTCATGATAAAACATTTTGAGATTTTCAATTTAACTGAAACATTTCGCCATTTAAGTGCTGAATATATTAACCATGAATGTCAATTTTTACTTTCTTCAGTCAGTGCAAATTCCAGTTTGTCAGCAAGGCAAATAAGAAAGTAATTTTTTTTCTTCCTTCCCTTCCTTCTCAGATTTTTGCATCTGTACTTCCAAACAGAGCTTGTACAGAGGGAAAATTCTGAATATGGCTTGATTTGCTCTTGGTCTTGACAGTGTCTCTAATGAGTGTCCCACGGACTCTATCAAGTTCTGGGGGTTCTCCTCTAGCACTGAGGAGCAGAACCCTGAGCAGCAGCCTGGTATCAGTGGAAACATTTTTCGGTCATTCTCTTTAAAAGAGCAGCTGAAGATGAGTGATTATTCTGGACTTCCAAGTAACCATAGCCAGATGATTGCTGAAGATTCAGAAATTCAAGCAAAGCCTGAACACTCTCATGAAGTTCTTCAGGAAGATATTGAAATGAGCAGTGGCTCCAGTGGAAATGATTCCAGTGGAAATGATTCCAGTGGAAATGACTCCAGTGGGAATGACACAAATGAAAACTATTCAAGTGGGCATGACTCTCATGGTCATGAATCTGATGAAAATGGGAAAGATTCAGCAATGCTCATGGAATCTTCAGACTGTCATAAAAGGTAATAGCTATCATTAAATACATTCCATTTTTATTTTTGCCCCTGAAGACTTTTTTCATTTGAATCAATATTTCTGAATAATAACTAAGATATAAAGCCTGTTCAGCATAGAGCTGAGTGTGCTACTTAAGTTGTACTCTCATGTGATGTAAATTGTGTAATATAATTTATAAAGAAAAGGTCTCTGCTGTTTGTATGGTCAGCATCATTTGCATCTTTCTACTCATTGTGTGTTTAACTTGCCTTATTTATTTATTTTCTTGTACACCAACTTCTGTAGTTGAATATCAAAACCTGTCAGTTGATTCTTGTGTGACGATACAACCATGCTATTTTAATCTTTTAAATAATAGTTTATTGTACAGAGCAAAGCTATATTAAGAACCACCTCCCTAGTGGTCCTGTGAGGACCAGGGTGATAGGACTCAGTTATCCTTATGGGTCCTTTCCAGCTCAAGGAAGGTATTCTATGCTTCTTAGACAAATGTTTACAGCTTTAGTGCCCATTTGTTGTACCATGCAGAAGCTTTTAAAATTTGGGGTTGGGGTTTTGAGGTCTTTTGTTGTTTTGTTTTGTTTGTTTGTTTTTTTTAGGTAGCCAGTCATTAATAGGAAAATAAAAAGCTAAAATTAACTAAAAGTTGTTTGTTAGGTTTCCAAATATTAATCTTTTTTCTTTCCTTTTTCTAGTTCAAGCTCAAATGCGTTTAGTCTGATGATTGCAAACTCTGAACACAATCAGTCCAGCAGTGGATGCAGGTAAATGAATAGGCATATATTTTTCAGTAATTTGCATGTATGCTAAATGCTAAAAATGAGATAATGTCATATTTTGGGTTGTTTGTTTTGTTTTGCCTCAACCTGGATGACTACACAAGAAATCCTGTCTTTGCTTCTCTTCCTGTCCATAATCAGTAGCATGTTGTATTAACCACTTGATTAAATTAGAGCTTTTTGTTGCTGTTCCATGTGAGTTGTGTGGTAACCTTTAAAGTCATGTTACTTTGTTTTGATTTGGTAGCTTAACTCTGTAATTTTTTTTTTGTGAGTCCCATTGAATGTTGCTTCAGTTATGGTGGGGTTTTGTAGCTTTTAAATTTTTTACTCTTCAGAATTTAATCTGAACCTGGTGGTGTGTTAATATCAGAATTCACCATTGAGTTGGATTATTCCTGGTGTCCAGCAGCTGTATCATCTGCCTCTCCTATGTTCCATTTGCTGGGATTCAAGCCTCCAGGGTGTAAGGATAAAGGATACACAAACACCAGCTGCAGGAATCCCTCTGTATGAACTCTGCTTCTGTCCCTGATAGCCTTGAGGACCATGGTAGCTTGAAGGCTCATCTTTAGATACTTCAGAGTGCCCTGCTGTACTTGTTTTTTTAAGTCAGCTGATCAGGAGATCAGAACCTGGTCCTGAGCAGATCAAGGCTATCTAGCTAGAGCATGGTGATGTTAAGACCCATATCTGAGACCTGCCTACCTGAGCATGTTTCTACCTGATGCAGTTCCTAGAAAAGTAGTAAATTAAAATTACTCCTATGCACCATTTGTTGCTTGCTCAACATATTTTCTGTGTCTGCCTTGCAGGCACCTGGAGAGCTTGTTCCACGCTGTATTTTCAACTGGAAATTGTGATCTAGAGTTTATGTTGCTTAGTATGAAAGGGTGAACCGAAGGGATTTCTTAATCTTTGTTTCCTCTTGATTCATTTCTCTTCACTTGCAAGATCTCGGAGGGAGTTACTTAGTGGATTTTTTTTGACATTTCAGTTTTAAATTTCATTAATAGCTCTCTGCTCCAAAATAATTAGGAATCCAGGTGGTACAGTGTTCTCCCCAGCCATCAAGCACAGTGCTAGGGGGTTACAGGGTAGAATCTGATAATCTTTTGGGAATGGGAGACTGAAGATATCTAGACAATGCTCTTTAAAGAGAAGACTAAAGTAGTCTGATAAACTACTTATCTCTGTAGGCTCAATCTTTGATTCAGACTACTGGGGTTTGCATTCAGTATCAGTGCCAACCAACAGCTCTAGTTTGCTATCTGTAGGTACCTTTCCAGTTTGCTGTCCACAAAAAGCAAGATGAAAAGCTCGTATCTTTATAGAACTTCCTTATTCTGTCCTCTGCAAGTCACACCTTCCCTGTGGCTGCCTACTGTGCCTGATGCTACTGCTCTCTGGAAAAACATTTTGGAGTTGAGTAACTTATTTTCCAAGAATGTCCATCTTCTGTATTTGCTGCTACCGTAGGCTAATTTGGAAAGGTTTTTTTTCTTGCAGAAGAGTCTGACCACTCTCATGGAGCAGTCTGTACTCTGAGAGTACAAACCAACAATATGCTCAGTTATTTCATAATCTTTCCTCTCTCTCTTTTTCCCTACTGCCAGCATGGAGGGTTCTTCTATGAACCTCTGTTAACAAAGCCCTGTTTGATTGCAGCTGTCCAAACTGTCAAGCCACATTGTACACGTGATTTTAATACAGCATGAACATAATGTTTCCCAAGGGAGTACTATGCTCTTTTTGTTTGATCCCTTGCCATTATTTCTTGGTACAAAATGACCAGTGAGTAAATGAATACTGTGTTTCTCATAGTACATTGTGATGTCAGCTAGAACAATGTCTATTCTCTAGTACAAGTCAGCTTTGTCACTTTGCAACCATTTTTGGTAAAATATACCTAACACCTGTCAGATGATTTATCTACCTTTTCAAGCTCTTAAAACTTCCCAGAAAAATGTTCAGAAATCCTCTTGAAAATTACTTGGAAGCTGAAGCCACTTTACTGACCGCTTCAGTCAGGCAGTGCAGTTGCCAAGATTATTGTTTCGACAGTGGTGCCTAGGGTAACTTCTTACAGATTACCAGCCATGACAATCAGGTGGTAAGAGAAGACCTCCCTTTGGAAGGGAAAAAATTTTCAGGAAGATTTAAGAACAGCTCTGTAATCCTCTTGATCATGGTGAATGATCAGCTTTTAAAATCTCCAGTGTGAAAACCAAGGTGATTTATTATTTTAACTCCTTCCTACCCATCTGCCATCCATCTTTGCTATCCTCTCCCTCACTTCCCTCACCTCCTTTGGTCTTCCTTTTGGATTGTGTCAGTACCTCTCAATAATGGGGAGAGATACCGGGAACTGTAAAGGAAGGTGATAACTTTCTGATATTGGCACTGATAATCTCTGTATCACCTTCTACACTTAGACAGTTCTCCTGAACACGCACCTGAGAACTGTGAATGCAGCTTCTGTCTCCAGCCTCCTCTGATTCTTTTCCTTATAAATTTAGTCAAAGTTTCCTTATCTTACTTAATGTATTGCCATGCTTAGCTGGGATATGTTATTCAAAGGATTTCTCCATTTGTTTTGTTAACTTGATACTCTCCCACTGCCATTCCCTTTTCAGGGACCTTTCTTAAGAGAACCTGCTTGAACAGGAGGTGAAGACTTGAATGGGCCTCCTGCTTCTCTCCTTTGAAGTCCATGAACATTTCTGAGTTTCATTTTGAAAGGAACTAAGGAAAATACCACTAAAAAGGGAGGAGGGAGACTGTGGCAAAGAGAAAAAAAGAAATTCTGTGGTGCTTGGGCATATGTACTGTTGCACATAAAGAGTACATTTTACAATCACACTCCAGGTGGTGGTAAATCTTTCATTTTAAATGGTAATGTAAGAATTTCCATAAGTTCTGAAAGTTGTTACTGGGTACTGGAAAAGTTAATGAGGCTAGTGGTACAAATTGATGTGTATGACAAGTGTCAGAGTGCATTTGGGCTTCTTTGAGGATGATGTGTCACTTCAGGCATTCAAGTGATGTTCTGTTTTTTGTTTTTCATCTTACAGTAGTGAGCAGTCCACTAAAGCCAAAACACAAAAGGAATTGCTGAAAACATTGCAGGAGCTGAAAGCTCACCTTCCGTCTGAGAAGAGAGTCAAAGGCAAATCTAGTGTCCTAACGACATTGAAATATGCCCTTAAAAGCATTAAACAAGTTAAAGGTAATCAAGTGTGATACTGCCTAGTTAATGCCGACCTGGCTAAAGTGAAACTTTCAAAACAGGAATTTAAATAAACTTGGCATAACACAGAGAACTGTATTATGTCTGAAAACCTTTCTAACCAGATATTTTCATGTCATTCCTACTTGTTGGCTCTGTTAACTTTTGCTCCTTTGGGAGTTAAAGCGGCTCTCTAGAGGCTTCATATTTTACTACTGTTTGGTTGAGTTAGAAAATTAATTTGAAAACAATTTACAGTTTCATACTGTTTGAACTGTCGAACAGCCTGAAATTCGTGACCATTCATATATGGGTATACTAAGATGTGCACATTTATTTGAGTTATTGATGAGGAAGCTCTACCAAGGCAAAAGATGTATGTGGAATAGTGCCTAGACTTCCCAACTTCTGCATTTTGCCAAAAAATGTTTTTGCTGCTTACTGCTTCTAGGCTGGGTGTTTATTGATAATCGTGATTATAAATTGTTTGTTGTTCTCATGTAGCCAATGAAGAATATTACCAGTTGTTGATGATTAATGAATCCCAACCTGCTGGTCTCAATGTATCATCTTACACAGTGGAAGAAGTTGAGACTATAACTTCAGAATACATCATGAAAAATGCGGTGAGTGTGGTGACCTGAGTCTGCAGTGTGTATTGAAAATGTTTTCTAGAACTGGAATTTTCAGGCATGCCTTCTTTTTACAAGGGAAGAGTTGGTAGTTAGGCCACAAAGCTGAAGAAAATGCCTTTTGCCTTCCAGGGGATGTTGAGGAGAAACTGAGCCTTTTCAGACTTCACAAATACAATTTGTTTCTGTCAGTTAGATGGGAAATAAGTAGTCTTGAACTCCCTGATCCTCTGAATTGTACCTTGTGCCTGGAGGTCGTGGTGTGACACATACCAATATCCGTGAGATACAAAGCACTGTGAAATATCATTAGTTTTCATTTTAGTGCACTTGCAAAAGTTGGAGAATTAACTTTTTCCAAATTTTAGTCAAGGCAGATGGTGAATCACTTCAGCTTATTCTTATAACTAGAGGTTATTTGATGTTTCACCAGTTCTTTGTGTTAGTGTGACTGAAGAGTGACAAAAGTGCTGGAATCACTCTGTCCTTTTCTGTGGGATTTGTCTGGTCTTCGCAACAGGTACAAGGCTTTCTGTGGGATCCAGTGATACTGTATTCTCATTGAGATAAGAACAGCTAGGACCATCAATGTAGTTCTAGCAGTGAAATGATAATCTGAATGATTTTTTAAATTATATTTATTTCCATATTACTAGTATTTTAGGGATAAGTTATGGAGCCTTCAAAAAATAATGGCATATAAGTGTATTAGAGTGCCTTCTACTATTTTTTTAAACTGAAACCTCTGTTTGAATGTATGAAGTTCTGAATTCTCTAAAACAAGAGCATGGTGGGGGATGTTCCATAGGTTGAAGTAGGTGGGTTTTGTTGAATCTATGAATAGTAAAAGCTGCCCACAAGGTGAAATAAATAGGAAGTGTAGAGTACAACTGAGAAATTCAGCCAAATATCATAAACATTTTTCAATTAATCTGAATATCCATTTGTGAAAGCAGTGTTCTGCTGACAGCTCTTAAGTTCCTGTACAGGGTTTGTGAATGGAGCATGAAGGGTTGTGACGCAGGAAGCTCCTCTGCATCAGGAAGAGAAACAATACAAGTGGAGTGTGTGGGACTTCTTCCCACCTGTGTACTCATTATTTTTTACTAAGTGGTTTCAGTGGATGGACCAACTAACACAACCTCTTACAAACAGCTGAATTTCATAAATGTAAACCATACCTGTAACAAGCACAGGGAAAATGGTGAAGTTATATAGCTGGAAGGTCATTAATTCTTAATTTGCAAATTCATTCTGCATCATGGAACTTTAGACAATGATATTTAGGGCTTGTAACCCATAAATAGTCGTGTATTATTCTTACTACATAATTGGAAAGTATTCTGTCTGTGTCTACTTCATAAGCAGATTCATTGTGTTGAACTACATCTGTAATAAAATAAAATTTCCTTAATTCTCATTTTGAACCTACTAATGTTTTTATATCTTAAATGTTTTTCTCAGAAATATGTGCTGCACTGAAGAATGTTTCAAACTGTCTAAATAATTTGAGATTTTTGTTTTTAGGATATGTTTGCTGTAGCTGTGTCTTTGATAACTGGGAAAATTTTGTACATCTCTGATCAAGCTGCTTCTATTCTCCGCTGCAAGAGGGGTTATTTTAAAAATGCCAAATTTGTGGAGTTCTTGGCACCTCAGGATGTCAGTGTGTTCTATACTTCTACCACCCCATACAGATTACCATCATGGAATATTTGCAATAGAGCTGGTGAGTGGTCTCAACAGCAGATATTTCTCTGACCTTCTTTCAGTCATACAAATGCAAATACTTGCACTGATTTGGAATGTCCTTCCATCCTTCCCCCCATCACTTTTTGAGGGTATAGCAGACAGGGGCATTATTAGAACATCTCTGAACAATACTAGGTGTATAAATCTATTTTATAAATCAGCAGGATTTGTCTGTTGGTCAAAAGTCTTCTGAATGTCATTGTTTATCAGTTCTCATGCCCCTTTCAGCCAGCTGGTGAAAGAAAACAAAGTAGGAATTTATGCTGAATGGTGAATTTACTTTCCACTTTTACTAGCAATCAAATTAAAACAATTTTTCTTCACATTTTCTCTTCCTCAAGTATAAAGGGGACATTACTCTGTCTCCTTCCTTTTAAAATGGTTATGATTTGAATACTGGACACCTTGATTACGGTGTAGAAAAAGGTATTCCAGCTGCCATCACTGTGCACTCACCAAGTGTAATCATAGCTCTCTTCTTCCAGCCTTAGAAAAATTATATTAGGCATAATTAATGGTGAAGTATGAGATGTCTCAGGGCACTTGATATTTGTTTGTGGTAGGATTGTTTTACTCACGTACCTACAGCCATTAGTAATTGAGAAATATCTGCCAACTATTTCAAATAAACACTTGAAATTCAAGTCTGCTCTAAATGTTTGAAATTCCAATCCATTGCATACTAAATCTATGACATTGAGCCAGGGTGTGAACCATATTTAATCTAAAAAAACCAATTAGCAATAAACACGTACTAAGCAATGCATACATAAAGCAGGTCAAAAGGGACCTTGTGGGGTCTCTAGTGCAACCTCTGGCTCAAAAAAGGGTCAGTGATAAATGCTGACCATATAATCCTGATTACTCAGTTATGCAGGAGGTTTTTTGGTTTTACTTTCTTGAAACATTTTCTGTAGCTCTATTATGTTTGTGTATAGCTTCAAGTTTAAGAAATGCAGTAAGTAGAACTGTGCACACTCTCTTGTGTATCAGCTGCCCTACGATATAATATCCAAAGGTATTGTGCACTGGAGGCCCTTGAAATGCCAGAGCTTCCCTTGGAAATCAGTGAGTGGCTACTCTGGAAGAGGAGGGAAATAAGCTTAAAACATGAGAAGAAGCCTTCAGAAAAAAGAGAGAAGAGGGATGGTAGGAAGTGTATTTGGTGATCGAGCTGTCCTTGTGTCTTTCTAGGAAAAAGGTCAAATTTTGGGGTCATAGGTAATCAAGCATTTTTGGTCATTGGTATAAAGTACTGTGAAAGAGTTGATAAGAGTAAGCAGCTCAAACTGGAGAGCTGTTTAGATATGTTTAGGAAAAAGACTTGATAAAAGGAGCTGTGACTCACATGCCAGCCTCAGAATCTGAGTGATGTTCAGATTTAGTTGCCTATGATGTGCATTGTTTAACAAATACATATGGAGACTTCAGGGAACATAAACTTAAAAAAATTCAACCTTTATTATCTAAGGAAAATTCTTGTACGAAATATCATAATCTTCTAGTAGTTTGTAACTTGGTATGAAATATGCTTAATATTTCTAGAGTCTTCCACCCAGGATTGCATGGAAGAGAAATCTTTTTTCTGTCGCATCAGGTAAGACAATATTACAAAGCCTAATGTTGCATTATGAAACCAAGCATTACATAAATATTAGACTTTTATAAGAACCATATGGTATGTACGTTTCATGCTTTTTCATAATGTGATTTTAAAGCAAAACATATGCACATCCTTGAGTTGATTAACTGTAGAGCTACAGAGAAAACTGAACTCATTTTGGGAAGCTGCATCTTGGAAGTTAATCCATGTGAATATTGACCTTTGTGCCATAAAGGAAGGTGATACAGTGTCTCCTCCTGCTCTGGAAAGCCTTTGGTTCATGTAAATAGAGCTGTTCTGTTTGGTGCCTGCTTCAGAGTCTCCTTCATTCTAAAAAATTAATGTCTCAAATTTGTCTCAAGTATCCCCTGGGAAGATACTTGAGGGTAACTTGACTTGTCTCTTTTGCAGTTAATAAATGGCACAATTCTTTGGGTTTGGTTTTCTTCCTTCTTTTCCTGCCCCCAATCACTCGTCTTTAGTTGTTTGTTTTTTTTTTTTTAATTTAGGCAAAGCTGGCAATGTAGTTCATGTTCTTTCTTGTGCAATTTGATTTCTTGATGCTTACTGCCTCTCTGGCAGCATTTCTGAAACAAAAATAGCGGATCCAATTATTTAATTACTTCTGGAATAAATGAATACTTATTATTGAGGTATGAATAAACTTTAAAAGAATTGGAGGTAATGCAGAGCTCCAGAGTGTTGCATTGGATGTACTGTAGAAGTACTCCTGGAGTTACTGGACATTTTTTTATCCAACTAACACTGGTTTCAAAAGCTTTACTTTTATAAAGCTCCGCTGTTATAAACTTATTACAACTGATTTTCTTTGGTCACTGTGTAAATGGTGGTTGTTTTCATTACTATGTTTGCATTCTGGTTAAGCAAACACCTGTTATTAAATATTGAGTCTTTACTCCTTCTAAACTGGAATAAATATTGATTAAAAAGATGATCTTTATGTTAACTGAGGGGATATAGCAGTCTTCATAAAAAAGCCCTGTAAATTCATCCCTCTGAAGGACAGCAAAGTAACTTAATCTATTGCGTGAGCTGGGTTTTTCGATCAAACTTCCATGTAATGCTGTTGTGGATATTTGTTTTGGGCAATAGAAAGGACAGCACAATCTTTATGGAAGTTGGTATGCAAAGGATATTATCAGAATTAGATTCTCTTCCATAAAAAAAAAAAAAAAGCTAAGATCTTGGGTGCTATTTTAGTAGCTAATATGCAGTTCTTGTGTCATGAGGGAAATACAATGGACAAATTAAAATTTTATTTAGCATAAGATGAATCTGTTGAAATAATTAACTCTCTTTAATTATTAGTGCGGGCAAGGAGCGTGAAAATGAGATTTGCTATCACCCGTTCCGGATGACTCCTTACCTTATCAAAGTGCAAGATCCAGAAATAGCAGAAGACCAGCTTTGCTGTGTGTTGCTTGCAGAAAAAGTCCATTCTGGTTATGAAGGTAATCCTTGAGTGCACAAAGACTAGTTTGCTTTCCTAAAAGTAAGAGCTGTTCAAGCTTTATTATAGTGAAAGAGAATTGTTTCTGTTCTCTATCCTTGCTGAGATGCTGTGAGCTAGCAAGCTGCTTTCCTGTATGCTCTTGGCCAGAATTTTGGCAGCTTGAGGTATTATATATGAAAAATCCCCAGTTAATATGCTTTTATTTTTCTCTTAGCACCCAGAATTCCTCCTGACAAAAGAATTTTTACGACTACGCACACACCAACCTGTTTGTTCCAGGATGTAGATGAAAGGTAACTTACAAGAAGTATTTTTCAATTTTCTGTTGAGCAAGCTATCCAATATCTTTGTAGTATTTTAAGAGGTGTTTGTGGGGTTAAAAAATTGTGCAACTGCTGAAGAGTGTTTAACCTAAGAAAAGTACATCTCCCCATTTTAACTAAGCATGAGAACACATTAAACCAGTATTTAAGTGTATTGAAGTGCTTGCTAACAACTTGTTCTTCCACTTTCCTTCCCTCTGGGGAAATTCTGGACATAAATTCAATCAATGAACCCATGGTCAAAAGAATTCCTGTGCTGCCAATTATGACCTGTATGAGACACTTAGGTGTGAGGTTTTGGGTTTTTAAGTTTGATTCAACAAGTATGCTGCTGTCACTCTCTGCTGGCTCAGATACAACTAGAGGTACATCTTTTAAATGCAATATTGGATCTTTTCTTTAAAAAAAGGTATATAAAAACTGTTCAAATTACACTGGCTGAAGACTTCACATTGCTTTGACAGTCATGAAAACTGGTTAGAGTAAGTATTTACGTTCTAAATTAGAAACAGAAATATCACCTGGGATCTTAATGTATGTACAAAGACTTAGGAGCTGAGGTCTAAACCAAGCTTTCATAGAATCATTTAGGTTGCAAAAGACTTCTGAGATCAAGTCCACCACTCAACCCTGTCCCTAAATGCCTCATCTGCACATTTTTTAAATACCTCTGGGGATGGTGACTGCACCACTTCTGTGGGCAGCCTGTTCCTTGACAACCCTTTCTATGAAGAAGTGTTTCCTAATACCCAGTCTAAACCTACCCTGGTGTAATTTGAGGCCATTTCCTCTTGTCCTATCACTTAGTACCTGGGAGAATCAATGCTCTCACCCAGCTTGCTGTTGTCTGCAAACTGATGGAGGGTGCTCTCCATCCTCTTGTCCAGATCATGGATAAAGACATTAAACACAACTGGACCCAGTCCTGAGCCCTGGGGAACATCACTTGGTAGCAGCCACCACTTGGATGTAACTCCTTTCACCCCCGCTCTCTGGGCCTGACCATCCAGCCAGTTTTTTACCCAGGAAAGTGTGCACCTGTCCAAGCCATGAGCAGCCAGTCAGTCTTCTGGACTGCTTTTGGTGGAGTCTTGCAAAGGATATTTAGGTGATGGAGCCATAAGGTCTGTGGAAAGAACAGAAGCTACTCTTTCAGAGTCAGGAGCATGTTTGGCTGAGGGGAAGATGATAATCTCAACAAGCTTTTAAGGACAGTGATGCAGTTTGGAATATTGTAGCATTTTGAAGACTTGATAAGAGAATTCACTTATTCCTGAGTTGAAAACACTGCCTTTCCCCTTTCTTTTCCTCTTTCCTTGGTATTTTCTTTGTGGTGGTTTCTGATATTTGGGCTATATATGGGACTTCATTTTGATTTTATTTTTTTTCCTCCTTAGCAAAAACTAAGATAGCTACAATGGTAACATCTGACTTCTGAGATTCTCCCCTTTGTTTTTAAGCATTCTAAGAATGCTAAAACTTCCTTTGTAGGTTGAGATGAGGGGGATGTCTTCAGACAGAGTAGGAGTATAATGGACAATTTTCAGATTCTGTGGTATTTTTTGTGTGGAAATCTTGTTTCAGAAAAAATATTTCATTCTTGGCAAAACCTTTAAATGCAGCAGAAGAGAGAAGGGATTGGGGAAAGGAGGTTTATTGGGATGTTCAACTAAGATGGAGTCAAGGTAAAAAGAATACTGTTTGACTTCTGAGACAGTTTTATCTGTAGAGAGGCAGACGTTGTGGCTAAGTTGAGTTCCTGTAGGATAGACAGTGCAATGCTGACAAACTGCTTTTCCATGGTGTGATTTATACAATCCCTCTAAACAGCTGAAGTTGATAAAAGAACTGCTTAATCCACTGTAGTTCTGTCTTCTTCATGGATTTTTCTCTCTTTCATTCCCACACATGCTCCAAGCCAGCTGCAGAGTGGGTTTATCTTTTCAAAGAGGCTGAGGGTGCAGTGCAAAGCTTCTGTTCCTCTGTGCATCCACAGCTCAGTGATCTCCAGTAGTCACTTCACAGAAATGGCAAGATTACTGAGTGGAGAGCCTTGCCCTTATTCTTGGGCTTGAGTGGAACAACTCCAGTAAATACCTTCCCTGTGGATACTGTGGAAGCTTCTTTCCTCTCAGTCTGATGTTACCACTTGTTCTCAAATACCATTTTCTAACACTTCCAGTGAGGGTTGATTACATCTTAGTCTGAAGTTAGGACTTTGCGTCATTTATTTCTGTTCTCGTGATTGTGTAGTTGATTTTGTTTTTAATTATTTAACTCCTGAGAGCATTGGCAGCCAGATAAATGTTTACCAAGGCATGCATATGCAGTTTATTGCTCTTAAGCTCTCCAGGGTTTGGTGGAATACACAAAGCAATAGATTCTTAGGGAAAGCAGAGTCTTAATATTTAAAAATGTGCAACTGAGCACCTGCTGTTGACTGCACATTGTTCATAATACAACCCTGAAACTGTTGCTTGACTTGCATAAAATAGAGTTAATTTCTGTAATCAGTACGTGTTCACGGGTTGGAAAAAATGCATATTTGTCTGAACTCTGCAGGTGGATCTCTGCACAGAGTATGTTAAGTAAAAAGAAATATTTTCTTGAAATTAAATGGGTCATTCCCATATGTATTTGTTTTAATATATTTGATACTTCATGTGTATAATGGGTGTAAGTAGTTCACAGCAGAGTGATCTTTGTAAATTAATTTAAAGCAGTTTTGTATGTAACTTACAATAATAATATAAAGATACTTCTTATTCATGTCTTTTTGGCACTTTAAATGTCATTCTATAAAACACAAACTAAACTTGCAGCATCTCCTCATTAGCCATTCTTATGCCACACATGCATTTGCATTCATAAAATTAATTTATTAGCTTAACCTCTGAATTTTTATGAGTTCCTCATTATGAGGAAGCATAATGATGCCGAGACATCATTCTCAAATACAGCTTACAGGAGCAAAGAAAGGCTGGTTGGAAGGGACTGCTGGGAGGTCTTGGTTCCATCCTTTTGCTTGAAACAGAATTGTTGCCTTGTCCTGGCTAAGGCCAGCTTTGGCCTTGTCTCAATAATGCCTGAAAGCCTTCAGAGACTTGGTATGGGAAACCTCCTGTGTTTGCACTCCTCTGTTAAAAACCTTTTCGTAGCATGCAGCATAAGCTTTCCAGACTCCAGTCTGGGACCATTGCCCATAATTTTATTGTCTGGCACCATCAAGAAAATTTAACTCCATTTTTGTAACTCCTCTTTCCAGCAGTGTGGGAAGCTCCTGGATCATCTTTTAGTTTCCTTTTCATCAGAACAGGCAAGCCCAGCTCAGTCTCACATTCTAGATCCCTGACTTTCATAAAGCAGGTGGCAAAGAACAGGAACAGTGCTGAACAAAACCTTCTTATGATGTTACTTGATGAAGCCCTAAGTGAAGTCATTTGGAGTTGACTGAGATTGTAAAGTCCTCTAGCAGCACAACTTTTCTCATGTGCTTTGAACTTGGCAGCACTTCTAAATGTCAATGTGTCAAAGTGAGATGATTTGGTATGAGTTTCATGCCAGTTTCTGCTTTGTTGCTTTAGTTCATCTGCAAGCTTTTAAAACTCATTATTAAACTAATTGCTTTGATAAGAAGGCATTAGTTGCTATCCTCTTTCTCCTCTCAGCCTCTTTGCTGGAAGGGTGTGTTTGATGTTTTGGGGAGCTGATGTAATTCCAGTGGGTTGTTGGAAGTGCAGTGTTGAAGGCATTTGTTGCATAATGCTTTTGACCCCTTGTCTGGTGCACTGGGGCTAAGTTCTTCATTGAAGCTATTCAGACACCTGAGTATCTCCCTACCCCGGGGCTGTGTCAGTGAGTGGGGCTGGGGGGAAGGTGTACAGTGTTTTGAGCTTACAAGATGACTTGCTGGCATCTGGCAACTTAAACATTACTGACTAGCATTGACTTACTACATTTTTTTCCAAAGCACGTTTTTTTTCAGTGGCTAACCTGCATGGTAAGGTGCAAAGAGGCTTTTGTGAACTTTCAGTCTTTATCCTTAATGCAAATGCTTGAAGCTATCAATAAAAATTATTTTGTCACATAAATTAGTTTTTTGCGTCACTAGAAGTGGTCATTGATAACGTGCAGGAATTCAGTAACATTGCTTTTAATTCTCTAGTTAATAAGCTTGCTCCCATGCAGCTCCTCTGGGTTGAACTCTTAACCTGCCTGTGAGAAAGTTGTCTTGAGTGCTGGTCAGCTCCCCTGTTGCTAGTTCAGCTGTAATAATCCTGTGATCCTTAGCCATGGCTCACAGCCAAGGGATTGGGGTACTATTTACCTTCATGAGAGTTTTACAAGATTAAACTTTATTAATGCTCTTTTAAAATTAGGGTAAGTATTTATCCTCTAAAGTTAGACAGCAAAGGAAAGACAGAACTGCTGTAGCAGACTCCTTGATTTGGTCTAATCACCACCCCAGAAACAAACAAAGCCCCCCTTGCCCTAAGTGTACTACTGTTGTTAAGTTGGCACTGCTTTTTCACCAAATGTAAACTTAAAATTATTCATTCTCTTTATAGGAAAAACAGCAGAGAAAACTTAACTTAAAGTGAAAAAGTTTTAAACATGAAATACATATGTATTCTACTTGATTTTTATTATTTTTTCTTTGTCTTTCTTTCTCCAGAGCAGTACCTCTGTTGGGATACCTACCTCAGGATTTAATAGGAACACCAGTCTTGGTGCATCTTCACCCAAATGACAGACCCTTAATGCTAGCAATTCACAAAAAAAGTATGTAACCTCTTATTGTGGCAGAAATACAAATTTTTTTCTAGAACTTAATAATAAGGACTACAAAAACCTCAACAAGTAGTAGGAGAAAATTAATTGTGACTTTGATTTTTTTTCCACAAGTAAATACTGAATCTTTTACTGCACAACTTGATTCTTAGTGCAAATTCATGAAAATGAGAAATCACTCAATTTTGAACTTCTGTGAAGCATATGTATCTATTGTAAACAAATTGACTATAAATTAATATTTCATACATAAAGAAAATTTTCTTGAGAATGACATGATAGAATTTGTCATATCTTAAATTATAGTATTTTTTATTTCATAGAGAAGAAAATAAGAGCCATTCTGGCAATGTTTGTAAAGCTGCTTCTTCAGTCTTCTTTAGGTTGTTGTATTCTAAGGGTGATTTTTTTGACCATAGTCCAGTAAATTATGAAGATTGGCTTATTCTGATAGCTCAGTATTTCTAAATGTATCAGTGTATCCCTCAGGTGGCATCTTCCTCCTGTACAGTTCATTGTAAAATCCTGAATTGTTGAGTAGAATTGTGCAACCCTTAATGTGAAATGTCTGTTTGAATCCTTCATTGCAGTTCTTCAGTACGGAGGGCAGCCTTTTGACTATTCACCAATCAGGTTTTGCACTAGGAATGGAGATTATATCACCATGGACACCAGCTGGTCCAGTTTCATCAACCCTTGGAGTCGAAAAGTTTCTTTTATTATTGGAAGACACAAAGTTAGGACGTAAGTCAATATATTTTTGTTTTCCCTTCCCTCAAGTTTACATAGTGATCCTTAAGAAAGACAGGAGGGGACAGAATAAGCATTAGATTCTCTGTGGTATATAGGTGGTAAATTGAAGTGGTGATCTCTCTGGGATTGAAACACTTGCATTTGCAGTGAGCTGGTCTATGTTTGGTTTGTGCAGGGGTCCCTTAAATGAAGATGTCTTTGCTGCTCCCAACTACACAGAGGATAGAATCCTTCATCCCAGTGTTCAGGAGATCACTGAGCAAATCTATCGGCTCTTACTGCAGGTACTGCAAGTGCTTTACTGTTACCCTTTCCATTTCCTAAGGGTGTTTTTCTTTGTGTGACATTTTGCTTAGCTTCTTCTACTGTACTGGAATTTTTGGCTACAATCCTGGGAATTACTTGCACTCATGATTACTAGACAAGACTTACTGAAGTATGTTAAAGCTCCAGTTGAAATCTTAAGAATTTCATGTAGCTATGGAGTACTCCAGAGAAACAAACAAAAAACAACCCAAAAAAACCAAGCAACAAGAAACCCAGTGTAAAATAAAATCTCTTTTCCTGATATGGAATTACTGGTGTCCTGAGGCGGGGGGGTGGTGTGTATACACATATATATGTATTTTCTTGTTGTTGTTTTCACAGCCTGTACACAACAGTGGATCCAGTGGCTATGGAAGTCTAGGTAGCAATGGCTCACATGAGCACTTGATGAGTGTGGCATCCTCCAGTGACAGCACAGGAAATAATAATGAAGACACTCATAAGGATAAACCAGTAGGTTTGAGTTTTTCTCGTTCAAGTGTGTGGCACAAGACAAACTAGTTAAAGTGAGGATTTTTAACTTTTAGAATAACATTTTCAAATTGGAAATGGAAGAAAGTATAAAGAAAACGCCATGTTCCTTTTATATTGATCGTAGAAAAACCCTTTTGTCTAAGGCAATAAACACTTCTGGTTTAGATGAAGCCTCAGGGTACTGAAGCACAGTTGTAGGCATGAAAGTCAGTGTTGTGAAGAATTTAAACCTGTAGTGTGTTTACTTAATCTAATGTCTGATACATGTTATATGCTGTGTTTCTGGGAAAACCAGCTGGATATGTGAGAGCAGTTTGTTTTGGGAGGGGAAAGTCTGTAATTACTGTTTTCCCAAATGAAAATAAGAAGATTAAATGCAGTAATACCTATATAACCAGGGGATAGCTTGACCCAGATCACTTTTAATGTTGCAAAAATAAACCATGTATATAGAACGAAATAAATTGAATGGAATAAACCAATTTTTTAGTTTGTGCTTAGAGCTCTACTTTGGATTTAGTTCTGAAAGCCAAAAATTTTACTTGGTAAGTTGTATTTCTTATAGGCTAATTCTCACAAATCTGATTTGTGCTTCTGTGATCAGACTTTGCAGAGTTCTGCTCTTGCCAAGGTGGTCACTTTCCTGGCTTTCTGTTCTTAAACACTGGTGGAATAAGCAGATGAGGTCTCAGGATTTCTTATTGAACAGGGAAATAGATGCCTGGCATTCCTTCACTACTTCCACAGATAGTGAAGGCTGTTATAGTCTAGTTCTGTAACATCCTGTCAGTGCTTGGTTAGACTTCTAGTAAAAAAACTATCTTTCATAGCACCAATATTTTTTTACCAAGTGATAGGTTAAGGTTTTTTTTAAGTTGTCTTTGTAATGTATATTTTATATTTTCCTATCCAAGATATTCAAGCAGATTAAACAAACTACAGAGTAACTGTTTGCAAGAAACATACTTTAAATTTCTTCTCTTTCCAATTCCCAATTTTTGCAGCTGCACAATAAAATTGTATACATTCATGTTTCTCCTATGATCAAACTAATTGCAAGATAGAGATTAACTGAGGTTAGATTTAGTCTACTGAGAAACAACTATGCATAATGTTTTATGTCAAAACTTTGAAATAACTGTTCTTACCAAACTGCTTGCAGGAGGTCTGTCAGTATGCCCGTAAGGTCAAAAATAAAGGACAGCATATTTTCACTGACAGTAAGGCAAAACTGGACTATAAGAAAGAGTCTTTTGCAGGTAAGACATTAGCAGTTACTAGTCTCTTGTGCTGGTGCCTTGTATAACGTGACAGTAGGACTTTTTCTAGTTTAGTTCTAATCAATGCATAAAGACAGCATTTTTATCGACTCAAATTATATTGTCCCGTGTCTCTCTACTGTGCCTGGGAAAATATTGTGTTTGGCTATATCTGAATCAATATTGGTGTAACACAGTTAAGGCATGGCCTAAAGCTGTTGTCTTGAAATACCTTAAGTGGGCACAAGAGTTGTCCTCATACTGAGTGTGTTTCAACCTTAATGATATATATTCTCATACAGCCATAGTGTCTATTCCCTTTGGATCCATATGCAATCTAATTAAACTTTTAACTCCAAGAATCCATAAGGACGGGAAAATACTTGCACAATATTCATCTATTAGTGCACAAACCTTTTGCTTTACAGTGGTTAATTTGTGACCTGCTAAATACGTAGAAATGAAAAACCTTTACTACTGTTGCTTTTAGGGGAGTTTGCAAGGATTTAATGTCTTAATTGCATAATAGCAGTATCTCTTTCCACAGAAAAACAAAATACTCCTGGTGGTCAGGTGAAAGATGTAGGGGGAAAGGATACTGCAGGAGCAGCTGCTCCAAAAAATGTGACTACTGAAGAATTGGCTTGGAAAGAACAACCTGTGTATTCCTATCAACAGATTAGCTGTTTGGACAGTGTCATCAGGTAAGCAACCAGTGAGTAAATTACTCTTGACCTTTGGACATTAGACTAGTATGTCTAATATTTTTAAATCATTGTATTTTAGGTACTTGGAGAGTTGTAATGTACCTGGTACAGCAAAAAGAAAATGTGAACCTTCGACAAGTGTTGCATCACTGAGTTCTGGAGTTCATGAACAAAAAGCAGCTGATAATGCTATCCAGCCATTGGGAGGTAACTACATCACAGCTTTTTCATGACTGAGTTTTGCTGGCAGGCAGTTGGATGCTACTTTGCAGAACAATGACAAGTGTAGCTTAGGCATGACCTCATAGCTGCTTTCTCAGTGTTTGATGTTGGTGATTTAACTTTCATCATTAATATCCTCCTTACAATTAAAATACTGAGTAGTTGATTGCATATCTGGATTGTAGATGCAATGAACTAATTTTTGTTGTAGAAAATACAGTAGGATTTTGAGTTTCAGTACTCAAATCATTGTCAAATGTAGAAAGTTTATTTCACAGTTAGGACTTGTAAGAAAAATCAGCTGAAGAACCTAGCAGCTAATTAATTGCAACAAAAATATGCATATTACATTTCTGCTTAAAAAAAAATGAAGAAGAGAAGGTAAAATGCAGCATTGGACTGTTCTGTGTTTTGTGAGGTGTTAGAACCCAATGTTCATCTATGAAAACAAAAAGCTGGGGATTACTGAGGCAAGCTATCTAAAAAGTCTGCTGCAGACAGAAACAT
Source organism: Corvus brachyrhynchos (assembly GCF_000691975.1). Taxonomy (NCBI): domain Eukaryota; kingdom Metazoa; phylum Chordata; class Aves; order Passeriformes; family Corvidae; genus Corvus; species Corvus brachyrhynchos. The sequence goes on along the minus strand of NW_008237174.1, from coordinate 3,378,589 downwards.
AAAGGTAATTTTTTAGGCCTTAGTTGTAGCATTCGACATAGTCCCTTGTCTGGATGGGGAATTAAATGAAGAATGTAACTGGTTAGTACAAGGATTGTGAGATTGGTAAAGAACTACATGCAAATGAGAGATTTGCTCATTCTACCTTGTCATTATATGAGGCTGAAGGGAGAGTGTCCAGTGGAGTTTCTCAAGAATTGCATGTGGGAATGATCTTGGTGGTTTGACGAGCTTCAAAAAGAAGTTCTAATGCAGCTTTTAGAATCAAATTAGAAGGTATCAGTAGACCAGGAACAAAGAGTCCTGCAGAAGGGATTGAAATGCTGTAATTTGGAGTCTCTGTGGTTCTTGTTGGCAGAAGATGATGTGGGCCACTAGCTCTTTGTTGCCCTGTTGTCTGAGAAAGATGAAGTCACCAGTCAGGAAAAAGGCAAATTTTAGATCTTTAAATATGTGTTATGGAAGTATTCCTATAGAGGTGGAATGTTTTAATGCTGTTTTGTGAGGCACTCGTATGACCTCTGCTGGATTACTGTGTGTAGCTTTCAGGGGAGAGAAATTTAAATTTAGGTGGATGCTCAAAACAAAGCTGTTAGAGTAACCAGCTAATGAAAGAAATTTGTGTACAACACTGTGGGAGCTGGGTGCAACTTATTCTTGGACTGGAAGAGGCTAGAAAATTTCTTCCAAAACTGTGCCATTAAAGAAGAGTGAAAACCAGAAAAAGGGGAAAATATCCTTCATTGAAAAGGTTTGGTTTGGCTGTACATGGGCTTAGAGGATTGCATTTGGTTGCTCCAGAGTCATTCTATTCCTGGAATGTATAAAGTAAAAAGTTCACTTTTTTGTCTTGTCAAGCACAGTTTGGCCTTTACTGTTTTGCAGCCCTAGCAGCATGTAATTTGAATTTGCTCTTGTTTATGTTCAGTAATCTGCAACTTTATTTCTTTTAACAGATCCTGCTGTGCTGAAGGCATCTGGTAAATCAAGTGGTCCCCCGGTGGTTGGTGCTCACTTAACATCTTTGGCTTTACCTGGCAAGCCTGAAAGTGTTGTGTCTCTCACCAGTCAGTGCAGCTACAGTAGTACCATTGTTCACGTTGGAGACAAAAAAACACAGCCTGAATTAGGTATGACTTTTGCTAATACTTTTTCTTCAAGATGGCAATTGCTAGCGAGTTTAAACTTCAGACATGTGAACAGCTAATGTCTGCTTGTGACTTGCAGTTTCTTACAGCTAAGATGGTCTTGGGAAATGGAATAAATAGGGATGGAATGTGTATCTTAAACTTGCAGCAAAATGATTGGAGAATTGTAGTACCTTAAAAATGCATGTATAGGGCTTTCTTTGCTTCATCTTGAGTATTTTGCCTTCTATTCCTGTAGAAATGATAGAAGATGGTCCAAGTGGAGCAGAAATCGTAGATGGCCAACTTCTTGCCCCTCCATCCAGCGCTGCACACATAAATCAAGAGAAGGAGCCATTTAAAAAACTGGGACTTACAAAGGAGGTCCTTGCAGTGCATACGCAAAAAGAGGAGCAGAGCTTCTTGAATAGGTTTAAAGAAATCAAGAGATTTAATATTTTTCAATCACACTGCAATTACTACTTACAAGATAAACCAAAAGGACGGCCTGCTGA
>NW_008237174.1:3355573-3376928 GCF_000691975.1 Corvus brachyrhynchos | reverse complement strand
CACAACAAGACTTGTATTTATATAGAAAGTAAATCCTGTTGGGAGGGCGTTTCCATTTTTAGTTGTATTGTGGGACCAGTGTGAACAGTGATAGTTGCATGCTATTTTCAAAACCCACAGAAAAATTTTCTGATAAATCTTGCTAGAAGATTTAACGTGGAATATTGCTTTTAGTGTCATAATGGACCTTTTAGTAACTTATATTTTGATTTTTGTCTTTTCTCTATACTATTACTGTCATGCATCTTCTTTCAAGGGACAAAAAAACCTGCTTTAGCATATTTGCTTTACTGTATCTGTGCTTGTATTCCCTTACTTTTCTTTTTCTTCTGTCTTGCCATCTTGTCTTTTGTTCAGATTTGTGGTTTTGTTTTGAGCTCCTTTGTTTTCCAGTTTTCCCCATTCCACTGTTGTGTAATTGGTGAGACAATTTGATAATGGTCTGAGTGCCTTTAAGTTAGTAATGTGATCAGCAGGATGGAAATGGCAGAGACTAGCAGTAATAGTGAGATTGTTTTGTTTATTGGGCCTAGGAGCTGTGGGTGACATTTTCAGAAGTGCTTGATATGATCTGAATTTGTTCTCATTTCAGTCTGGACTTGACTTGGAACAGAAGTCAGACACTGCTAAGCATTTTCTCAGATTTTTATCTTTATTTTTTTAGTTTTAATGGTTATACAGGTCCTGTATAGCTATATTTTTATAACCTTTCTTATAACTTTTCCTTTTGCAGGTGGCCGTGGACAAAGAAATGCCACTTCTGGAATGGATCAGCCTTGGAAGAAAAGTGGAAAGAACAGGAAATCAAAGCGCATTAAACCACAGGATTCTTCAGACAGTACAACTTCTGGAGCTAAATTCCCCCATCGGTTCCCTCTTCAAGGTTTAAATGCTACGGCTTGGTCACCATCAGAGACGTCCCAAGCAAGCTACTCAGCGGTGTCTTTCCCCACAGTTATGCCTGCATATTCCCTTCCTGTTTTTCCAGCAGCAGGGACAGTGCCACCGGCTCCTGAAACTTCACTCTCTGGTTTTAATCCCTTGCCGGACTCTGGAAATACTTGCCCTATGCAGCCATCCCAGTTCTCTGCACCCTTCATGACCCCTGTCGTGGCTCTTGTGCTCCCCAATTATGTGTACCCAGAGATGAACAATAACTTACCTCAAACCCTTTACCCCAGTCAGCCCAGCTTCCCTGCCCATTCCGCGTTCTCCTCACAGACGGTGTTTCCAGCGCAGCCCCCCTTTGCCACACCCAGCCCTTTCCCACAACAGGCGTTTTTTCCAGCACAGCCATTCCATTACAATCCACCAGCAGAGACTGAAAAGGCTCCTGTCGCAGAGCCACGCAATGACCCCTCCCGTTCCTGCACTCCACAGTCAGTGGGTCCTCAGGACCACACTTCACCACCTCTGTTTCAGTCGAGGTGCAGCTCTCCTCTGAATCTTCTACAGCTGGAAGAAACCACAAAAACTGCAGAGAGTGGAGCTCCTGCGGGTTTACACGGAGCTTTGAGTGAGGAAGGAACCATAGGCAAGATCATGACAACGGATAACGGCAGCGGGAAGGAATCCTTACCAGTAAGTCTGGATCACACCTCCCTTCTCCTGTCTCTGCTGCATCATTTTTGATCCTTTCACTTCCAGGACCTATTTGTTAATGATAGACAGAAGTTATATAATGCCAGGAGCTGGACTTGCAATTGTAGTTGGTAAATGCAAACTTCAGCAAACTGAGAAAAACATTAAGTCCAAACATTAGAGTTGTCTTAACCTTTAAAAATTAAATCTACATCATCATTCTTCTAAAGTTACACTAGGAAGCTTGGAAATATATCCTGAAAGAGTTTTGTTCCATTTCATTGACAAAAGTAAGAATATATGGATAAGCTCATTGAAAACCACTGAAATAAACTGTAAAATAATGTGGGCACTCTATATTTAGCAAAAACTTTTGTGCTAGTGAATTTGTGTGCATGGGAAGAACAATCTGTAAATGGTCTGAAAGAAGCTGATTTAAATTAAAATCACATCTGTGTTTACAAACAAACAACTAAAGTAAATGAAGAATTCATAATTTCTTGCAGACCATAACTTTATTTTTGTTTTGTTTGTTGCACTAAAGCTATGCTGAACTATTTGGTAACTTCAGGAGTTTTTTATTTCCTGGCTCATTCCAATTTGATAAATCAGTTTAACAAATAACTTGAGATGGAGTAATGTGTCTGTAAAGGTTTCCATGGTAGAAATATGTAAACTATTATTTGTGCTTTCTAAAGGCACCATAGAGTATCATTATAAATGCTGAGTCACTGATAGGATGGAGCTGCATTCCATATCTTTTTTGGCTGCCTCCTTCCATTATTCAGGAATGTGTTCAGGGTAAAGTAAATTCTTTTCATTATTACATGTTTTGCTAAGTTCTGTCAGCCTTAATTTCTAATATTTAATCTTCAAACTGACTTGCAGTCAAGTTTTGATTAGGTTAAAAATTACCGTAGTTAATGCTCCTTCTCTTAAAAATATACAAATAAGTGATCTTGCCTAGGAAGCACCTGGGAACATTTTCTTACTACTCTCAATGCTACTCTTCTTCTCATCTCACAGAGGTGGAACAGTGAGAGACTGTTGATGCAAATCTCTTTGAGGCAGATTATAGTAGGAGCAATTGCTAGTATGTTGTGTGTGGCTTGGGTAAAATCTGACTCGTCCAGGACAGTAGGTGCTGTCAAAAGAGAACAGAAAATACCTTTCTTATTTTCTCATGAAATTATATTATTAATTTTTTTAAGAGAAATTCAGTTGGTCTTACTGAAGGACCCCCTGTCTGCCTGTCAGTCCACTTCATTATTCCTTGACATGTGTTATTGGTGACTGTCTTTGAATAACTGTGTAAACATTAGAATATGAAATGAAATGGATTTATTACTAATCATTTACATTTAGTAATAAATAGCTTTGATTTTTGGTGTTTGGGTTTTTTTAATTTTGCTTTTTCTCCTTATCACTAGGCTGAGTCTCCAATGGATGCTCAAAATAGTGATGAACTCTCCATGTCCAGTGTCCTGCTTGACATTTTACTCCAAGAAGATGCATGTTCAGGCACTGGCTCAGCCTCTTCAGGGAGTGGTGTGTCTGCAGCTGCTGAGTCCCTGGGCTCTGGGTCCAATGGATGTGGCATGTCAGGGAGCAGAACAGGTAACTCAGGCAGCCAGAACTCTCCTGGCTTTTCAGAAGAGTTGGAGCGTGAGGTATTGCAAACACCATGAACATCAAGTGAAAATCTTTTTCTTTACTCCTCATTGCATAGTTTATTCTTAATTTCTTTCTTATTGCATTACACAAATGTTTTTCTATTGTGCTTGATTTACAGAATAGAACCTTTCCTAAGTGTATGTAAAACAGCCATTAAGATATTATGCAGGTATGAAGGAATAATGAAAAGACCATACTCCTTCATGTTCATTTAAAACTTTTAAATTAAAGTCAGCTAATTATCTCTTGAAATTTAATGGAGACTTCACTTGAGAATTTGAGTTTTAAAAAGATAATGCAGTTACTCAAGGGTGGAAGTTCCCTCTGTTTAAAAAAAAGTAGAATAGTGGTTGTATTTATACATTCAGTTCTCTTTAATCTTGTCTGTACTCAAAAACATTCAGATAATCTATGTATTGGACAATTTATAATGAAATGTTAAATCTCTGTTTACAGGGAGCAGTGAAACTAGTCACACCAGCAAATACTTTGGGAGCATTGATTCCTCAGAGAATCACCATAAAACCAAAATGAAGACAGAAATGGAAGAAAGTGAGCACTTCATCAAATACGTGCTGCAGGATCCAATCTGGCTGTTGATGGCAAACACAGATGACACAGTTATGATGACTTACCAGATCCCTTCACGGTAATTCAGTGGCACAGTCCTTCCTACATTCTTTATGTTGGGGAAACCAAAGTGTACAGGAGGGAAGATGTATCTGAATCTCTCTCAGTAGAAGTAAACTGGTTTTAATGTTTAGCTCAGTGTCAAGAAAAATTCTTGCTTCCTTTATATGTTTCATATACTACACAGGAACTTCTCAAGAAGGAAAAATCATTTAATTAGGATTACCTGTATTTTTAGGTCAATTTCCTGAATTGAAATGAACTGTATATATATTTTTGGAAGCTGTTTCATAGCCAGTGATTTGTAACTACTTACCTAGAAATCCCTGGTGAATATGCTTAGACCTAGGTGTGGTCTGGCCTGGAAGATCTCTAGTCCTTGGCTGTTGTCCTTGAGTGCCACATACAGTGACATGTTGCTCTTGGACTTGTGGATTTTTTTTCTGGGTTGTTAACTTTCATATGTTCACTCTCCTTCATAAATTAGGACAAGGATTAGAAGGTAAAAATCCTAAGGCTTCTAATAAAATAAACTTTTTTAAAAAATCAGAAACTCGCTACTTGAGTAGCAAAGAGCAGATATAGGGGAAAAAGGGGTGACAAGTCTGTGGATTATTTTTTTCAACCTACTTGTTTATATTTCTTGAGAGCAGTGAATGGTGTTTTGAGAAGAATAGGAGGTTTCAGTAAAAAGCCTTTGAAAGGGAAGGTAAACAAGCTTTCAAAATACAGAAGTGCAGGCATGATGGGAAAAGGAGAGAATACACTGTAAGAACTTCAGGGGGTTTTTTTAGTTTTAAAAATACTTTGACATTTCTCAGTTTTTGTAGTCTGAAGTGTTGACAGCTATAGGTAGGAATTCCAGTAGCCCATAAAAGCAGCAAAGCCTGCCAAAGAACAGGATATTTTGGTAAGAAGAGTGAAGCTCATTGTCAGAGTGTGATCCCCAAGAAGTGAAGTGTAAATCCAACCTGTTCTTAGGTATCCTATAAGGAATAGAAATTATTTTAGATTTCTTGGAACTTGCTTTCTATTGTCATCTTTTACAAGCTGCATTCCTCTATAAATGTTGCTGTGAGATGGGTTTTTGTAAGTTCCTGAGTGGAGGTAGGGCATTTGGAGAGAGAGAGAATTTTGGCTGCTGAAATAGAGCTGTTTCCTAAAGTTTAGTTCATTCTTGGTGACCTTCTTAAACACATCTTACTACTCCTGCTTTAGTATCTCCAGTGCATCTAGTGTCTGTTTTGCACTGTCCTCCCACTGAAGGGGACCTTGGAATTTCCTGCTGCAGCAGGGGGAAACCAAAGTTCTTGCTGGTTTCACTTGTGGTGCTGCCTGAGTGGCTCTAAGAAAACTGTTCTCACCAAAGGGATTTGAAAAGACAGTGAGCCAGCAGAGATGTCTGCAAATGCAGAGAGCAGCTGGAATAATCACTTTTAATTTTCTTCCAATATAAGATTTCTAAGCATAACATTCTAGAACAAAAATAGTCTTTAAAAATGTTAGTATTTGACTGTGTAACCTCATATAGGCATGAAGCCCAGAAACTGCTGAAGCTCAATTTCTAAATACATTTTATTTTAGGGATTTGGAAACAGTTTTAAAAGAAGATAAGCAGAAATTAAAGCAAATGCAGAAACTACAGCCAAAATTTACAGAAGAACAAAAAAGAGAGCTTATTGAAGTTCATCCATGGATCCAGCAAGGTGGACTGCCAAAAACTGTTGCTAATTCCGTAAGTTTAATGAGTTAATTACTTTTTCATGTATAATAGTGCTTAAATTATTAGCTGCCTATGTTAGACTCTTCCTTTCCTGTTGCTGTGAAAGCTTGGTCAATTATGAATAGGAAAAAGAAGAAATTAATTATGCATAGGAAAAAAAGGAAATTCAAACTTCTGTGCGGTGGTTTCTAGCTTGATTCAATTTAGCATAAATCTTCTTTCCAATGGAGGAAATTAAAGTACTGGTGAACACAGTGAAAGAAATTTCCTTCCTCTTTCTAAATTTCTGTGTATCTGTTTGAAATGCTTTAGCAACACAGCCAGAAGCTTCACTACATAAAAATTTCTAGTTTGTGTGCAGAAATGGATGTCCGTTGTTTTCAAAGTACAAAACGAATGGCAATATACTGGTCCTTTTTCCTATCAGACTTCTCTCTCAGGATCATGATTCTTCTAGGTAGTTTAATGGCTTGAAAGGAAAAAAAAGAAAAAACCCAACAAAAAAAGCATCCATGCAATTTTATTTGTTGTCTGTGTGTTTTACTTATTCACACCCAAATACCTGTCTGTGTTTTCTCATCCCTAAGCTTTCTGTCATTTGTGGCTTTTTTGCACAAAAGCTGTCAAACACAGAGGCTCTCTTTGCACATGAGTGCTTCAAAAGTCAGTGTGACAGAATTGCAGTGGAATCCTAATCGTGATGTTAATGTTACTGCAGCACTGATCCTACAAGCACCCACCTGGTGATCTATGGCACAACTGTTTCCAGCAGAGTTCCTGAAGTACTTTCACTGATTTACTGCACTTTATAAAATCATGGTGTGTGGAAAAGTTGTGGACTAAAATATATCTGATAGCTACAGCACAGGTGGAAAGGTTCTCTTGGAATCAAGGATTGCTTGCAGGTGGACTGTTGCTTAGAAAAGCTTTTTTTAAATTTTACTTACGAGTGCTTCTATTTTTTTTTTTTTCTTTTTAGGAATGTATTTTTTGTGAGGACAATATACAGAGCAATTTTTATACATCATATGATGAAGAAATCCATGAAATGGACCTTAATGAAATGATTGAAGATAGTGGAGAAAACAACTTGGTTTCCCTGAATCAAGTCAGTGAAGAACAAACATAGCCTTTGAGCCTGTTGTTTTGACAGTTGCTTCAAAACGACAGTGAAGGATCCATAAAGGTTTTAATCTTTTATCCAGCAAGATGAATACAGTTCATAAAAGCAAATGTGTTTTTCTTGCTCTAGAAGAGTCATTTGTGAATGAATCTCTTTTTAAATGGTGGCAATCTCTTCCCAGTAAGGACATTGTTGAAGATGGTATCGCTTTTCTTTAAAAGACTCATTTTGCACTTATATGCCTCAAGTATTTCTTTACAAACTATAGAAACTTTCATTGATGCCTACTGTTTTTTGTAGAGTGGGTTAATAAGTGCTGAAAGTATCCTTACGTGCATACGGTTCTTCAAATCTCCTTTTGGTAATGATTCAGCATTATAAATTGTTGAGCAATTTTGCTTAGTGGCTCTTTAGCATTGTTCTTAATATTTGAAGTGGTCCAGCACAGTAGAAGAAGTAACCTTCAAGGAAATCAATTCACACTTGCCCTTCTCATACCAGTTGATCCCATCCTCTTTGTTTGTCTCCTCTAGTTTTGAATGTAGGAACTTTTTTTTTCTAAGAGAAACATTGAGCTAATTTTGTAAGATGGTCTTGGGTTAAAGTACATGTTGATGTGTAAGTATAGAGGAGTGCTGGCAACTTTGTAGCCTTTTATTTAAATGGACACTGCAACACGATGGACTGTTTATTACCTTGAAGCGTAATTTCTGAGGATTTGTACTCAAGAAATCCTTATGCTTAAAGATTTTAAAGACCAAGGTCACAGAGGATGACTGCATATGCTCCAGTGTCTGTTAGACAGAGCTTGGGGTAGCTTTAACCTTTATTTCTGACTTGTTCTGTCAGGAGGTTGGCCATCAGTTTTTCCAATGTGGCTAAACAAACATCAAATTTGTATGTGACAAGGGAGGATTAGATGTGTCTTGTCATTTGAAGATAGTTCTTATAAAAAAGAAGTGATTTTGAGAATAGTGCTGACTCACTCTATTTGAATTACATAATCTCAAATTTAGCGTGGCTGGAATCCTTTGCTGTTGAAGATTTAATTTTAATGCCTCTGAGATTGTATTGACTTGAATATGTGTACTTTATGTTCTTGTGCTGTTTATGTCTGTTGAATGTGGGAAGAGAACATGAGAGAACAACTTTTAATATGTTGGTTAGTTAAAGGACATTTAGTTGCTGTACTGCTAGATGTCAGCTGTAAGTCTTGGGGTGAAAAACGACGAAAGTTAATTCAGTTAACTTCGATATGTTTGTCGTAAAATATTTTTCATGGGAAGCATTTCCTTTTTTATTAGGATAACATTTCTATTCACTGAAATTTAAGGTTATTGTCATTCTATAAAAATATTTCTCTTTGTATACAAAGAGGATGTGAAGTTAGATCTGACACCAAAAACACGCAAATGCGACTGGGATTTGCTTAGCAGAAGAAATAATTTGTGTCAAGTAATTAGCTATTAATTGGACAGTCAGGAGGAAATTTGCACTGGAGACAGGTTCTGCAGGTAGCAAAGTGTGTCAACTTGTGAAACAAGCAGAATCACAATTTAAAATAAGTAAGTATCTTAAATGTAGTGTGAAGCACTACCCAGCAAGATCTGATGCCTGTCTTTAACAGTTTAGCAAGGTCAAACGTAAATACTTGTAAATACAAAGTGAATGAGAAATTTTCAAGTGTTGGTGTTCATGTCCGATGTATTAAGTGTTTTACTCATAAATGGAACAGTGCAGCTATACCAACATATTAAATATATTTCATTTTTACATGGAAACACAAACATGGACCAGGGTTTGGGAAAAATAAAAGCTTTATATAAAAGGAGTGCATCATCATTATACAAATAATTTTCAAAGACTTCTCAACCACTTCGAACTTCTTTGCTTTAGCATGCTTTCTTTTTTCCCCATGTCTTTTTTAAATTGTCCTAATTTCTTTTATTATTTTTTTTCAATGACCATCTTGTAACCATAACTTAGTGAAAGGAAGAGAAAAGTATATTTAGAGCATTTTGTGGATGTGCTTACTTATGGACTTAATCTTGCATCCTTAAAGTGTTTGCATTTACAGGGTGGTATTAAAATATTTTCCTGTAACTTTAAATCTACATGCCTCCATTTATAGATAAGATTCTGAAGCTGTAATTTTTCCAAACTGTTGTAAGATGATTTATTTGTGATGACACTTTGTCAACATGTCAACAATGTTTTCTGTACACTGTGCAATATATTTTGGTTTTGCCACTTGTGACTAATTTTTATGACTTTGCTTTTTAGAAAACTGGTAAATAAAACAGATATATTTTTAGTTGCCTTTTTGTTTCTTGAGGCTTCTACTACAAGTAAGAAGTCAGAATATGTGCTTTCCTTGATGGTTTGTGAGCTGGTATTTCAAACTCTAGAGCTTGCAGTGATGTTAGCTCTGGCTTCCTGTCCTGGAGTGAAATTGCTGCCAGCTTTTCTGACCTGTAAGTTTAGTGGCCACATGGAAGATTGAATCTTTATATTAACAAGTTGTTCTGAAATCATGTACAAATTTCCTGGAAGAGCATGTGCAGCTGGGCTCTGTGTTGTTCAAATCTGCCAGAAGACACCTTTGTTGTCCTTTTTGCTTTGTTCAGTGTCTGAACAAAAAAAGCTGCAGCCCCTGAGCTTTCACAGGGGTAGCATAGGGGCAGAGAATTCCAGTTATGGCCCTTGGATTTGCTCTGTACAGTGATTATCAGTCTTCTGTTGAGGTGTGAGGTGTTGTCTTTGAAGATTGCTGAAACCTTTCAAGCTGGAGTGCTTCCCTGTTCATGTTTAATTCTCTGGTGAGTGGAACAGTGCTGGTGCTCAGGGGTTGGACTGTTCCTCCTGTTCAGAAGGTACTCAGGTTATAAGACCTTCATTAACTCTTTTTCTCCATGGCTGTGTTTTGAGAGGTTTGTGGAATTTTTAAATAGAGCAAGCTAATACGAGCCCTGATTTGGTCATAAAAGACCCAGATACTTCTGTAAGCTGCAAAATCAAGGTGTTTGGGTGCCACAAAACAGGTCGGCACACAGGTGAATTGCCTTCACACCAAGGGGAGAATGGTGGTGGTGTGCACTTAATTGCCAAGACATGCATTTTAAAACATGCTTGTTCAACACATCATCCAAGTGCCTTTGAAGTCCTCTGATTTAACCCTAAATTTGTGGGCAGTTCTGTGTATGTCTGAGAACACTTTTGTCCTAACAGCACCTCGGTTCCTTGCTCAGGTGAGCATGCGGAGGGGAGATGTGTTGATGAAGCTCTTGACAGAGCTACAAACCTGAGTGTCACCCACGTGAACAGGGTACCTGTGCCACTTGGGAGGTGCTGGCATTTGGATGCAAGTTCTGGTAACTGATACAGAACCTTGGGAGAACTGAGGTGCTGCTGGTGGGATAAACTACCAGGTACTTCTGCTTTTGGTAATTTTTTATTTCAATTGTAAATGTAATAAGAGTACGAGTTAAATGTAACTTCAGGTATTCAGGTACTCCTCCCTGGTGAGGTGCCTTCTGCACCCAGAGACAAGGGCTTGTACTGCAGAGCTTTTAGGAGGAGCCTTTGTCCGAGTTTTCTCCCACCTCAGTAGCCCCTAGGTGTCACTGGTGTCCTGGGATCATCTTTGGCAGCGTTGCCACCCCTGTTTGTCTTTATTCAGCTTCCTGTATGTTGGGGCTGTTGAGTTTGCTATGACATTATTTGATGTGAAGTGAAAGCTCTGTGGCTTGAATTTCAAATAAAATGATGAGAAAGTTCATGCTGAAGAGCTGTTGGCCCAACGACAGTGAATGCAAACATAAGCTCTCCTTGGAAAAGGGAAACAGATTGCTGAAAGCATCAGATTTTAGTCCACTTAACAGCTGTCATGAATTTGGAGGTGAAAAAAGGTGCTGTCCTTACTGAGAATTAAGATCCTTGATATTTAGTTCGTCTCTAGCAAGGGTGGAAAGAACCCAATGCATTGATAAGCCTCTGACCCAAAAAAGAACATGGTGAAATGAGTTGCATGTTTGTGGCAAAGTAACAAACAGATGACTTAAAGGAGAATAAGGTTTGTGGGTGTAACTTCCAGAAATTCCACTGTTTCATTGATCACAAGTGCTTAGGAGCTTAAGAAATTTATTCAGTATATTGAACAAGGCAATGAACAGCTCAGAAGCTCCTTTTTCTCGGGGGCTGTGGAAGAGGACCTTATTTTTAGGGGTGGTACACAAGGTGTGTAACAGCTTTGTCTGTGCTTCCCTGAAACAACTTAAAATACCAAACAAACAAAAAACTAAAACCAAACTTCTCCAGGCTTTCTAAGTGGAAAAGTAACATAAGACTGGGTCGAAACTGAGACAGCTGAACTCTTAATCATGGGTATTTCTCTTGGTATCTGCTGATAAAACATGAGCTCCATCAGGCTGCTCTGTGCAATAGCAGTGTGTGTGGTGAAGTTTCATTCTCCAGTATTTCTGGCTCTGTAGTTGCAGACAGAGAAGCTGCTGTGGCAGCACATGAATAGTGTTGAACCTTAGTGGATAATACAAAGTGTGAAAACACTTGCCACTCACTTAGAGAGAAAATGCCTTTTAGCTGAAGGACACATTGTGAAAGAGGCCCAGTGTCCTGAGGCAGGTGCCGTGGCATTGCTGATGGATGTCCAGGGGTGGGTACAATGCTGTCTGTGTAGTGCAGAAAGGGGAAATGAGCAGTGCTCCAGAGCTCAAGCACCTGCTGCAGCTGGGGTGAAGGGTTTGGTGGGGCAGCCACTACACCCTCAGCCTTAGAGGGATGTACTGCTTTGCACTTCATTTGTTTTCATTTGTTTTGGAGACAAATGCATGGGTGGGTTAAAATTTCCTGGTATTCCAGGATTTGTCAAGGTGTACTTCTTGCTCTCCAGTCTGTAGTAAAACAGGATATACTGAATTTATTACTCTCTTTAAATTGTTACAGTGGTCTAAAAGTAAACTGCTTGTGTTGCTGTTGCACTGCCTGCTTCAAAAATTCTCCTTCTGTCCAAGAACTTACTGGCTATGCTTTTCCTTTTTAAAGAACCTGTCTGACTAATGCTTGTCTAAGGTGAGGTCTACTGCTTTCCCTTCTGTTGTCACCAGATGACTCCCTTGGAAATCTGTGGCCTTTTTGCATAGGGTACTGGATAAATTTAGCAAATGTACTTCTCTAATTGGCTGTAGTCTTTAATTTGCTTAGCTATAGGAAGCAGAAGAAGGGTTGGGTGGGTGGCCTGTGCCTACCCCTGCTCTGGTGTAGAGGAGCACTGGGACTGGAGCGGCTCAATTGTGTGGAGCCTGGTGGGATGGACTCGGTTCTTTCAGCTTCCAGGTAAGTGGTGTGGGTTACACAGGCATTTACACTAATGATTTAATCTGAGCCATCTGTCCATTCTGTTTGCTGTGACTCGTGTTCCTCCTGACTGCCTCTCTCTAGCTTTTAAGTGTTTGCAGTTTTGTTGGGAGCATATAAAGACTGAGGCTGACGCACGCATAAATTAGGCTCAGGACTTTCTTTGTGCTTGTGTTAATAAACTTCTCTCACCTCTTCTAACTTTCAGTCTCAATTTTGAATACTGGCAGATCTGCCCTCACATATTTTGGAAAACTGTTCTTTCATGGTTTAGTTGCATTTCTAAATTAGGTAAAAAACCAGAGGCTTCTGATGAAAATGGTTAATTAGATTGCAGAGTAGTAACTTTGTGCTGAGCAGTACCTGCAATGCAGAGGTACTGTTTCTTCTAGAGTCCTAAAATACATAGTTTGTTTCTGCAGCAGTACAGGATTCTAGGAAATAAAATCATGTTATTTTTCTCTTGCGGTGAGAGAACACGTATAATTTACTATACCAACCAGTATATTTCAGTATCAAATGGTATGTAAGTGAACCATTTTGTAGTTTTCATTGTTCAATGGAATAGCTATCTTCTAGTGTAGTTTCTCTTCCTGTTTAGGCCAAATGGGGTTTCAATTTACTTTAAAAAAAAAAAAAAATCTCTCCAGGAAATAATGGAGTTTAAAAAAAACCCAAACATATCTGCCTCAGGGCATGGAAAACCTAGGAATGACCTGAAATGGCTCTGGCTGCAGGAAGAGCTTTAGAGTGTCGTGGAGGGCTCAATAAGGAGCCCAGCTCTGATGCTGCTCTGCCTGTGCCTTCAGGGCCTCGTACAGAGACTCAGTTCCCAGCCTGGGGCCAAACGCAGCATCTTCTGTATTGCAATTTGTGCGTTTAAAAAGCATATGGCGTGACACAATGCGGGGAGCAGGGACAATGGGAGGAATGTGGCCATCGGGAGTTATTTCCAGTGTCTATACGCAGTTGTCTTTACAAGCCTCCTCCTTTTTTGTGTTCTGAAGAGCTGCTGCCTGCCTGTGAATAGGGAAGACTTTGTCCCAGCTGCTCAGAGCAGGGCCGGGAGGGGAGGGGGGGGTGGGCAGAAGAGCCTTCTGTTCAGATCTGATTTCTAGGGAGATGCACGCTTCTTCCTAAACTCCACATCCCTGCAGGCGGCTGACGGCTGCAAAACTTCTGTTCACTCTTGGTTGCCTTGAAATTCTTTTGCCTCCCTTCCTTTTAGCGACAAATCCAAGTATAAATACATTTATTTTAGAATTCTGCTGAAATTTTTTAACTGCCAAAGCCCCGTGGCAATACTGAAGGATTCCCACATCATGTAAAGAACTAGGAAATTCTTCCGTTGTCTTTAGCTTCCATTGTCTTTTAGTATACAAAAATATGGTTACTAAACTCTTTTCAATAAAGGCTTCTAAAGCTTTGGATGTAGTCAGGCAGTGAATTTCATATTATTTTAGTAATAAATACCTTGCATTACATGAGCAGTGAATTTAAAGGAGTTCAGCTATAAAGACCTGATTAGGAACACGCATATGAACAACATTGTTTTATTAGTCTTACCAGTCTCCCTAAAATACCTGTCCTGTGTGTGCTCTACCATTAGGAGGTGATGCTTAAGTCTTAAATTTAAATAGTAGAATTTTCAGGGATTTCTGGCTTGGATTTTTAAGGGAAATCTGTTTGCTTGTTTGGCTTTTTCTTTTTTCTTTTTCTTTTTTTTTTTTTTTTTTTTTTTTTTTTTTTTTTTTTTTTTTTTTTTGGTCTGATAGTCTCTTAGCTAACAGCCAGGATAAAGGTGTCCATATCTCAATCTGAGAAAACCATTTATAGTCTCGCATCGATTTCATGGCAGAATGATATAAATTGAAGCAGACTGCATACTGTAAATGGTTTCACAGGTTTCACTTACTGACAGAATTAGTTTGATGAAGTGATATATGACTGCCTTTATCACCTAATTTAGTGTTCATAGGCCTGTGAAGTTTATGGTGTTACCTTTCACTCATTACACTGACAAGCGTGGCTTTGCAGGTAGAGTCTGTTTGGGTGGATTTGACAGGATCAAAGAGCCCAAAGGCTCAGGAAGTTGTCAAACATTGACGCTACCCACGGTGCCTTCTGAGGGGACAAACTGCAGCCATGCAGGGGAGTTTGGGGTATCTTGGGCACGGTAAATCTACTCCATGGCTGAATAAGCTGGCAGTAAATCAGGGGCAGGAAGTGCAGCACTGATCTGGTTTGAGAAGGGCCCATAAATGGAGGTGGCACTTGTCACCTCGATAATTTATACAGTCCAGCTTGCTTATTCAAGCATTTCCAAAGAAAACTTGTAAAACTTTCAGATGTAAAATTTGTCTTTCAGTTGAGAGGAGAGTATGAGGGAGAGAGGTCTGTACTATTTGTTCTGCAGGGGTACTCCCAGGAGTATGGATGCAAGAGCCTTCCCCAAATTCTGCAGGCTTTATCAACACATAGCGGTGACTTGAAGCTGGTTGCCAAAACTTACTGTGAGTAAATTGCTGTAATTAAATGTATCCCCAGCCCTCCAAGCATTGTGTGTTTCTGTACTGCTAAGGCTGTTAGATAAGGCTGGGGTTGAACTGTGTCACCTGGGCTATATATAGAAGGTGGCAGTTTGCTGCTCTTGGAAACATTTGGGTTGTTGCACTCTGGTTTGTGACTTTCATGAAAGAATTGGAGGAAGAGGATAATAACACAGCTCCAAAGGGCACTGCCTCTTTGAAACTGCTTAACACTGCCTTTTAAAAAATGGTTTTATCAACAGCAAAATACAATTTTTCTTTCTTTGGGTGAGATACAGGGGTGCTTGTCAGAGAGAATTTGAGAAAGAAACAAAGATGAATCCCTCTTGAGGCCTGAGGATGTTTGGACCGTCAGGAACAGTTTAATTGAATAGAAGTGAGGAGTTGTTAAAGTACAGGCAGAAAAGAAGGACACAGGGTTAAATCTGTGTGTGTCTATAATCTGTGACCATAACAAACGAGAAAGCTGTCAAAATAGGGAAAGTTGGGATTGCCCTGTGTCTAGACAAAAAATCAGAACAAAAAAATTTAAGGAGGACAGAGAAAAGTTTAGAGCTTTTGGTAAAAGAAGCTACAGCTGCAGAACCCAATCCCACGAAGGGCTGTGTTCATCTGGGCTGTGTGCTAAGCTGCATTGTCAGATCAGTACAGATCTGAACTTTAAGGCAGCATGAGTCAAATCAAAACTGTGTGTCCAGGCACTTCAGATTTGGTTGCTTTGAAAACCAACCCCCAAGTAAGTAATTGGGCTGCTTGAATCTCTTTGCAGATTTATTCAGAAAAATGTCTAAAATAACATTGTCCAGACGGTTCCTTAATATCAAATGTTCTCTGACAACACCACCAGTAAGTACAAAACATGTATAAAATGATACTCTTTTGTTCCAGGGGAAGGACAGGGGAAGTGAAGCCCTTCCGCTTTTGAAGGTGTGTTTGATTTCATGCTGCTCAGATGCCATGGTTACAAGCACTGCAGAAAACAAACCCCAAGCACCAGGTAGGCTCTCTCCATGTTCTCCACCAGTTCCCATTTCCCTGCCCATTACTGAGATTCTAACAGGAAATGGAGCAAGGTTGAAGGCCCATGTGTTTCAGCATCAAAAAGGACCAGAAGTCAAAATCTTCTAATTTGGGCCAGAAAGCCAAATCTCCCCATTACACTGTAGGATTCTGCTACATTTCTAGGGGGGGGATGTGGTGTGAGCAACAGTTTTGTTTTGGTTTCTCACCAGCAAAAAATGAAGGAAAGGTGAAGACAGCACACTTGGTGGAGACTTTCTCACAAACTGGTCTGTTTCCCCAGAAGTGGTGGAACAAACTGGGATCCACGGCTAAACCCCTTCTTGCTTGGCCAGCCATTGCTGTGTTCTCATGGCAAGGACCTGTGTGTCACTCCATGTGCTCAGTGACTGTGCAAATGCTGCACTGGAAAAGTCACAGCAGGACTACCAGACCAGGGAGTCCACCTGTTTGTGTAGACAAGATCTAAAAGCACCTGGCATGGAATCTAATGTATTCAAGGAGGGAGCCAATACCTGAGAATTCCCGTGGTATTGCCAGCACTGCAGGGATCCATTTTCCCAGGGCAGGCAGTAGGCATGCAAGCATTGTGTTTGGGAGGGGAAGGGAAAGAACAGAAAACCCACACCAAACCAAAGAATGCTTGACTATATGTAACTTTTTTCTTTCCTGATCTACTTATTTTGCATGACATGGATTATGTTTGTTTGCATATTTCATTTTCCATCTGGCCTATGTCATTTGCATCTATTAATTTTAAATGCATTTGTGTGGCTGAGTCAGAGTGGTCATTGCTAGGCTGACCAAGGAGAACCCTTCTCTGAAATGTTCAGTGTTGGGTGGAATTTAACTAATCTGTTTGGGTGACCAAAGAGAACAAGTAGAGTGTATGCATCTGTCATTCACCCATCAACACTTGCTCTTCATGTAAGACCTTAGTGATTCATCCAGTACCTGAGTCTCATAATATTTAAGTCATAGGAGACTTGGGAATGTAAAATTTGAGGAGGGTTTTTCAGATGAATTGGCCAGTTAGGCAGTAAAACTCCGAGCTTGAGAGACACATGACCAGTTCTCCATTAATGTAATTCTGAGGTTAAAGTCACACTGCCTGAATACAGAATGGAGGGAAGAGTGTCTGGCAGCAGACTCCATCCTGGGAAACTGAGAAGATTTTGCTTGCTTTGAGTGTACTTACTTGAATTTAATGTACGATACAAATTAAATGCAAGAAAACATTGGCTTGATTCAACAGCAGTCATTCCTGTGGCTGGCAGTAAGAGGCTTGATTTTAGGGAAGATCTGACAGTTCTGAGAGGTCAGCAGATGCTCTGGCCTTACAGATTCATTCTCCCTCATAGTCTAAATAAGAGTTCTTTAGTCCCCTTCCCTTTTTCCTTTGCCCTTTGCCTCTCTGTGCTATGAAATGATTGATTTTAACAGCTGTAAATTGGTGTGTGACTGTATAAACCCATAAAAGACACATGGAAGTTGTTGGTAAATTCTGGTTTTATCACCTTTCTCCTCAAGAAACCCTGAGATAATACTTCTCCCTTCTTTGTATAGCTCTCGATAGAACTAAACAAGACCAAACTGTTATTGGCTCTGATTATAACAACTTGCACATCAGCATGATGTTTTTGTTGCATCTTTTAAAAAACATAAATAAATCCCAAGGTGTTAAAGCAAGCAGGTACATATTGCTGGAAATGCATCCAATAGACCTTCTAGCAAAAAGCTGACAATTAAGAATTTGGTTGGTGGTTTTTGTTTGCTTTTTTTTTAAAGGGGTTCGGGGAGTAGATTGTAATTTCATCAATAGAGAGAGGAGTGGTGCTTCTGGGAAGGAACTCAGTCCTGAGTAAGCACAGAGCAGCATTAGGGACTTGGGTTTTTGCACTGTGTTTTCCCTTTGCCACTGGAGTTTTGTAGCTGTGGAGCGACGCTCCGGCTCGGCGCTGGCTGAAAGGATGTGAATCATTTTTCCTGCTTCCTGCAGCAGTTGAAAGTGCAGTGTGTCCCACTGCTCCTGGCGGGGCCAGCCACTGTGGTCACTGTGAGATAGCAGAGCAGCAGCTGTGCAGCCCTGCTGGGGGTTCCAGGCCCACCAGGTGTGGTGTGGGAGTGCTTGTGCCCTTTGGGTCTTAAAACCTTCTCTTTGAGACTAAGTGCATTCAGGAGCTTTCCAAATTCTGTGTCACTTTCTATAAAGCTTACTGGGAACTAAAGGACATCCTGGGTACTCTGTAGAGGTACCCTAAGGCTCCTGAGGAGTCTTGGACTTCAATGAGAACGTGTGTTGGCTTAGTAAGAAATGCTGGTTCAACTGAGGGATTAATGAGTAGGAGGCTTGCAGCTGCTTGGGGAGTAGCAGCTCCTCAGCAGAGATTTGCTCCAGAATCCTAGATTTTGGTAACAAGCTGTGTGCTCCCTCTGCATGGATGAGGGGATTCAATTACGCTCCTTTTCTGACCAGTTAATCTGCTCCTGTGAACGACAGAGAGAATCTGGACCAGGCTCATGGGTGTAAAGTAGTCTCAGGCTCCTGGTACTGTGCTGGCATCTGCTGAGGATCTGTTGAGCAGGAAAGGAATCTGAGTATGTTGTTTTGGAAAGTGGCAGTGTGTAGGTAGATATTATCAATGTTGGGGTCAGCCATGAGTAATGAGGCTGCCAAGGGTGGTTGTAAACATCGAGTAACATTTGCAGGCCCAAAGGAGGCAAATTTGCTCAACTTGTGTGATTCGGTCCTTGATGAGACGTGGAGGCTGTGAACAACCTCTCCTCACTGGTGGAAGAGTTTGATGGGGCTGCTGATGGAGTTGATGTGTCTCTTCTGGGCTTCCCCCCCTTCTCAGTATGTGGAACATTGATTACAAAACCTGTTGCGTGGTGACCGTGGAAGGGGTTTCATAGTGACTTTGCTCAGCACAGGCTGGTTCTGGTGAACTTAGCTTAGGCTAGGAAGATTGGAAGGCTGAAGTTTTATTTGTGTGTGTGTCTCAGTCATGGGTGGTGCAAAGCCCAAAACACAGCCAGGCTTCTACAGGGGCCACAAGAAGCTGAAACCCATTCAGGAACTCCTGAGTGGGCACACTGGCTCTGGGTGATGCCCAGCGATGTCCCTTCCCACTCAGTGGGCACAGGCACATCATTTTAAGGATGCTTTAAGCTGTGCCTCTCTGGTGATGATTTTAAATTAGGCTCCTCTGCTTTGTACTTCAGTGGTGCAGGAGCTTTGCAGAGTTCAGCTGGGGGTGACTGAATCTGTGCAATTCCTGAAGTGGCCCGTGAATGCATGTTTGAAGATGCCTTAGGTCTGAGCTTTCTCAGATACAAAGAAAACAACTCTCCTTGCTTTCTAACTTATATTTTAGCCAGAGACCAATGCAAAAACTATAAAACCGCAAATTGAGTTAATTTTACACTTAAGAAATCTAAGGCCAGAAGGGATCAGTTAATATAATTACTTGTATGTTGTTGTTTTACTAAGTAGTTTTTGTTTGTAACCAAAGCAACTTGTATTTGCTTCTGGAAATACATTCTGTCTCACTTGACATTAAAAGAAAGGAAATACATTACTTCTTCTAGTGTCTAATTTCAATCTTTTTCCTTCTCATTTCAGACAATCTTGACCTACTATCTGGGTCTTGGCACTTAAGGCTCTATGTTTTGATTAAAAGACTTTTTGAAGCCATGACTTCCTCACCTGGTAAGTGAGCTATAGAACGTGTAATGCAACATAGGCAGTATAACTAATCAAATCACCCTCAGTCATCATCTTGTTTAACTAAATTAACTTAAGGCCTCAGGCTGTGAGGTGTATTTTCATGTTTGAATGTTTTCTGAACCAGCTTGGGGTTTTTTTAACCTCCTTAAAATGCAGTGCAATGAATTTCATTTGCTGAAAACTATAATGAAATGCTAATGTTGTATAGGGAGCTAAAATCTCATGGAAGGAGACAGACAATTTTCCCCCCTTTGCTTTTTCTTTAGCTTAGCTCATGCAGAAGCCTGAGAAGCTCAAAGTGGACAATTTAGTGACACTATCCATTTAGATAACTGTGGACTCGGGAAGTTGCTAGAGGATGCAACTTGGAACCAGGCATCTCAGGCAAAAAAAAAAAAGATAATATCTCTTAGGAGGACGGGTAGGCTTCTGGTGAAGAGAGCTGGATTAGTGTGTGAAACCATTGTGCTCTGCTGTGGAGCAAGATGAGAACAGGAGTTGTGCTGCTCAGCCCAGTTGTTTTCATCTCCAGAGAAAAGAGCAGTGGCTTGGACACAAGTTTCAGTGTGTTCCAGCAGCTGAACACGGGATTTGTAAAACCTGTGTGTCTGCAGGGTAGAGGAGCAGTCAGGACTGGAGAGCTGCTTCTGTGCGTGTGCAGAGCTGTGCTTGGACATGGGCCCAAACACTGGGAAATCCTGAAACTGGGCTCCAACAGCTGGAGCTGTCAAGAGTGGATGGCCCCTTGGGGATGTAGGGTTGTTTTCTGGGCAGAGTTTACCATAACGTGGCAAGGCTCTGGGTGCCAGGATTAACCAACACTCATTCCAGCACTTCTCATAGGAATAAATCCTCCTTGATGTTTGATATTGTTCTGCTAACAGCAGCATCTTGGGTGGCAAGAAATGTAAACTGTGTTACACACAGGAACCAACTGCCTGCTTAGCAGAGATTTGCTGCATGATGTCTGTGCATCCCCTAGACCTGCTGCTGAGGCCTGGGCTGGTTTTATTCTTCTGTCCTTTTAATTGGAATAGAGACTGAAACATTTATTTGGAGAGGGAGACTGCAGAGAGCTGCAGGATACTTGCTAGTGGGAGATGAAAGAAGATATAAGTTGATTTGTATGCTTTAAAAGCTTGATCTTGCCTCCTGGCTAGAGGCTCTGATGAAAGACCTGGTACACGTTGCCAAGAGGCTGGGAGGAGGTTTGAACTCTAAGTCCTCCCAGCTGACCTGGTCTAACAAGGAGCATTTTCCCCCTGTAACAGGTGTGAGTGACTGACATGCAAAGAGGGGAAAATGAGCCCTTCTTTCTATTATTCTTCACCTGCATATCAAACGAGAGCAGTCCTGTTAGAGTGCTGCCTCTCTCTCCTTTTACAAGGCAGTGCACTGTCAGATCAGACAGTCTGTTTGTATTACTTTGGAATGGAAAAGAATAAAGGCAGTTTCTATAAAGGACTTGAAAACGCTTCCCTGTTTTTTCATCAGAGCTGTTGGAAACCTTCCTTCCCCACACTGCCCCTTCTCTAGTCCCACCCCCAAAATGCTCACCTCTTCCTGCCTTTGTAAGGGAAGTGTCAGATTTGACACCTTTGCAGTAAGGTACAGAAATGCAAATGGACAAATCCAGCAACACCTAATCAGAGGATGTAAACTTTCTGTGAACCTAATTTGTGGATTTAGAAAAAAAAGGCATATTGCTAACACGTTTCTAAAATGCTTTTGACACTACTGAAAAACTCCTAATAGTACTCTCTGACCTGGCTTTTCTTTTCAGCCGGTGGAGGACTGGTAAGTGCTCAGGGGAAAGGCTCTTCCCAACCATTTCAGCTTTGGGAAAGCAGCTGTCCAGGTGGCCTCACAGCCCTGCTGCCTGTTTCTTCCTGCAGCAGAGGGAACGGGTGTGCCCAGGTCTCCAGCCGGTGTGGTCCATGTGCAGGGAGCCA